>NC_088360.1:89699218-89709218 GCF_034508935.2 Berghia stephanieae | reverse complement strand
ACTCAATAACATGCAACGTCTGTTCAAAATTTTCAGCGATCATTGTCGTCCATTAGGTCACTCAGCGCGCTCAACATCGCTTGATTACGCGACAAGACGGGGCACTGCATACCGTTGAGGCACTGACTCCATAATTTATTAATGATTAATTTATTTCAAGCGCGAGTAATATGTGAAAGGTGAAAGGTGTACCAATGCACACAGTACACATGCACAACGTCACTATCCAGACATATAATTTATTAACTTGTTGTTTTTTTGTGATTGATTTAACGTCATCATTAAAAAAAAAAAAGTTGCAACTAAAAGTAAATAGACCTCCTTCTATAATAAGATTAAAGTAACCCAATCTTCGTGATACAGAAGAAAGAAAAATAAAGATAATGAACCCATTAAAAGCTTATAGGCTGTATTGACAAGTAATAAAAGATGAGACGACTAAGGAGGAAACCCTGAAAGAGAGAAAAGACATAGAAAATATAAAAACGCTTTTGGCCAATCAAGAGAAAATGAGAGAAAAAAAAATATGGATGTCGATCAAAGTGACAGAATGTCATCTTGTCGCCTGGGGCGTGAGGGAGAAATGGTGCCATCGTCGGAACACCATCTGCCGTATCCTAGAACAAAACACATATTTTCCCATTTTGGCTGGGAAAAAACCCCAAACAACCTTTACAAAACAGCATCGATTGAAATGGTGGTCTGTTTAACAAAAAGCCACGTACACGGTTTGCGATTTTTTGGCACTTTGAGGGCAATTTTAATCGATCGATCGATATTTATAGTTTTATATAAATCTTGTGGGTAATATGAAAAAAAGTGTTTTGTTAAGTTCATATGTAGCGTGTGTATTTGTGTGTGTATGTGTGAATATCTGCGTGTAGTTATTATTATTATTATTATTATTATTATTATAGTTATTATTATTATTATATTATTATTATTATTATATTATTATTATTATTATTATTATTATTATTATTTTTATTATTATTATTATTATTATTATTAATATTGATATTATTATTATTATTATTATTATTATTATTATTATTATTATTATTATTATTATTATTATTATTATTATTTATTATTATTATTATTATAAGTATAATTTTTAATTTTATCATCTTGGACGGGAAACATCAAATATCCACAAGACCAAAATGTATGAAATGGTCAAGCTTTCGCTTTTACAAATTATTTTTTAAACTACCAAAAATAAAGCCCTGATGCAGGAAGGGGACGCAATTACGAGATGAAGTTGGACTTGAAAGAATACGTTGAATCCTCGGGCAGGAGTCAAATTGAGAAAGAAGCTTCACAGATTATGTACCAGTAAGAGGAGACATTGGGTGAACTTCCATTATATTCCGACAACTTTCGTACACTTTAACATGAGCATTTAACACGACACTTTACACAGCGCAAAAAGTCAATTCAACATGTTCAAAGCACATTACAAGAGGTCCCTAGTCAACAGCAATACTTAACATGTAGGACGAGCCATGTCGCTCTTTAGGTATTGTTACAATTTCTCTGACAGAGACAACATTGTTAATGGCAAGGAACTCATTCTATACCCGAGTACGGTGAACCAATGTGAGTAGATTTTTTTTCCCCAAAGACTCAAGCATGCGCCGCTCAAAGCGGGAATCGAATACGAAGTGTCATACTATTAGACCCGATAGCCGCATATTACACTTAATCAGGAAAGGAGAGATACAAATGGACTTACCTGTTAAAACATATAATGGCAATAAGGATTATAACTATGGCAACGAAGACGCCAGAACAGCCAATGGCAAGCTGGCATGCTTGATCACACCACGAATGGTCATGCGATGTACTGGTCGCGTGACTGTCTCCATCCCCTGCAGAGTTCGGGATGTCGAAGTCACCCTCACTCCATTCAGGATCTAGCTGGAACGATTGTAACTGGCATTTCCCGACCAGGAACTTCTTAACCGATTGACCGATTTGCGGACCCAGTTTTGAAATGTTGACTTCTGTAAGTATGGAAGGACGCCAGGGAGGCGGGCAGGGAAAGTCGTCCCAAAATTGGCGGATGTGCGAATCGATGTCTGCTTGGGACTGGTGCAATGTGTTCAACTCGTAATCACTTGAAGTAGTCGCCATGAAGGAAACTGTGGTAGAGAGATGAATCAGCTGGTGTGTTGTCATGACAGGTAACAGCCCAAACGTCATTGGGAATTATGTAATGTTGTATTGTACGTTGAAGGTGCTTTTGACAACACATGTATTAATGCTTTTTTTTTAATCCAGTGATCACGAATTACAGAATATAACCATTAAATTAACGAACCATGTGGGATTTTCGGAAACTGCTTTTTATTGCACTGATATAATGCTCGGTGTGAAATCTTCTGAAGAGTCATATTTTTGAATTCATTGATGACGCATTTCGTTATATGTCAATTCAATTTATGTAGAATCCTGCAGCATATCATTCTCCACAGATAACGCTATAGATTTGACTTATCCATACACACTATCCAGAATAATATCATGTTGGGTAAGGCTTGGACTGAAATATAAAGAAAAGTATTAGTATAATACGGTGAATATCGCGTGACTGTATGTGAATCACGACATAGAGCAAACTACAATAAAATAAGAGTAAAAGATTTACAAAAATGATAACGAAGATAAAATCTGCCTTTTTAGCACTTTATTAATTCCCCAGTATTACTTTTATAATTGTTTAACAATATATTGAAGGATATAACTGAATATGACATAGATATGCAAGCTATCACGCAGTGACACACACGCACACACACACACATACAAGCACTCACGCGCGCACGCACACACACACACACACACACGCACATATATCATATATTAAATATATATATATATGTATATATGAGTGTTGGTGGGTACTTGTAGGTACGAAAGTGCTCGATAATGGTGGTTAGAGCTAATATATAAATGTAAATTTTCACTCACATTATTCTTGCCAAGACGATATGGAAGTAACCAATACCGATACTTGACGATAACCCTACAAGACTAGTCAAACAACATTAAAACTCTCAACTCATCTCATAGAACTGTTGGTGTAGTACTATTAAATGTAAAATTTCATCGGGTAACCCCTTTAACGTAGTTTTTACCCTCTAAATCCATCAAAACGAAATGTCCAATAACAAATTCATAACTTCATGAATATCAAATCATTCCTAGACTACTTATAAATACATTCATAACAAGTCTGAGGGGCCTTCGGAGAAAAATCTCTTTGAGAGAATGTTCAATATTTAAATTCCATCATTACAAAATAACAGCAGGACAGAAAAAAGAACAATTATTCCAGATTTTGAATTTCATAGGACAGAGGTTATCACTGGTTTTGCCGTTTGACGATTGGAAATACGACGATAGTTTTTTTCTCCCTTTTTATTTATTATCATTATTATTATTATCATCTGAGGGGTGGGAAGTGTACAGATGCTTACGTTATTAAAGGCGATCATTGAGATTCGTTGGTTTTGATTCGAGAATGTAAAAGAATTCACCAATAGGAAGAGAATAAGAGGATGAAAGAAGAGGGAGGAACCCCGTGAGCAAGATGAAGTGGGCAAACCGTTGGGGATTTTAATGGATTTTGAGTGAGAATGCAAGACAAATGGATGAGTAGGAAGGATTGAGTGGACGTTTGAAAGGATGATTTGAAACACATGAGATTAACATTAGATTATTATTATGGGAGAATGCTCGTGGAAATTGCATTGAGAGTGCAGGAAATGGTGCCGAGGGAGCGTGAGAGGAAGGAGGGGAGGGGGGGGGGATGGAAACTTTTGACGAGGATTAGGCAGTGAAAGAAGTGGGGGAAGGTGGATGAAAAGAAAGGAGGAAGGGAGGAGAGGGAAGATGGAAAAAAAGAAGAAAGAAATGGGATCTTGGAATGTAGAGATAGAAGGGAGATATAGGTGGTGATTGTGATACTGGTGATGATGAATTATGATGATGATGATGATGATGATGATGATGATGATGATGATGATGATGATGATGATGATGATGATGATGATGATGAACTACGTAGGCCATTGATAAAACCAGATATATAGCTTTATTGTGATGTTTAAAAAAATAAAGAGGTAGTTATATATCTCATTACCTTTTAAAGAAATCTAGAGTAGAGATGTCTGAATCTTGGTTTTCATTTCATCTCATTACTTCATCTCATTACTTCATCTCATTGTCGTTCTAAATCTCTCTCTCTCTCTCTCTCTCTCTCTCTCTCTCTCTCTCTCTCTCTCTCTCTCCGTACCCCCTCTCTCTATCCTTCCCTTGCACACACACACACACACACACACATACACACACACACATACCCACACATACATTTTTACCTATAATGTTTTAACTATAATGCCAATGTAATATAATATATTTCCTTTTTTTTTTGTTTACCTTTTAAAGAAAATATCTATACTTAAAAGCTATCTAGAGAACTTGGATAAGGTAGCGTTGTAGCTTTGACCAAACCAAGTGTGTCCATCAATTATGGTGTTAAATATTTGAAAATTGCTCTTTTTTAAACGTCTTCTGGGTCTGTATCAAATAATTCTACCTGGCTACCATTTTTGGTATGTTGCGAGCCAATTAAAGGGTTTCAAACACCAAGAAGTATTTAAAAAATAAATAAATAAATAAAATTAGAAGATACTCAATTATTATGACATCCGGTACAATAGCTGATGACAACAACTATGTGGGTTAAAATTAGTCCTTTAGAGTCATTAGACCCATAGGCTGGAGTTTATCCTAGTTTCCAAAGCGTGAAATGGACAAAAGCAATTTCTCGCTACCCAGTTGTTAGAACGACAGTCTATAGGAACGTACTTTCCGTCAGATTTAACAGACCCAGCTATCCAATCATTGATGGGTGGATAGTAGGTCCGACAAATATCTAGGTTTCACCCAGGATCGATCTCAGTCCCTTTGCGACCACCTGGGCTATCGGGACCCCCCCCCCCCCCAACACACCCAACAACTTGGTGAGTCAATCCACCGTTAACTTTACCAAAATATATTGAAGGTCATCACAAATCCATCGATATATTATGTGGAAGTTTTCTGAACAAAACAGAAAAATAAAAATGAAATTGTAAATGCGCATCAAAATACTTTTGATGTCGATCCCCCGTCACTGTTTATAAAAATCATTAATGAAGGGAGGACAAATCATGTGATTTCTATAGTCCTTTAAAATGGTATTTTCGGTATTTTTTTTATGCACGCGACACGAGGACAATATTTTGTCATACAAGTCCAAAATGCTGAAACAATGCCCCCCCCCCCCACCACCCCAAATAAAAAAAAAAAAATCACAAGCTCTATCTATCATAAACAACAGGTGAAAACTGGGACCCGAGGCTTCTTTTCTTGGGTAAAGCATTTACATAATTATACTGCCCTACGCGAATCAGGTGTGGATAAGTGTGAAACGCGCAATAGGACGACCTCAGGACCACTGTGGGCTTCATTCACCAGACCGGACTGACCATGTGACGTGACGGGAACGAAGAAGAAGAAGAACATTATTCGCTTCCGATCAAAGACAGTTTTAAAGAGTAACTCGATTACTTCTCGGGGTCAGATTCGAGTTTCTGCGGTGATAGACTAGACTGACAAAAACTATTGCCTGCTACATTGTTACGGCTATGTGGTTTTGTGGTCTATATTATGGTCTTTCCTTCGAATCGGAAGATCCTGAGTTCTAGTCCCGCTATGAGCGGCGCATAGTTGAGTTCTTGGAAAAGGCTTTTTACTCGCATTCTCTCACCCTACCCAGTTGTAAAATAAATACCTGTCCGTTAACAGCGTTGTCTTTGTTGGAAAAAAAAAGTCATTTCACCTCATATTATAATATGTTAAATGTTGTTGTTGGCTAGGGACACCCCCCCCCCCCGGTAAAGCCCTTTGAGCACGTTTAGTGGATATTGCTCTATATAAAAGCGCACGTTTTTACCGTCCAGATATAGCAAAAAAACTCTTTTCTTTCCAAATCTGACTCAGTCAACCATTTATTTACTGCTAGGTGGACAAGAAAAGAAATTATGAATTTTAATCCATCCAGATTGGAAACCAGGTGAAGTCGAGATTTTTTGTGGTATGACACTCGCTTTCGGATCGGAAGGTCCTGGGTTCGAGCCTCGCTCGGAGCATAGTTGAGTCCTTGGAAAAGGCTCTTTACTCACATTCTCTCACCCTACTAATATGTAAAATGAGTACCTGGCCGTCAACAGCGTTGTCTCTGTCGAAAAAAAAAATTGTAATATCGCCTAACAGTCGTCATGTCTCGTTTTACATGTTACGTGTTGCTGTTGGTCAGGGATCTTTGTAAAGCGCTCTGAGTACGTTTAGTGGATATTGCGTTATATAAAAGCTCACGTTAAAAAAAAATCAATTTGATATAGGGGTAAGGGGACCTGATAAATAGATGGGTAAAGCATTGGATTCCTAGGCATACCGTCAGGTTCGAATCTGGATTCTTTTGAATGCGAAGTGAGTGCTTTACCAACTGAGCCATCAGGATCCGCATAATATCAATCCCGTGCATTGTATCACAATTCCTGCCTTCCCTTCCCCGGGTCATCAACCTCCACGCCTCGTCACATCAATCCCCATATGAATCAGACAAAAACCCAACCCGTCATCATCATCATATTATTATTATTATTACAATTCCATTCACCCAAGCTTCTCCAATAACAATAACAATTCTCGTAAAATCGAATATCATCTTCAAGACTTTCTATCTAGTTTTCAGATTCAAGAAAAGCTTCCTCCTCCTCATTCCTTTCAATCCCTCGCCCAGTTTTCTGTTTCTTAAAACCATGCTCTCATATTCCATTGTTTCAAATTATAATTCGCCCGTTTCTTTTGTATCTGTGGTTTATTGAATTATTGTGTTTCATTTTACATTGAAGATGATGGCAACAAACCTCATTGTGGGCAAACATTCTATAGAATATTCACAATGGCTGAGGAAAGCTGGAAAATCTGATGAAAACATTGAATTGAATTGAATTGAATTGGCGTGATGAGGGTTTAAACTCTCTCCTTTTCGACCATTTTCGGGATTTTTCTCTAAATGTCATACCACCCAACACACACAAAATGTGTTTTTATTTAATGTTCAACCTCAAGAGCAATTAGTACAACCCTATGTGCACATATTAGCAGATCTGATAACCTAACAAAATGATGCGCTTGGTTTCACATTATGATGATGGACATATTGTGCGTTGCTTTGCGAGTATTTCCATTCCAACGATGAGACCATAGTCATATGCGTTATCAGACCTGCAACTAAGTAGGACGTTGGTACAAGCTATATCTCGTACATAATTTTGTTTGATTAAACAAGCTCTACAAGTGTTTGGCTTTTATAGGCTTTGCAAAATAACTTTGTTAACTCTTATGATAAACAAAAGAAATAAAAAATGAAAGAAAATTATTGTCGGTTTTACCGAAACGAATGTGACACTTTTTCTATGGTAGGTACTAACACGGTTAAATAACTGAAAATGGCGTATTTTGTGATAAGAAATATGGTTGCGAAAAGATTAAGAGGTCATTTAATTTAATAAGATGCTTCCAGTATACAAGTCCTTCAACCCCTTGACGGCTCAGATATGACAGACACAGAAGGAAAAAATGCAATATATTGAACAAACAGTACGAAAGTGTGTTTACTATAGAAGATCCCTCACTCAATGCCAAGAATCAACGTAACCACATGCAGTATACGAAAGCAGGTGCAGCAACTAAACTCATCCAAGGCAACAGGGCCAGACCTCATACTAACTAGAATACATAAAGAATGTGCTGATGAAATAGCCCCGTTCCTGTGAACGCTTTTCCAAGAATCCCGGAACAAAGGAACAGTGCCTACAGACTGGAAACAGTCCCTTATATCCCCAATTTATAAAAAGGGCAAATGAAAATTAGCTTCAAATTATAGACCTGTATCTCTAACTCCAGTAGTTTGTAAGATAATAAAACATTATATTCCATTCTATCATGGAACACTACAACAAACACAACATACTTACTTACTTAGTTACTTATCCGAACCAGCGACCACCTGAGCTCTAGCCCTTCGGTCTTGTGCCATGACGTCGAAGTTAGACGTCTTTTGAAACACAACATACAAATCGACCACAAGCACGGCTTCAAGAAAAAACTGTCATGCGAGACAATTGATCAACACAATAGAACAAATTGCAAGATCACTAGACAACTAAAAAAACAAGCCCAGATTGATCTCCTGGTATTAGACTTCTCTAAAGCGTTTGACACTGTACCACATAAACGATTACTATTAAAACTCGAACAAAGCGGCATTCAGTATATTGGGGGCAATGAAACAAGAGAATATGGAACAACAAGCGCAAAATAGCCAACTTTGGTACAAGGACTGGCTTTGCAAAAGAACGCAACAAGTTGTCGTTGATTGAAACTCAAGCGAAAAATCTAATGTCTGATCAGGAGTACACCAAGGAACAGTACTTGGGGCTTTATGCTCCTTAATATTTATAAATGACTTTGGAAACGAATATCTCCACAAACAAGGCTTAAACTATTCGCAGACAATAGCCTTCTTTTAAGGGCAATTGGTAGTAGCGCAGCTGCACATGAACTCCATAAAGATCTTGATTCCCTCCAGACGTGGTCAGATACATGGCACATGAAGTTCCATCCATTAAAATGCTATGTCATGTCAATATCAAACAAGAAAGAGCCTTATACTCACAATTACACACTGCATGATCGTCCCTAACAAAATGTTTACTCCATAAAATACATGGTATCCATCTCAGAAACTAAAGTGGCAAACCCATATAGAACATAAAACAGCAAAAGCAAGTAGGATGCTGGGATTTCTCAAAAGGAACATCAATCTATGCCCACGAATAATTAAAGTCCAGGCGAGGCGCACACAGCACCTTTCAGGCCAATATTAAAATATACCAGCTCCGTGTGGGACCACTACACAAAAAAATGACATAGACAAGATTGAAAAGCACAAAGAGCAGCTGGAAGATTCGCAACCAGATGCAAATCCAGAGACCCGGGTTGTGTGACGTCCTCCCTCCAGTCACTTGAATGGAAATAGTTTAAAAATCGGTGCAAGGTATCCCTTATTGTTACATTGCACAAAACCATCAACGACCCAACACATAACCAATGTTGAATGCTTGGAAACTTTCAAAACAGTTTTGTGTGTGTATGTATGTGTGTGTGTTTATTTAATTAAATACCGAAACTGATGACAGCAAAAGAAGTAATTTGTAATAAGCAGTCGTTTAAAAAAACCCATTAACTTTACAGAACGGTATCTTGCCCGGTCCACTGTTTTAATTTAGTTAATGGGGATAACGTGACCTAATATTTCTAATTATATTTACGTCAGATAATTATTCAAAATGTCAAAAATATCCATCCGTTTCCTAAAATACTAAATGATAAAGAACGAATGCGGTGGTGGGTTTTCATGAGATTTGCGGTTTTGGAGAAAGGATGAGATGAAAAAGGGGAGAGAATGGTGTAGGCAGGAATCGATTTGTAGTCGGGCTGTTGGCCAAATGGATGATCCCGCATTGGGAACAGGATAGTGGATATTTATACTCGGATACGGATAATCCTAGGATTTGATGCCCAGAGTACGGAGTGAGAGCATTATCGGACCGGGCGAAGTAGACAAAGAAGGGCTGCCGAGTATCGATGCTTTTAAATTCGAGAGTTTCCTAGGAAGAGTTGTAAACGGCTGAACAAAACTTGTAAGTTGAACACAAAACAACTTTTTGTTAAAGCACAACTATTATGTGCAATATGAATATTTCAACACCGGCAAACTTTTCTATTACTATTTAAAACATTATGCTTTGGAACAAAAACATTCATCTCCTGGAGATTAAAAACGAGCATGAAAGATGTCAGTCGGAAGTGCTCCATA
>NC_088360.1:89679218-89694218 GCF_034508935.2 Berghia stephanieae | reverse complement strand
GGTCATTTTATTTGATCGATACTTGAGGACAAGTTTTCTGGCCAAATCTAAAAAAAAAATGTTTTGTATGTAAACTTATGAAGTTCATGTCAGAATTTAAATTTAGGCATGCTGATATTGCCAGTATTTCATGTCTTCTTGGCTATGCAAAGCGCAGTGTTTTCTACTTTACAATACGTAGTTTTTTTCGGTAGAATAAATGGCAAGAATCAATATTGAAAATCTGGCATTTTAAAACGGATTTGTGATTCTATGCTGAGTATTTTATACCATTCTAATTTATTTATCCATAGTACCCTTTCTTGTCTTGTCACCCTTAATTTTTTAATTCATTCATTCACTCATTCATCCCGCGCACGTTCATGCATCTTTCATTCATTCATTCATTCATCCCTTCACTCGTTCATTCATCATTCATTCATTCCTTTCCTCCTCCATTCATTTACTCATTCATTCATTCATTAAATTATTCATTGAAAAATCTCGACACATTTATTTGTCCGGCCAGGTTACTTTGAATGGCACTATCTCACTCTCACCCCAAGTTTCTTTCTCCCCCCCCCCCCACCCCACCCCCACCCCCAATCCCCCTTCCCACCCACGTCGAAAAAGTAGCTTACGCCCCTTTCCACACTATAATTTGATGACGAGGAAACCAAGCATCTTGGAGGCGATAATATTCAGAACCAAATAAAAGTGAGAGAAATAAAAAAAAATCTGTCCCACAAAAACTGATTTGTGAAAATATTTACTCACAAAATACTGGGTTATGCCAGTTTTTGAAAAATAAATATGAGTCTGAAATGTTGCGAAGACTATTTTTATGTGCGTACAATATTATTATACGCATTATGCATGTGCGCAAGGCTTTACGTCTGTCAATAGAGATAACGAGAAAGTGGCTCTTACTCATGAAATTACTTTTTTCCACCCCCACCCCTCTCCCTTTCTCTCCGCTCTCTCTCTCTCTCTCTCTCTCTCTCTCTCTCTCTCTCTCTCTCTATCTCTCTCTCTCTCTCTCTCTCTCTTAGCTCTTCATCTCGAAATTATTGAAAGAAGAAGGTAATGGGGGATGTTTGAGTATTGTAATTTGGTGCCAAGGGAAATGATTGCCTGAGCGGCACCATTATTATGAAAAGGATAACTTCGGCATAACTAAGTGTAATGACATTTTTCGTCCAATTTCATTTCCCGTAAAATCGAGAGGAGATGGGCCTTTTGAAAGGCTTAGCGGTCGAGTCGCCCAGATAATCCTATTATAATCGACATTATCGTCGTTCAAACTTTTTGATTCTAGTTAGAGGAGGCCTTCGTAGGAAGGCGTTAGTGATAGTATGCCATCCACGTCGTCATCGTCATCGTTTTCGTTGTCATCTTAAGTCATGGGTTTTGATATATAATTGGCAGTGATTGATGCCCGTGTTCTATTATTTCATCGATATCATCATCTTCTCGTCATCGTAGTCGTCGTTTGTCACCATTACTTCTAATCGTTGTCGTCGTCACCACCACTCCCCACTCGACCACCACCACTACCATTACTACCACCACCACCATCACCTACACCACCACCAACACATACAATATCAACAACAACAACAACAACAATAATCACCACATCACAGCAAACACCATCACCATTATCACCATCAACATCACCCCATTACCATTACCATTACCATTACACCACCACAACCACTACCATCACCACCACCACCACCACCACCACCACCATCATCATCATCATCATCATCATCATCATCACCCCATCATCATCCTCCTCATCATCATTATCATCATAATCCTCCTCCTCTTCCTCCTCCTCATCATCATCATCATCATCATTTCACTTGAAAGAATTCAACTGCATGTTTTATCTCTTTCATCGTCATCCGTAACTTATACGGAAGTCATAAATATACGTTTACATTTATATGTAAAATCTAACTTCCATACAATTTCTTCCTCTCTCTCTCTCTCTCTCTCTCTCTCTCTCTCTCATTCTCTCTCTCTCTCTCTCTCTCTCTCTCTCTCTCTCTCTCTCTCTCTTCCGCTTGTATATATCTCTCCCCTCTTCCATCCCCCAAAGGTCATATAAAGATAATTTCTCTTTAAAAAAAAGGGATCCAACCCGTAGAATTGGATATCAAATTTAACTTATAATATTTAAACTAAACTCAACTACAGTATTTATATTGTGCAAAATCCACTAAATGTGCTCAAAGTGCTTTACAAGGGGTCCCTAGCAACAGCAACAGAACGAGACATGACGCCTATTTGACAATATTACATTTTTACCCGACAGAGAAACCGCTGTTCACGGCCAGGTAATCATTTTATACCCGAGTACGGTGAGGGAATGTGAGTAAAGGGCCTTCTTCGATGACTCAACAATGCGCCGCTCAGAGCTGGCCTCGAACTGGGACTTTTCGATTTCAAGGCCAAAGTCTGATCATAAGACCACATAGTGGTACGTAAAAGATAAGAGACATTATAAATGGGATTGAGATTTGTTCCTTTAAAGTCAGACCAAAATGTCATTGATTCTGATTGCTTTGACTATACTAGATCGGTTTTCTTAATCTAGATCAAGTATATTCCTACATGACACCAATTTTACCCGGCAGGTTACATTTGACATTAATTTTCTTGTTTGTTTTGTTTTAAGGGTTTTACGGCGCTTGCAACGCATTTAGGTCATATCAGCGCCAGTAAAAAAGAAGAAATTGGGATAGTCAAGAGTTCTAGAATTACAATTAAAGCATCCAAGAATAAGGCAGACGAAGGGGAATTGATTCAAATAGGGTACAGATGTAGATTCCAAGAGCACACTAGTACTTAGTTTGAGATCACTAAATGTCTTATCAAGACATAAGCACAGGTACATACATATGTAAAAGGATAAATATTACAGTACATAACAGAGAGATGATTTACAAGGAAAAAAATATCATTTCCCAAAACTAACTATACATTTGACTGTTTCCTTCCCAGCCAGGGTATCCGGCCAGGGCCACGGCAATACCAAAATCTCATTCCAAGACAAAGAGAGAAAGCAAGTTGGAAAACAGATATAGGGGGATAGAAGACACAGTATACCTCCCTGCCCACTATGGGAGGTCAGGAACCCTACCCAGTTAATATTCTTAAACCATCATCATCATCACCATCATCATCATCATCATCATCATCATCATCATCATCATCATCATCATCATCATTTGATTATTGTTGCGCTCTAAGAACTCAAACGCAAGCTTTCTCTCCTCTAGGATCACTCAACACAAATAATGAAGTCATAGATAGAGGTTACCATCTTTAACACCCCCTCCCCCATCTCTATATCTCTGTATATTTATTTATTTATTCTCATTTCGTTTTTTACACGTTCTCCGACAACGTTGTTTCGTCCAGAATTCCCCTCAATCATATATATATATATATATATATATATATATATATATATATATATATATATATATAGTCTAATTATAAATATAGTTCTTTATCGTCTTCTTCTTCCTCTTCTCTGTATCATCTTTTCTTCTTCACGCTCTGCTTATTGCTCCTCCTCCCCCTCATCATTATCATTCACCTCATACCTTTTCCTCCTCCTCCTCCTCCTCTTCCTCTCTCTCTTCTTCTTCTTCTTCTTCTTCTTCCTCCTCCTCCTCCTCTTTCTCCTATTCCTCCTCCATGTCCTCAATTGATCTTTCATCTATTATATAAAAAATTAACCCCTCGATCCAATACAGACTATTCTCCATTACAATGTTAAATAAGTCAATAGCATGTGCTCTGTGATCAGACATGTAAATAAATATAAATGATATGTCAGAAGTTGGCCAGATCCTGCCATGTTACAGCCCGTTAATTTGTCAGGGAAGCTGGAGTTCAATGAACGGTCTCAAAACACTGAAGTACTTTTTAGTTTTGTCATAACTTGTCTAACTAAAACCTGAGCATTTACATAAGGCAATACTCACTTAACGTTCACAAAACGCTTTACTTCGCGAAGTCCGAGGTTTGAGAATTTCTGTCAATATGAGGATCATTTAAATCGATCGATATTTGAAGGACGAGTTTTCTGGCCAAACTTTAAATGACGTGTTTTCCCAGTTAACCGGTTAATTGATGTATTAATGTTTTTGTTGTTTTTGTTATTGGCTGAAGAAGGGTTTTTTTTAAATCCCGGAACGTTCCGTGTTTGGTATTTCAAAAAGGTGATACATTCCTTTTTGTTTGTTACACAGTATCACTCAGCGGCATACATTAATACTTAAAGAGCAATGGGTTGGTGCAAACCGTGAAATTACGCCGTGTAAGGGTGTTTAAATGTTCCTTTGTTTCAATAAAACTCTCTTTAAACACAATGTGTGCATCGGATTAATAAAGACAAATTATCAAGACACCTGTGCATTGACACAACAGGCAACAACTTTCTCTGATTACTTTGGTTATCCTTCTTCGTCTTTGGCAAACTCTGATTTCAAACTCGTCGTAGATTTCACGTACTATCGTAAGATAAAGAACTGAACATGTGGGTATGAAAGGTGCCAGACAAAGCAAGAAAGAAAAATTAAAATTTAAAAAAAATACCATCCCAAAAATTCACTTAATTTCGAGCTAGACTGATTTTTTTGGGATGTTTTTTGTTGTTGTTGTTGGTATTTTTCTTTCTCGCTTTGTCTGGCACCTTTCATACACACTTGTTTAGCTCTTTATCTTACACCGGTGCCTGGTCCTTACTTTCCTAATTTGTTATCGTAAGTTTATGGTCTGATTGATCGAATTTAGTGAGAACTACTCATAAACATGGTTGGATAAAAACAATAACAAAGAGTTGAGTGACGCCAATTTCGTTCCTTCTATAAAATATCACCTTATATATTACACGTATTTATGTGTTAGTGTTAGATATTTGTTCATTTGAAACAGCGATATGTACCGAACATTGTCAAACTAACAATGAATGTTGTTTACATAGCTTTGAAAAATGTTACCTTCTCATGAAAGAGTCACGGAGTATTTAAAGGTTTTCGAAAACCCATTAGCTCCATACGATACGATATATATTTTGTATGTATTTTATAAAACAAGAAATCTGGAGTGGTTTTTGGATTAATAATGATCTTAGCACATATACCACGATAGTATAATGAAAATGTTGCTGCTTGAAGCTCGAAGGAATAAATAACGTTATTGTTCAATAAGGAATGGAATAAAAGCTTCAATCTATTAAACGAAGACATATAATGTGGACGTTTCGGGTTTCGACTTTATCAACAAAACACGATGAATGACACACGAAGGACGTATTAAAAATGTGAGAATAGGGCAGTTAAGGTGAATAAAAAAAATCAATTATGGGACAGGAAATTAAAAGCTCCTTTGTAAGGAAGCACGAATTTTAAAAAAATTAAATTACATTGAGCTTTTATATAGGGCAATATCCACTAAACGTGCTCAACGCGCTTTACAAGGGGTCCCTTGCCAACAGCAACATTTATCATTTAGGACGGGACATGACGCCTGTTAGGCGATATTACAATTTTTTCGGTCAGAGACAACGCTGTTAACGGCCAGGTACTAATTTTACACCTGAGTACGGTGAAATAATGTGGGTAAAGAGCCTTTTCCAAGGACTCAACTATACGCCGAGCGAGGCTCGAACCCAGGACCTTCCGATCCGAAAGCGAGTGTCATACCACAAGACCACATAGCCGCACAATAAATATTAATAAAAGGTGTTCAATGGATGAATAAATCATTTAAAAAGGGATTTACTGGGTCTTGTAGTATAGAATGTAATATAGAGTAAACGTAGACTATAGTAAAATTTATAAAATGGAATTGGAATAACGTTTTACAAATGTTTGGGATAGTAGTAGGTAGGTCTACATGTATTATTATTAGTGGCGTTCACATTATCTGTCTTCGTTTAATAAATTGAAGCTTTCATTTCATTACTTAATATTATGATAGTATATATAAAATCCTTTATTACTGTACATAATGTCGATACTTTTTAGTTTTTTTTTCTTCTTTCTTTCTTTTAAAAAAAAACAACTGAATATCTATGATAGTAAGTGAAACTTGTCGCTCACGACAAAATCTTACGTGAAATGAACACCTATGGTCCACAAACAATGATATATGATATTATACTGCCTTGTTTTAAATCGGTTGTCTGGGTAAGATCGCTATCGGTCGCTCCTAATGCCACACTGGAAATTTAAAGTCCACATAAATGCATAGTTGCGTCGAGCCAGGCATTAAAAGCCAGCCAATATTGCGTGCAGATGACTATCAGAAGCAGTGAGTAACGCATTGCACGGGTCTCCGAGTGCATATTTACTATTCTCGTGGGTATTTCTTCTCGTCGAACACGCTCTCTAATAATATGAGCTAATGTCTGTCGCTGACTAGGAATGTCCCATTTTTATTCCTGTCATGAACAAAAAGATTATACTTTGTTTTATTTGGTTATTATAATTTGTTTCTATCGTTTTTCTTTCCATATTTTGAAATACTCGAATTCCCTGAAAATCACCAAATCTCTCCATGTTTAAAAATCCCTCCTCATTAAAAGTAAATCGTGAAGCATTAAATTTAACTAATATAAAGCACACGACAAGCCTATCGTGCACTGAAAAAAAAAATAAACTAAAACATTTTGACCAGAAAACTCGTTCTTCAAATATTGATTGATTCAAATTTACCGCACCTTGTCAAACACTTTCAAATCCGAGACTTCGAGAATGTAAGTGAAAATCATCAGAATAAGGTTTCTACAATCTCTATAATAAACGCATTTATTTTAACTCAAATTATGTAAGGTAAGATTGACATCCAAGTCTAAAGATTTGTTGATCAGGTTCAACTCAATATAATACCGTTTTGAGACAACTAGGGGTCCCAATAGCTCAGTTGATAGAGCACATACTTCACACGCAAAGGGACAAAGATCGATCCCAGGTACAGTCGAAATTTGTTTCTACCCCCCCCCCCCCCCCCCCCCGACAGTGATTGAGTTGCTTCAGTGGAAAGTGCTTTGCGATTGACTAGCGTTCTATCCAAAGAGTAGCAAGCAATTGCTATTATTAGTTTCACGCTAAAGAAACTGGTATAATCTCCCTGGGCTTTATAGAAAATTTACGGTTACGTTCCCAACCTACAAAGATTGACGAACGACAAGGAAGAAAACGAAGATTTGTTCTCAGAGTCTTTGTTTTCTTCCTCGTCGTTCCTCGATCGTTGTAGGTTGGGAACGTAACCGTAAACTTGCCAATGGCTCCGAAGGACATCTTTTTAATATTATATAAGTTAAGACTGGTATAGAATTCCAAGGATCAGGTTCACCTCGATATAGTACCGTGTTGAGATGGCTAGTCACATATTGATCTTATTGAGGCTATGCCTATATGTAAAATATTCACAACATCAGCCACCGAGTATAGCGAATCAACACACAAAAAAACAAACGATGTGTAAGCTTGAGTGTTAATTTGAGGCTATGCGTTTATGTAAAATATTCACAACATCAGCCACCGAATATAGCGTTTCAACACAAAATAAAACGATGTGTAAGCTTGAGTGTTAATGATCTGATTGATATAAATGATTGAGAATCAATTATTAAAACGACTGTCTTAAAACAATGACAAAGAGCTGAGTGACGTCGACTTCGTTCCTTCTATTGTTGGTAAAACAAACACGCTGCAGGACGATGGCATGTCACGAACGTGCGGCCTGCATCCCTGGGCGGGTAGCATTATTCATTCATTCATTCATTCATTCATTCATTCATTCATTCATTCATTCATTCATTCATTCATTCATTCGTTCATTCATTCATTCATTCATTCATTCATTGATGTGCGGACACTAGCGATGGTAAGAGGAATAAGTCCTGATCGGTTGTATAAAATAGTGCTTAGTCAAACAGTAACTCAATCGATCAATCAATAACCCAATTCATAAGATAAATTAATCAATCAATAAATCAATCAATCAACCAATCAATAAAAACATCGAACTCTTTGGCATAGAAACATAGAATGTTGTTTTGGCTTAAAGTATAGCATCAATAGAATTGTGGCATTGGTGGTAACAAAATCCCTCTAAAGTAATTCAAAAACATGACAAAAACAATGTGTCCCACCGCCCCAATCAAGTATTATGCCGGAATGAACCAGGTGCTACAAAGTTAGAATAATCAGGACATGACTAAAGTAGTCGCCCAGATCATGGTGCAATGGCATTATTATCAAGTCCATTAATCAACTAACCCATCCCTTAAAAAAAATTATTGAACTTTTATGTAGAGAAATATCCACTAAACGTGCTCAAAGCGCGTTACATGGTATCCCTAGCCAACAGCAATAGATAACATGTATCACGCGCCATTACAAGGCATGTTAGTCGATATTGCATTTCTCTTGAAATAGAGACGGCCAGGTACTCATTTTACACTTGAGTACGGCGAGAGAATGTGAGTAAAAAGCCTTTTCCAATTACTCAACTAGGCGCCGCTCAGAGCGGCACTCGAACCCAAGACTTTCTGATCCGAGTGACGCTCGAACCCAAGACTTTCCGATCCGAAGGCGAGTGTCATACAACTAGAATACATAACCTCACACATTACCCATTTATTTACCTCTCCCCATGTCTCTCCACATTTTTATTCATCGAGCTATATGATGATTCATCCATTTATCTAGCTTTTCATCAAGTCAGCAACCTATCCATTCTTTACTTCAAAATGCCATCTATCAAACCCATAGCTATCTTCACTACATGCCCGCCAGCCTTAGTAATCGGTCTTATAGATCAGAACTAGCACGATGTTTGGGTTTGAAACTTGCGTTTAAAATAACAGATATAACAATTAAATCAAGGACGACTGTACCAAACATCATCGAACAATTTTTAAAACCTCAACAAATCCCGAGAGCTTTTCTAAAGAGCAATATCCAATAAATTATGTGCTCATGTGCTCAACCTGGAGCGCCAAGGAACATCAATACTTAATGTTATGTAGGATGAGACATGACGCCTGAATGTTGCTAATATATATATATATATATATATATATATATATATATATATATATATATATATATATATATATAATATATATATATATATATATATATAGCAGTTCCACGAAGTACTTATTTCACATTTGAGTATCGTAAGCGAATGTGAGCGAAGAGCTTTTATCAATGACTCAACTTTCCTCTGCCCCCAGGACCTACAGGCCACAAGACGAGTGTCATACCATCAAACCACAAAGCCTATCAATCCAACAAGTGCTATAGCTGCCTATGATTAATCCATATATATATATATATATATATATATATATATATATATATATATATATATATATATATATATATATATATATATCGATCGATGAAAATCAACACTCAACGGACAGCCACCTATTCACTTTTACATTCACAGTTGCTGATTTGTGAGCAACCATGTCAAAAACAGAAGAGTATTGACAATCACAGCAGCTGTCAACGAAAATCGGCCGTACTCTTGAAAAATACATATTTAAAAATTTGGCCAGAAAACTCGTCTTCAAATATCGATCGATTTAAATAACCCTCAACTTGAAAAAAAAACTCTCAATCCTGGGACTTCGCGAAGGCCCAGGTTTGAGAGTTTTTGCCAAGATGAGGGTCATTTAAATCGATCGATATTTGAAGGACGAGTTTTCTGGCCAAATTTCTAAAAATATGTGTTTTTCCAGAGCACGACAGAAATCAGAATGTGTTAAATCGTCATGCGTTATGCGTACTGTGTTACAAGTACTCGGCTCCTGATCTATATTTTGGTTTTCTCATTTGACGTTTTGAAAAATAATTAGCATATAGGAAATAAACTTTTAAAAACGATTTCATTTTGCATGAATGGTTTGAATAAAGAGGAAAGACTTGAATTGAAAAATGAGAAGCTAACTAGAAGTATCACTACAGCTTTATTGAATGAACCCAGTCCGCAATGTGGTCTTGTGATATGATACTTGCCTTCGGACCGGAAGGTCCTTGGTTCGAGTACCGCTCTGAGCGGCGAATATAGATTCTTTGGAGAAGGCTCTTTAATCACATTATCTTAGCGTACTCAGACTTAAAATGAGTATCTGTCCCTTAATAGCGGCGTCTTTGTCGGAAAAAAAGTAATATCGCGAAACAGGCGTCATGTCTTGTCCTACGTGTTAAATGTTGCTTTTGGCTAAGGGACCACTTGTAAAGCGCTTTGAGGAAGTTTAGTGAATATTGCCCTATATCAAATTAGCTAAACTCACAATTTTAGCCCGCCAGATGAATCGTAAACAAAACCAATTGTAGCATTTGACGTTTATTGTCTGATTTATATGATTTTTTTATGAGAACTAACAACCCAACAGGGGGTTCAAAACAATAACAAAGAGCTGAGCGACGTCATCTTTATTCTTCCTATACTATTCAATATTTTCAGGCCAGAAAACCGAACACATTAGTGATTTGTTTTCATTTTATTGTATGGGATAATGGATCGTCTCTAATGTTTATTTGATATTATCTATTTCCTTTCATTACAACATTAAGACCATAACTATTTTGTTATGCAAGATACATGCAAAAAAAAAAAGAGAGAGAGAAAAGTAGTTCTTCAGAGCCATTGGCCCAAGAGCCGGAGTTTATCCCGGTTTCTACAGCGTGAAATGGACACTAATTGTTTGCTATCCTTTGATAGGACGCTAGTCTATCGAAAAGTAATTCCTCCAAATCTAAAAGCCTCAGCTACTCATTCAATGCTGGGTGAACAGGGGGGTCAGATAAACTCTTGACTGCACCCGGGATCGATCTTGGTCCCTTTGAGTATGAAGCGAGTGCTCTAACAACTGAGCTATCGGGACCCCCAAGAAACATGCAAAGGTTGAACAAAATAGGTCTACAACAAGACGTTTAGAGTAAAGATCATAAACATACACATAAACATACCGATGTAAATTATTTTTAAAAACTGACAAGATTAATAAGTTCATCTATTAAGTGGCCAATGCACAACCTTGTTGCTGAGTTACGCTAACAGAATACTTACGATTGTGTACAGTAAAGTTACCATTCAATAAACAAATAAATTATCCACACGAAATCAAATAGAATACAATTTTTACACCGTCGTCACTCCGGGCACCAGCGCAGTCGGTGATAAATAAATATATAACCATACATCCAGCCGTCAAAATAATCCAATGCACGTCATACCCTTATTCTTTTGTCTCCTGTCTCCCGTGTGAGTAAACCTCACTCACGCCTCAACTCACCCGCAGGCAGGCAGGCCAGCACGCACGCTCATCGCAAGAACAGCCTCGTCCCCAGTATACACGGACAACGCGATTGTCACCAAACGGAAACAAGCAATATTTCGTTACCGCGCACGCATGAAATGAAATGCAACGAACTGTCTGTAGAGGGGATGGATGGTGGTTGGTGTAGGCGGTGGTGGTGGTTGTTGTTGTGATGTTTGTGAATGGTGACCTGTTTTTTTGGGGGGACAAGACTTAACAAACTAATCGACGGAGATGGGGGTGGGGATAGTGTGATAAAAAAAATGTCGGTGGTAATTTGATTATCAGGGTGATAAAATGTGACATCCAATTGATACAACAGTGGATAGAGAGACTCTAGAGACATTTAGTCGCTATAGTTTTGGCATAATTGATTGTATGTCCTAAGTGACGCCGTGTATTTCCCCCCAGAATTAAAAAGATATTTTGTTTATATAGATAGTATGCGATTGGCGAAGAAACTCACAACATTGCCATCCGGAAGTATAACGGACCAAAACACAAAACTATATGTAACCTTGAACGTTTATAGTCTGGTTAATACAGTTTAGTGAGAATTACTAATAAACTTGGATGGCAAAAAGCAATAAAAAAGACCTGATTGACGTTAACTTCGTTCCATCTATACATTAATCAGTAGTAGGGAGTTTTGCAATAATATAAGATTTTAAAGAATAATTGCATCTATCTATCTATCTATCTATCTATCTATCTATCTATCTATCTATCTATCTATCTATCTATCTATCTATCTATCTATCTATCTATCTATCTATCTATCTATCTATCAATCAATTAATCGATCATTCTGTCTCACAATCAATCTGATGACTAACATAAAATGCATGTCCATAAGATGCAAATTAAACAAAATACGAGCAAAAAAAAACAAAAAAACTATTCTTTATTAATATTGACAAAAGGAGAAAGATTATCTCTAATATCGTTTCACAGATTCATAAAATATTCATTAATATCTAAAGATTACTCAAAGGGCAGTTACAGAATTCCATCCATGCAATTACCTCTTCGCCTACCACTCCATGCACACAATCAAAGTAAATAAAACGAGATTTTCCATAGCGCCATATTCACTGGATGTGCTCAAAGCGCTTTACGTGGAGTCCAAAGCCCACACCGACTCGCAATGTCTGTAGGTGCTGTTTATACAGAAGCAACCCTACCAGGTACAACTGAGCGGGTTGAGGAAATGTAAAACTTTTAACATCTAGTGCGGCTATGTGGCCTTCGGACCTGAAGGCCCTGGTGTGGCTATGTGGCCTTCGACCTGAAGGCCCTGGAGTGGCTATGTGGCCTTCGGACCTCAAGGCCCTGGTGTGGCTATGTGGCTTCGGACCTCAAGGCCCTGGTGTGGCTATGTGGCTTCGGACCTGAAGGCCAAGGGTTTGAATCCCGCTTTGAGTTGCGCATAGTCGAGTCTTTGAAAAGGCTCTTTACTAATATTTATCACCGTACTAAATTGTAAAATGAGCACCCGGCCGTTATCTCTGTTGGAAATTTTTTTTTGTAATATCGCCTTACAGGCGTCATGTCTCGTCAAAGCAAGTTAAGTGTTGCTGTTGACAAGGGACTCTTTATAAAGCACTTTGAGCACTAGTGGGAAGGGGAAGGAGGGGGGGGGGGGCGAAGTGGCCGAGTGGTTAAGGCATTGCACTGTGATCCGGCAATTTCCTGGCGGAAGGGCGTGATCTTTTTATTTTTTTTCCGCACGTTTATTGGATATTGCGCTTTATAAATGCTAAAATTTCAAGTTTCCTCACCTCGACATATTAACGGGTCCAACAAATGTACATATCTTTTATTTTTTATTTTTAAAAATTCATTTTACCTTACTCACCGCCTGTTGTATTGATCTCACTCTCCCCTATCCCAACCATATCAATGTTTACACTACCCAGGGTTCAGTATTTCCCCAGCGGTTCTCTGTGCTAAAATTAAATAGTAGTGTAAATATCAAGAATAGAGGGATTAACGTCTTACAGACACTAATCAATACTTGTATTCACTGTCATCCACTGGTATGTACTGCAATACACCGACAAAACACATTTTGTGCTGCCCCTCCCCATAAATAGTAACGTGAAATGATATCAACTTTACAATAACCGCTGACGTCAGAGTTAAATTTAATAAAAATTTGATTGTTAAGTGGATTGACTTAGCTAAATATTTTTCAACTCACTGATGAAGAAATCAGAATCAAATGACGGGTAGAAAATAGAAGATTTCTTAACACTCTAAATCGAGCTTTGCTCCTAACGCGCACTCGCAAGTTCGTTCAGCGATTGGGAGCATGCCCGGAATTCCAAAAAGCGAGTGTAAGACTCGCATATTGTTCCTACTTTATCCAGAAAACTTTTATTTCAATATCGATATATGGAAATGACCCCAAACTTGTCAAAATGTCTTATAGACCTTCAACTTTTTTGAAGGCTCAGGCATAAAATTGTATGACAAATTGAGAGTCTTGTTAATAGATGGATATTTAGACAGAAAATTTTGTAGCCAAAAGGTAAAAAACCCATTCTTTTTGCATGTTATGCAAGTCAGTGTAGAATAATTTATGTAAATCATTTAAAATGGACACAGAGCAATATTTAACACCTTTTTGGTGAGACTTGAATCATTAAATCCGTTGAAGTACGGCACGTAGCTACAACATTAAATAAATCCAAGAAATGACACAGAACTTCGCCCTTTAAAATGACTCATTACCTATTGCACACCGAGACCCACACACATTTACCATGCCTTGGGTGACTCAATAATAATAGTAAGAGGGCATTAATACAACATGAGACTGTATATAAGTAATCTATTGTTCAATATATCTATTGATTTTGTACACTATCATAGGGAATGTATTCTTTCTTGTTTACTGTTTCTGTAATAGATCTAATCTTCATTCGCATACTCAGAACCCCGTCTTAGATAAAGATCTGAAAAAGTGTATCAGACAAAGCAAGAAACAACAATACAAGGAAAAAATCATCCTACCTCGACTAGGAGGTCTGAGGTTCGATCCCTATTCGAGGCAGGCTGATTTTTTGGGTAAAGTTTTCACTATATTTTGTTAACAGTTGTCTGTCTTGTAACGTAATTTTTAGTTAAGTGTCATGTCATGGAAGGAACAAAATTAACGTCACCCAGCTCTTCGTTATTGTTTTTAGGCAGTCATTGTGGCGATTAGTTCTCACTAAATATAATAATAATAATAATAATAATAATAATAATAATAATAATAATAATAATAATTAATAATAATAATAATAATAATAATAATAATAATAATAATAATTATTATTATTATTATTATTATTATTATTATTATTATTATTATTATTATTATTTATTATTATTATCATTATTATCATTATTATCATCGTCGTCGTCCTCGTCGTCGTCGTCATCATCATCAAGGCAACATTGAGGACGGCGATGACAATAATGACCATTATGTTTTCGTTACAGGCGAGGAATCAATCAATGTAATGATAATGCATGTTGTTGAAAATGATAATAAATGATGATAACGATGATGATGACCATTGGAGACCCCTAACTAACGCAAGGCAGGGCACAACAATAATACAATGCATCCAAGTGAGCAGGTCTTTAAAGCCATTCCG
>NC_088360.1:89641718-89674218 GCF_034508935.2 Berghia stephanieae | reverse complement strand
TCATCTTTAATTAATCGATTAATGTCTGAAGTAAAAGTTTCCTGGCCAAATTCAATAAAAGGTTTTTTGTCTGTGTACGGCTGACCATATCAAGATATACAAAGAAGGATGGAGATAATAATGTTACTCACGCACATCCATGAATAATTAAAATGAGAAGTTGGGGGTAGAAAGACAATGCGTTGTGAAAGCTGACCGATCGTTCGTCAGAGAATACGTCAAGAAAAAAAAGGTCCACTACAAAAAGTGGTATTCTTCATTTTATAAGGTTTTGAGAGACCATCGTGGTTTGAGAGTTTTTTTTTTCCAAGATGAGGGTCATTCAAATCGATCGATATTCGAAGGACTAGTTTTCTGACCAAATTTTAAAATATGGGGTTTTCCAGAGTGTACTACTTTTTAAAAGAATATAAACGAGCTTTCTTTGACCCAAACAAAGTCAAACCAATTTTATTATGAGAAGTGACCCAATGAGTGACAAAGAGACAAGTCTCTTGTCCCGACTCCCGGAGTTACGACAGTGTTGTAAGGCTCTCAATACACATAGTTCTATCCAACTTCAGAAAGATGTGAATGAATAGTGCTGTTCACAGGCAATGGACAAAATAAGAATTGTTTTAAAAAAAAGGATCAATAATAACATGTAACTTGTATAGGATGGAAATTGATAATTCCATATGGCCTGCTCGAATCTTTAGATTGGGGCGGAGTGGCCGAGTTGTTTTGGCATGATTATTAACCCTCAACTTGCTGACTTTGGACAAGGGTGATTCTTGTTGACATCAGACGTTTGTCTGATGGATTTTCTATATTTTTTTTTCATGGAACGACATCTAACAATGCCGCGCCGAAGGTCGCAATCTTTTAAAAATATAATTTGAAGAGAATAGAGCACGAAGAATCCATTGAATATTGGAACTGTTTCATACACAACTGAATCTATTCAGATTTATATATAAAGAAACTCGAATAATTTGCCGTAGTAAATAATGATATTGATAAAGAATTTATAGATTTGTTGTATTCTTGCTTTTATAATTCGGGACGTTTTTTCCAATCGCTACACGACACGAGCTGCAAGAGCTTGTGTGTGCGCGAGAGGATCAAAGTTCCGATTACAAAACGCAAGGGTTCAAAATATATATTTTTCTAGCCCTCAGATGATTTTGATTTAGATTTATATTCTAGTTAAAATACATTTTAAAAGCCTTTTAATGATACCGCTTGACTGACATAATTTAGTTAAATCTAACGCTTGCCAGTTGCCATCTTGATAACTCAATATCATAACGCAATACTGTTTATGGAGAGGTGTAGGTTATAACCGAAATTTAAGGATCCACTGACCATTGGAATATCATAAGAAGAAAAAAAACAACAACAACAACCCATCTTTGTCCCTACGACGGTTTATATTGCGTTTTATAATGGAATATTTAATAATATTATATATAATAAGGTTCCGTGACAACCCTTACTCTTTATCGATCAAGTCCAGCCATCAGCCGTGTTATTGTTATAATATTCCACTTCATGTCAATATAAACCTAATGCTTTGTTTTGTTTTTCCATTACTTAGAGGGGGAAAACGGTTAGCAGCTAGCTAGCTAGCTACCCGTTAGCTCTTAAAATGATCTGTCAAAGGAAACAGGAAGGGGAGATGTATTTTATGATGAAGCGCATGCGTATTGTCAAGTGAGCAATTAGTGGGGAAAACAAACATCTCTAGGGGAGAGAGTAGCTTTTAAAAGAGACGGACAGGCGAGTCGTGTGGCCTTGAGGGGCTCGAGGATTAGAAATTCTGTTACGTTGTGATCAGGGTGGCTGCTGGACTATAACCATGAAAAAACACTTTTATTTGGTTTTGGTGATCAGGAAACTTGTAGATAGTGAGAAAGTATTTCTTCAGAGACAGAAGGTCTATGAAGCCAAAGCGCTTCCCCGCCCCCACCCCCCTTCCCCATTTTCTGTAGCGTTACGTAGACAATAATAGAAAGTGCTTGATTTCAATTGGGTAGGACATATTACTCTATCGCATTGCACCTTCCGTTTGATTGGCCAATCGCTGTTGTGTTGACCGGAGGGTCAGATAATAAGGTGAACTGATACCGGGTTCCTTCGCTTGTGAGCCGAGAGCTCTACCGACTGAGCCATCGGGAACACCATCATAAAAAACAAACTGTTCTTTATCATATTGATAAATCAAGGTGGCCTTACTGGGAGGTCAGAACAAAAATCTTGACTACCGTGATCGATCTTGGAAACTTGTGTGTAATGTGTGCTATACCAACTGAACTATCGATCAGGTCCCTTTATATATAAAGAGATAAAATGTATATCTATTAAGCTCGAAATATAATGTCTTGTATTAGCAGATGTTCTTTATGTTGTGGAAACTGATTCTATAGAGCGCTAGACAAGAGACGGAATTCAAATATCCCTGCATTCAGTGCACATATTTCAATATTTGAATAAGATTATTATTTAGATAGTAAGTATCAACGCTGATTGAGATCATTCAGATTTGTTTCGGGGATGAAAAAGAATAAATCAATTGTCTTACTTTGCATTGAATTGAACTGCTCTAGGATAAGAAAAATAGGCAGACCATTTGGCATTTTCAGAATGGATTTGCAAGAATATTTTGAAGAGGTTTGTAAGATCTGATACAAGCTGAAACAGTGAAGAGGTTGGGAAGATCAAAAAGTAGATATAAAATGATTTTGTTAAGATAAGATAATATGAACTTTATTTATCCACTTCTGGAAATTTACAGTGGGTATTGCCATACACTAATGAATTTCTGAAAATATTCAAGCAAATAAATAATAAAAAGGAAATACAATGACGTAGAAGTAAACCAACTATTAGCTTAACAAAAGTAAACACATTAAAAAAAATCTCTCATACCTCCGAAATTCCCTCTTTCTCTCTCTCTCTCTCTCTCTCTCTCTCTCTCTCTCTCTCTCTCTCTCTCTGTATCACTCACTCACTCAGTCACACACACACACACACACACACACACACACCCACCCACACCCAACAAACGTACTTCTTCTTTTGTAACACCCTAATTTCGTACCTTTTTATTCTCTATAATTAAGTATATTCTATTCACACCCATTGTTCACCCATCGAACGTCTCCTTGAGGTAAAGGGTACAAAACTTTCTGTTCTGGATTTTAAACTTATCACCTTGCCTGATCTACCTGACGTTTTATAAAAGAGGATGTTGCTTATCTTTCAAGATGTTCAAAACTTTTTTATATTGATATTCTTCATAGAGGGTATTTTGTGTAGACTTTCGTCTCTTCTTACACTATTCTTTTTCTATCCCCAGCAGTGATAACCCCACCCAAGCACCTGATTCCAAATGTTATAACACTTTGAATTATTGACAAATGGAGCATATTAAGGGTTTCTTTTTTAAAGTGAAGGTAATTTAGTTTTCTAGCTAAGGAAAAAATAATATTGAACTAAATTTAGAACAAATATCATTTACATGCAAATGCCAGTTCAGTTTGTCAACGGTAAATCTTAGATATTTATAGGAATCAACAATTTCTAAAAATTGATTCTCAATTCTAGGGGCACTATGTGATTTTTGTTTAGTCGAAAATCAATTATAATCTCTTTTGTTTTTTGAACATTAAGTAATAAAAAATTTATCCTTACACCAGTTTACACATTTTGCCAGCTCCTCAAAGTTAGCAGACTCTGAGTCACGAATAAAACCCTGAATAACTGAATCGTCTGAATAAATTGTGTATTATCATAGTGAGCCCTACAGTCATTTTTTGTAGAGAGCATAGAGTGTTGGTGACAAAACACAACCTTTATATCTATCTATCCGTCTATCTATATTTCTATACATCTGCTGTCGATTTAACTATCCGTCTATCTATCTATCTATCTATCTATCTATCTATCTATCTATCTATCTATCTATCTAAGTATCTATCTATCTATCTATCTATCTATCTATCTATCTATCTAAGTATCTATCTATCTATCTACCTCTCTCTCTCTCTCTCTCTTTCTCTCTCTCTCTCTCTCTCTACTATATATATATAATATATATATATATATATATATATATATACCACCTCTTCCCCTAACTCATTCTCTCAATTCTTTTCATTAGGCATTGTGTCAGAACGGGTTTAACTAATTAATTGATAATATTCATATTACCATGTAAAAACATCAATCTAATCAGTTGCCAAGTTTATTGAGGTTAACTAATTCGGTGATCAAGATCAGAATATAAATGATTTTTTTCTCTCTAATGACTCACCATCATCACAGCCTTTACAATCAACACCAACTTCTTCTTCTAGGTTCCATGCCTGGTCCAGGCTTCGGATACTGCATGAATTATCTCTCTCCATTCCTCCCTGTCTCTTGCTTTTTCAAACAGCTCTTGGATTGTTAGGTTGGTGAAGCCCTTTAGTTGGTCTATGAGTGTTTTTCTTTGTCTCCCCGGGCGCGTTTACCAGGTATTTTTCAACACCAACACCGCCTCCTAAACCGGCACAAACCACTACTACCACGACCACCGCCGCCATCACCACTAAAACAAACACTACCACAACATCCATAACCAAACCCATCACTACCTGCACAACAACCACGACCGCTCCTCCACAACCACCACTCCTCCACAACTTCTACCAGCACCACCACTTCCATCACCACTACCACCACCACCAACAACAACAACAACAGCAACAAGATCACAGCAACAACAACAAAAAACCAGCTCCAGGGCGGCATGCAAACAAATCTTGGGTGTTAACAACCTCCGATATTGGGTTTTATCTCATTGATTGAGTTAAAAATGATTAGAGATGATTGTGGATTCAATGAGCTTAAGCGTTTACACTGCAATCATCAGCAATTAATGAATGAATCTTACAAAGTAAATTAATAGGGGATTGGCATTTAAATGGGGCTGTAATAATGTATACGTTAATAGACCCGTCTAAGCGGGGAAATGAAGCTCTAATTATCTTTAGAATAAACAGCTTCATTTTGTTTTGAAGGGGTCCCTTTTGTTGGAATCATCAACTATATTTTGTATTGTCATTGTCATCGTCATCATCATCATCATCATCATCATCATCATCATCATCATCATCATCATCATCATCATCATCATCATCATCATCATCATCGCCATCATCATCATCATCATCATCATCATCATCATCATCATCATCATCATCATCATCATCATCATCATCATCATCATCATCACCATCAAATAGATGACGGTAAAGATAATTAATCATCATCAACATTCAACATCATTTGAGAAAGGGATTACCCGAAAGGTTCACACCATTCCTTGATTAGAAATAGACTAGAGCTTTCGTTCTACGTGCTCTGATTCTATCTCATCATTGTTTTATTCAATAATCGCTGCCATAGCACAATTAGACCATGCCAAACAGCCGAGTCAGTCAGCCCCACAGTCTATGAGCACAATGTTGTTGCTATAAGTTCATAAATCAATCTTACAAACACACACAACTAGGTGAAACCTTAAATGTTTATAGTTTTTTAAAGGAGTATGGTGAGAACTAATCGTCCAAATGGTGGTCGAAGTGAAGCCATCTTTAATCATTCGAGATCACAATATTTTGACACATTAATGAAAGGAACTGAATGCATCCACACTTGATGACATCATGATCGTATTTTGACAGATTGTATTAAAATTGTGACAAATGCCCATGATCTGAAGGGGCTAGTTGTTTCGAAAAGCATGCATGCACTGACATTGGCTATGTTCACTACGCATTCCAATCCAATTTCACCACCAACTCCAGTAACTCCCAAATTGTAGATTTGATTAACTGATATGAACTTGAATCAATCAATACTCATCAAAACACGAGATCACAAGAGACCGGTGATGCATGAAGATGCATTGAGGTGTGACCGTCTTCTCATTAATTAATGGTCCAGCAGTCAGCTGTTTGAAGGTTCATGAATTATTATCAGCGGAAAAGTCGGACAGCTGTCACACCTTGGCTCTGGCAGATTTATTATTATAATATTGAGAAAGGATGGTAATGTTACGAACAAACTGGTAATTTGATATTAAAAATAAATTACGGGTCACCTGGGGATAAATTAGGGACTGAGTCAAGTGTAAACCGCTTTATAACCCGTGCATGCTTATCGTTTTCATGGCGTTTTATGTGAGTGTGGGTGTCGCATGGTCTTTGAGTGAGTGAGTGTGTGTGTGTGTTCGCGTGTGCGTGTTTGTGTGCTCCTTTTTTGTGAGCGCTAAAAATACAGATAGAGAGATAAAACGGGTCTGCATTGAGAAATGGTGATAGAAACGTAAATTAAAATTAGAGGATAGATAGACATAATTTCGATTAATAAATGGATAGATATATGGATAGATATCGAGATATTGTCTGAGCGGATAGAAAGATGGATGAATTACTGAGTAGATCAACGGAGAGATAGATATAGATGAATGAATAGATAAATATTGATCGATCGATTGATTAGAAGGTCGACAGGGAGGGGTCGTGTGAAAAAAACAAACCTATATCCATACATTTGCCTTCACGCGCGCGTATGCGTGTACGCGTGAGCGGTATTAGGGTTGTGGGTGATCCTGTGATTGACTTTAAATAATAGAATGTGTAAATGTGTCAGTGCATGACATAATCAGTCGGAAAGTGAAAATGTTGGATTTGCATCTCTATTTCTTGTTTTTTTGTTTTTTTTTTGCATTTTCTGAAAGCAGATGCTCCCCAAAGCATTTAAATCTTTATTTGAAGTAAATAAATCGGGTGATTTTCATGAAGTTATGGTCAGATGTATGGGAAAAGTATCCAGCAACTTTTCTCAAATTTCATCCTTTTTCAACTTGACTAGATAGCTGTAAAAATATTTAAAAGTGAAATTAAGCTTTGATATTTCTCGAAGATTTACAAAAGGGTTGAATTGATCATTTATGACAAGAACTCATTTTTAAAATTAAAAAATTGACCTTCTGACAACACTTGGCAATATCTCAGTTCAAAGCTTTTCACCATCCGACTGATTATGTCATTCACTGTAACAAATTTTCACTGAAATGATGTAGTGGAAGGGAGAGACGTAAATGAATGGGAATGATGTGGGTGTGTCAGTGTCATTAAGACTATCTGAAATAGATAGCAATAGTCAAATAGAATGGACGTTTTGAGTTAATTTACAAAGACAGATAATGTAGACGTTTCGGATCTCTCCCTTGTCAACAAATCACGATGGATGAAAACCGAAAGCCTTAACAACGCCATCCTCTCATCTCTCATTCTTCTTTAGCTTTTCATTTATCGTGTTTTGGTGACAAAGGGGAAAGCTGAAACGTCCATATCATCTGCCTTTGTTAATTAAATTACAGCTTCCATTCCTTTTGTCTAGTATTGCTATTTATTTCTTCGGGCTTCAAGCAGCAACATTTGCATTTTGACCAGCGGGGATGATCTCAATGGCTTATTAATGAAATGAATGTCAAAATGCACTCTATCCACGAACTGTGAGAACATTAGATAGGGCGTGGTTGTAAAATTATATAACTGTGCAAGTGTAAGTGTGACTCAAACAGTGAATCAGTCAAAAACAATGACATCACGTGAGGCGTCAATATGGTATTATGTATGAAGTAAAGCTGAAATGTGTGAACAATCTTTTCAGAACGGTATTATGTTGGGATGAACCGGGGGCTTGGTGCACATATTGGAAGGTATGATAACCAAATGCAATAATGGACCCGTTTAAACATTGATGTAACTGACGATATTTTGCCTTGGTTTGAGAATTATTTCCATTACAACAGTGAGCCTATAATAATTTGGGTTATCAGACCTGCAAATTGGTAAACGTCGACCGGGGGCTTATTAAGGAATTAATAGCTGAACATCTAAAATCTGAGCCAATAAAGATAGATTCTATCATTATAAAGAGTGAATTTTTGTTTATCAAACTTCAAAAAAACTTAAATTTCCAGTTCTGGTCATTTTGAATTTAATGTAGATTTTCTTCTTACAAAGTGTCTAGAATTAGAATTCAATGAACAGGTTGTCAATGATCGAAAGATATGGCTTCGGCGTTTGTGCTTGGGTATAACTAACATACTTGTGCCTATATTATGTTAGTGTGCTGAATGTCGTTCATTCGAGTGACTCCTTTTTATGTGGAAAAAAAAAACACACTTCTTGGTAATTGTAACTTACTGTTGGCCCGAAACACCTAAATAAATTGGATAATTGCGGTCATCAATTGCGTGGCTTAGCGGTTCGGTCTTTGCTTTGTACCCGAAAGGTACCGAGTTCGATCACCCATCACCGCGTTGTGTAGCCTTGAGCAAGTTACCTCACCCTAGCTCAATGTGCGGCGCTGTGCTGCGGCTAACGCCTGGGTTATTCCAGTTTGCCCGTGAAATAGACCATAGAGACAAATTTTCCCTATGGGATGAATAAAGGGAATTTTATTTATTTTAATTTATCTGATCTTGGCTTCTTTAGTATAAAAATTGACATAATTAACTCGGGCAAAGTAAATGTGAACTTGGCAATTAATAGGCAATAATGGAGATATTGTAAGAGTACTAATAGTACAAAAAAGGATACCTAACAGGTGACTTGTACCGAACAGAACAAAAATTAGGTTCCTTTTGGCTTGCAAAGAGAATACACTTTACTTTGGAACGCAATTGTTTAATTCATGGAAATGCCGTCTATAATTTGGAGACAAATAAATTAATAAACAATTTTAAAAAAATATAAATGTATGAATGAATAGATAGATGAATGCATAAACTGAAATAAAATGAAATTGCTGGAGAATTAATATGGCGTTAGCTAAAACAAAACAAAACAACAACAAAAAAAAAAACCAAAACCAAAAAAAAAAAAAACAACAAAAAACAACATCAACAACAAATAATACCAAAAAATCATTAAACTTTATTTTTTTATACTATACAGACAAAGTGCTTGTATACATTACATACTTCTCTCGGTTTTTTCAACGACGAGAATACAGAATCACATTCAATACAGTAATAACATTTAGTTAATTGTCTTTCTATCCGTATATTATAACTATTTTGTTATCCTTGTTAAAAGTAAAATGGTATTATTAAATTATAGTTATAATAATTCTCGACAAATAACAAGGCTGGATTGGATGAAAGATGCGATTAAATCTGTTCAAATCGATAGGAAAGTAGGGCGATTACGAGAAATCTAATGTCAAAAGCCATGATTGATGTTTTGATGATGTGTTTTGTGTGTTTATTGTGATAAAGAGATAATTAGATCATGTGGTAGTAGTCCTTCTTGGGCCATTAAGCCCATGAAGCCGGAGTCAATCCCAGTTTCTGTAGCGTGAAATGGACAAAAGTGATTGCTTGCTACCCTTTGGATAAGACGCTATTCCATCGCAAAGTACTTTCTGACAGACCCAGCAACCCATACACTGCCTCATGAAGTTGTGGCCTTGAGTAATGCACTTTATACAGATTATTGCACTCGACTAATGTGTAAATGAGTATCTGGCTATATTATGCTGATCAATATTATGACATGAATTCGTGTACAAAAAAAAAAAAAAAAATAGAAACGAAAAAAGGTGATGCTCAACATGCGGTGTGTATGAAATAAATGTGTAAATGAACTTGCGTTTAGGGGAAATTGATTGAAAAGCACATTAAACGTGATAAAATGCTCTTAATAGCTACGTATATATTATTTACACATTTCTGAACGGTGGATGCGAATAAATGATGATGAAAAAGAAGTTGTCTCTAAAGATACTGAAGATAATGATGATAATGAAAACAATAAACATGATGAGATTAACGATAATGATAATGATAACGATGACCACGATGATAATGCGTTTGCTCCTGATGATGATCGATATGATGATGGTGGTTACGATGATACTAATCATGATGATGATGATGATGATGATGATGATGATGATGATGATGATGATGATGATGATGATGATGGTGGTGATAATGATGATGATAATGACGACATTTTAAAGAGTGAAGGGATAATAAAAGTACTGATAGAAGGAACGATAATCACCATCCCCGACCCATTCACAAATCCATTCTAAAAACTTATCAAAATATTGCTTGCAAAATTACAAATAAACCATGATTCTAATAAACTACCTCATCTTGAATCGATTAAAAAACTTTGATGAGTAAATAAAAGTAATAAAATCTATCAGTCATCACGCTTAACATCGCTTGACTTTTGTGACAAGACGAGACTGAGCCACTGAGCTACTAGTGATGGCTTTAACTCCCCCCTCTTTACCACCAATTTTCAGGGTTTTTTCCGAAATGTCATACTTGCCTAACACAAAAATTGTTTGTTTTTTTTTACGCTCAAACTCAAAATCAATAAGTACATGCTATACATAATTTGTTCAGCAAAACAAGTCCAACATAACAGCATTAAGTTCTAATAGCTATAACAAAGATTAATTCTCAAAATTATGTGATTTAATAAACAAATCTGAAAATGAATAATGTTCTTATAACAAATATGGCGATTTTCATATGGTTGGTAAGAAGATGGTTAATTTGACACAAAACAAGTACCTATCCTATATTATCATAAACGGTGCAGAACATAAAGCATCAATGTAGATGGATATCAGACGGTACATGCAATTACACAATATGTTATTCACATTAAAAATAATAAAGTGAAATAATATAAATAAGAGGGTAAGATAGAGATAGATAGATAAATTGAGAGAGAGAGAGAGAGAGAGAGAGAGAGAGAGAGAGAGAGAGAAAGAGAGAGAGAGAGAGAGAGAGAGAGAGAGAGAGAGCGAGAGAGAGAAAGAGATGAGAGAGAACGTAATTTCCGAGTTGCCATAAAATAGGAATAAATCACTATAAGTTTTAATTAAAAGAATATGAAACAACAAATTCATCTCAATATTTACAAGAGTAATCACCTTTTGTTTTCACACTGGCATCTTCTACATTGGATCCCCAATGAAACGAAACACTCAAACTAATACTGGTATCTTCTACAATGGGTGCTCACAAAAACAAAAAATACCAACCTGATACTGGTATCTTCTGCAATGGGTGCTCACAAAAACAAAACACCCAACCTGATACTGGTATCTTCTACAATGGGTGCTCACAAAAACAAAACTACCAAACCAATACTGGTATCTTCTACAATGGGTGCTCACAAAAACAAAACTACCAAACCAATACTGGTATCTTCTACAATGGGTGCTCACAAAAACAAAACACCCAACCTGATATTTTGCCAAGGAATGATCATTCGCCTCAAATATTTCAGTTATTAATACATTTCCTTTCAAAGGAATAGAAATATAAGTGAGATACTTACTGTTTGTTTACAAGCAGTCAAAAAAGATAGAACACTCATAAATTAAATCATTACAATACACATCCCCGATAGAAGATAAAAATGTTCATTTTATTTTTTTAATCAACGTTGTTTTATGTTACATCCAATCTGACGAGAAACCCCTGAAAGTTATTTAATGTTCTATTAATATTACAGCTCACAATTCTATACACAATAATGAATAACTTCAAGTGTCGAAGCAATCAACGACTCAGTATTAAATCTATTCTAACCATTCACTCTGTGGGGTTTCCCCTGTTCTTTCCGTTAAAACGCCATCATCTCTCACTCGGACCTTTTGAAGGCGGGACCAAATTTCTTTCAAATCCAAACTACGGTAATAGACCGATTGTTAGCTAACGAGAGACCTTTTCGTTGTCATCAATATAACAACGATCTTTCTTGTGCCTTTATTGAAGCCCGAGTCGCATCGCCATCACTGCTCTCGGTAAAAACACAAGTCGCACATGTCGTTGTTCTCTTGGTGATCAAATGGCAAATTAGACTAGCATTGAACCCCGTCAGGTATGGGTTAAAACACCTCCATCTCTCTTCTGGTGAGGTCGATTTGTTCAACGTGACACCAGGCGATGTGATTGAGTGGTTTCACTCATTTTGCTTTATTCTGAAAAAAAAAAAACCAACACGTTTTAAAAATTTTAGCATGGAAACTCGTTCTTAAAATATCGATCATAAAATTAATCTCATCTTGGTTTAAAAAAAAGCCTCTCAAACCTAGGATTCCACGAATCACGGGTTTGAGAGCTTTTGACAAGATGAGGGTCATTTTAATTGATCAATATCTGAAGGACGAGCTTTCTGGCCAAACATTTTAAAAACGTGTTTTTTCAGAGTACACCAGCATTGTGTGAAACCTTACGCTTTTTATGCTGACACTTGGGAAATATCGAACTGTTGAATTCAGCACGAATTGCACAGATACTGCCACGCACTAGCAAAACACATTTCCCATCCTTTTGACAATTTTTTTTTTACCTCCCACAGAGACAAATTTATATGACTCCAAATGGTCCAACATACTTAATCATGAGCCTTCGAAAATCGTCAGATTAACATTTTTTTATAACTTGTAGACCGAATACATCTCTCGATATAAGAAGTTCAAAGTTCGGACCAAAACAGGGTTTTGCTGTAATAGGCTTTTAACGAAATCGGGTCGAACGCCGAACCCGAACGCCGAACCCGAACGGATATAGCCTTCTCACGTGACCATGAACGAGATCTGGATAGTGAAGACTCTCAAGCGGTATGCAGCATCGGATCTAAGGTCACGTGATAGAGGATAGCTTGGGTTGCTGTTGGCTTGTGTTAGGGGAGGGGCAAGGTCAGTGTCATTCAATATTATATAATTGTGCATGTGGCGCTCTATACAGAGAGAAAATTATAAATTGATTACGGGGGAAGGTGGGGGGAGGGGGGGGGGTGGGTTGACCCACAAACGATCGAGGTGTTGGGCTTCGGGTAGACCATGATACGAAATCAAAGAGAAAAGGCCGCTGGTACTTGGATGGTGGAAATGGTTGGGGGGGGGGGGGGGGGTAGTGACAATCAGCATGGGATGTATATATTAACATTAATAATATAGGCAATAGATGACCAGGGATGTGTATTGTTTGTGTATTGTTTGTATATGTTTGTGTGTGTGTGTGTGTGTGCGCGCGCGCGCGTGTGTGTGTGTGTGAAAGGGATTACACAAAAACACCTTTCTCTGTAGCTTCCAAATGATTACGTATACGATAAATTTGAAACCCACATTGTTTGAATCAGCTCACTAATTAATTCCTGAGCCTTGAGATGGTGACGCAACTATTACATACAAGACCTTGCAGTCGAGACGGCAGGGCTTTTGGGTTACACAACCACTATTTACCCATCGGTCAGCGGTACTCTTTGATGTATACAACACTCACCGCCTTTACGCAAAGCCGCCTGCCCATAAATCAAGAGATGGTCTCCTAACTGTTCACAAGCGAACTGTCAAACGAGCAATCGATGATTGGATAAGAATCTCAAGATCTCATATAATAAGGTAAGTTTTGGAGAGGTGATATCCCTCCACCCGTCATCGGACAGAACTTTCATTGCGTTATATCATATGAGCTCCGCCTCCTCTTTCTATTCGGGAGTGACGAGATTAGACGAGAGGACGCGAGAAAAAAAATGGTCACGTGTTGGGCAAGTCGTTCGTTAGGCGAGCTTCGGTGTCTAACTATAACTCCGTAATATTATGTCTTTGGAGATCGACAAGATATTTTGTTTAAATGGATCGACTTTTAACAAAGGAACCCGTTGCAATGTTTAGATCTAAAACTTGTATTTTTATGAACTTGAATCTATAGACTATGTTCAATGTTCGGGCGATGGGAGATGACGTCTATAACATAACATAACAAAACATAACACAACATATGGTATAGGGCGAATAGGATGAATTAATATTAATAGTAATGCTAGAAATCTATTGATTGAAAGATTACAATAATGATACACGTGGTAAAGATAATGTATCAACTTAAATATACCCATCTATGTGTGATGTTTAACTGTCTCTTGACTTTTCTTTGTCGAAGACGGAAATGACAACGAAAGACATAGAACAGAGACTCCAATTTAGTTCTTAAAGACAAATAATGTGGAAGTTTCGGGTATTCCCTTTGTTAACAAAACAGACAATGAGTAAGACACTAAATACAAAAGTGAGATTAGAGGACGTGGTTTAGGCGAATAGAGATGGTAAAATTTTCAGTCTCTTCTAACCCTTTATGGTATAATGATATTTATTTTCATCTTTCACTTTACTGTCTGTTCAGGACCTGGAATAAGTCTACTTGAAATCGCACCCACTATTGCTGAGATGCTTCACTGAGAGGGACACGTCTTAACCTTTAGCTGATGAAAAACATTTTAAAGAATTCTCTTTGACCAAAAGAAACTTTTCCTTTAAATATCGATAGATTAAGACGACTCCCAGCTTTATCTAACACTTTCAAACTCTCCTATGATTTTTTTAAACCCAAGAATTCATAAAAGGAGGTAGGAGAGAAGTATTTTTTTTAAAGGAAAGGCAATGTGGTCTTATGGCACTTATGGTATGACACTCGCTTTAGGATCGGAAGATCCTAATTCGAGCTTCACTCGGCGCATAGTCGAGTCCTTGGAAAAGACTCTTTACTCACATTCTCTGACCGTACTCAGGTGTAAAATGAGTACCTGGCCGTCATCAGCGCTGTCTCTGTCCGAAAAATTGTAATATCCCCTAACAGGCGTCATGCCTCGTTCTACATGTTACGTGTTGCTTTTCGTCAGGGACCCTTTGTAAAGCGCGTTGAGCACATTTAGTGGAAATTGCTCTATATAAAAGCTCAAGTTTTTTCGTTTTTAAAGGGGGAGGGGGAAAATTTTAAATGGGAAAATAAAAACAGAACATAAACCATTTCTCGGGTATTTGATTGCATTTCAATATTAGAATCTTATTGAATTTTTTAAATTACCATTTATTAACTTTAGCCGGTTTTCCTGAAACCTGAGTCACAATATTACGGCATAAAACCTCGATATAGAAGAAATTACAACAATATAATTGAAAAAATTACAAAGGATAAAAGCAACACAAACAAGAAGATGTAATGACCTTTTATCATTCCTGCAATAAATGTAAGATTAACCTGTTCACTGCCGTGATCTGGTCAGACACAAATAACTATGTGAAATTGAATGTAGGCTTCAATTTAATATACGAAAACAGATAAAAATGGACATTTGGGGTTTCCCTTTTATCAACAAAACAGGATGAATGAAACACTATACAGACGAATGAGATAATGTGGTAGTGGCGTTGTTAAGACGAATAAACAAAAACATTGATGGGCATTATCTCATTCGTTTGTAGTGTTTCATTCATCCTGTTTTGTTATAAAGGGGAAACTCAAAACGTCCATTTTATCTGTTTTCGTTTATTAAATTGAAGCTTATATTCAATTTCACATTGTTATTTAGTTCTCCGAGCTTCGAGCAGCAACATTTACACATCTGGAAAGACACGTATTTAAACACTTGGCCAGAGAACTCTCAAAAACCTGGCACATCGAGGCCTTTCCAGAGCACGGCAGTTAACGAGTTAAAATCGGTTTTTGGATTGATTGTCGTACAAATACGATATCTATTTTAATTAAAATCATGCAGACGTCTTGCTACAATGTTATTAAACTCATGAGTTCTGTCGTTTATTTATATCACGACTCGTTGGAATAAATCTCATTATTTGATAAATGACATTTTTATAAAAAGCAAAACTTTTTATAATATTTTCATAAAACATCATTTAAAACATTTAATATTGTCAAAATATTCCAATAATCGGCATATTTGTTCAAGGAAGATATAGACTACTATGTTTTTGTAATAGTGTTTACAGGGATGCAAAACACGTTTTTAGATAAGATTTGGTTAAGTTTTACCTTATCTAAGTTACAAAACTTTATTATTTCATATTTTTTTAAGGAGGCTCTTCGTGGCAGGAATGTTTACAAAAATCGAAACCGGAAGAAAGTGTTTTGAGTTGATAATAATCATGTTGTAATAACGGATATATTTTTTTTTGTCGTTGCAAATAATTGAACCATACACGAAAAAGAAAATTAAGAATTTTTAAAAAATGTCATGAAATCTAGCAAACAATGTAGCAACAAACGATTATGGGTAAAATCTGACGAGATCAGTTACGATAATACAGGAACAATTATCCAAATCAATATAATGTGATTTCAACACAAACAAAAGGAGAATTTTCTAGGATTTCAAATTGACGAAGCTTTAGTGACAAAACATAAATTCCATGCTTTAAAATTGGAGAATAAAGAGGTTCACAAACATTGTATCGAAATCAATGATGTTTACAAACGCAATGATCACAAACATTATATTTATGCTGCGATGGAAAAACAACAATACACAGCAGATGAAGCATAGCCGTTGTTTGTTTTGTCTTGTATCCATAACAATTTGTGATTCGTCCCCCCCCCTCTCCTAAACAATGGGCACTTTCGAAGTAGAATTGAAGCCATGTTTTAATGATCATTCTGCTTTTGTTCATCAAAGATATTTTTGTGATAATGGCGATTCTTCAATATCCTGATCAGAAAATCTTAAAAGCTTTGGTGCTTTCTTTCCTGCTCTGCTTTTGTTTTGTTTTGTTGTGATTTGTTCATTTTATTTTCCAATTGCTCCAGCACATTAATGCTGTCTAAGAGCCGTACGCGTCTAATTGCTATTGTTGTCGACGTTGTTGTCGACGTTGTTGTTCATGTTATTGTTGTTGTCGTCGTCGTCATCGTCGGTGTCATTGTCGTCATCTTTGTTTCTTTTGCTATTTTTGTTATCATTGTTGTTGGGCTATGATATTATTCAAGACATAAAAACTAAGAGTAGGCACACAATGAGATGATGACGAGGACAATTCATTTCTAATATTTTATTGTGCGCCGGTGAGTGAACAATGCAGTGCGTCATCCTTTTAAAAATCAAGCATTATTGAGCGTGGTCAGTCGCCATTTGAGTGACTGTTGCAAAACACTGGGCCAGACGCCCTCTCTGAACAATGGGAAATTTTGAAGTAGGATAAAAGCCTTATTTTAATGGTTATTCTCATTTTCCTCATCAAGCATTGTTTTAGTAATGGCGATTCTTTAATATCCTTAACAGAAAATCTTAAAAGCTTGTGCAATGTATTTGCTTGAAACCCTGATTTTGTTTTGTTCTATTGTGATTGTTTCATTTCATTTCCAAATTACTGAGACACATGAATGTTGTCTTAAAGACGTGCAAGTGTAATTGCTATTCTTGTTAATGTTGTTATTTGCTGTGTCTTTTGTTAAGATTATCAGAATTTTATCAAAATATGAAAACTATGAGCTTAACATTTCAATTTTAAAAATATTTTGTTGAAAGATGTTTGGAATTCAATACATGAGATTACTGAAAAAATCGAGGCCGTAGGGCTGAAATGCATGACACTATTTTGAGAATCTTGAGCATCTATATGACGCAAATGCCACTTAACGCGATCACAGCGTTTGACAAGGGGTCCCTAGACAACAACAACAACGTGTAACATGGATGAGACATGACGCCTGTTAGGCGATATGATAATGTTTTTCCGACAGAGACAACGCGGTTAGCATTAGAGAATGTGAGTAAAGAGGCTTTTTCAAAGACCCAACTATGCACCGCTCAGAGCGGGATTTGAATCCAAGAACTTCAGATCCAAGGGCGAGTGTCATACCACTAGACCACCACATAGGCGCAGGAGGTTTTTGCTTCATATATCAACTGGTTAAAATTATCCGAAGCTTGTCAATACTTTTAAAACCCGAGAATTCATTGAACATTCTTGACAAGCTTGAGGGCACTTTAATCAATCGATATATGAAGTTAATTAAGGTGGTTTTTTTAGTAATGTAAAGTAAAAAATGGATTTTTGTCAGAGAGTACTAATGAAAATAGTTCAATACGATATAATGAAAATTGTTAGGAATTTATTTCGTTTCATTTTCATGTAACATCACTAGCATTAGATCGGAAACGTTTTGAATCAAAAGTAAAAAGGTCTTTGTCAAAATGTTAATTCTATTTCTCAACTGGTTCATAACGTCATTTCCGATTGCTCTCTGAGACTAATATGAAAGTTTAAAAAAATTATAATGAGTTTACTTAATATAATCTTTTCAAAAATAGGATATGCTTACAATATGAGACGTGATAACATGAATTCCAAGCTTTTAGACCATTACAGATCAATATTTTGCTGAGCAGAAACATCGATTCAGATTTGAGCATTTTTTCCAAGATAAAGTTCATTTTAATCGATCGATATTTGAAGGACGAGTTTTCTTGACCAATTTTAAATACTTGTTTTTCCGAGAGTACGGCAGACTTGGGTATAAATGAAGCCTAGTGGCATCATTGTTATATCCGTTTTGGTGGAAACAGGTGAGGGCTGCACTTATTATCACTCGAATAATGGGGGAAAATTACGATTATGGTGCTGTTTTGCGGTCTTAGTCTTATGGTATAACATTGGCCTTTTGACTTGTAAGTCCCTGGTTCGAATCCCAGTGTGGCGGCACAAAATCGAATCCTTGAACACTCAAATTTCTTGTTTTTAGGTCCAAAATGAGTGCTTGGCCGATCTCAGGGTTCTCTGTCGACAATAATATTGTAGTAGTGCCTTACAGGCGTCCTACATGTTAAATGCTGCCATCTTCTTCTTCTTCTTCTTCTTCTTCTTCTTCTTCCTGTATATCTGCAAAAGCACCTGGAGTGTATTGTCGCAGACTTTGGTGTGCATGTTGGTGCCTTATATTGCTTTCTTCGTTCTTTCTTAGTTGGCCATTTAAACCTTGTAAAGCGCTTTGATAAATTATTAGTGGATATTGCGCTATAAAAATAATCTCAAGTTTTGATTTGAAATAATGTCAGTCTAGCTGTTAATGGGTTAATGAGCGTCGTAGAAATGATGCGGTCGGTGTACAACTGTCTAAACTTTGCAAAGCGCAAACACAAAGTTCAGAAGACGTGAACAATTTCTCACCTCAAACCTTAGATGGCAAAGAAACAGCAATCAAATGACTCGACGTTGTTGACAAAATGGACTTTCCTGTGGGCAAGGGATTTTGGTATTAACCCTTGGACGACTCATACGGCCACCATCACGTGCCTCAAAAATGTTCGGGCACTTTATTGGACGTTAGGCTGATCATGCTAGTTTTCCTTTGGGTTTTTAGGGAATAAATATTGATTCAAAGTAAATATGCTTCTCAACTGCGGTCACTGCACTCCTTGTGGCTTCCGAGATGAAAGTTGTTGTTTTTTTTTTCTGTCAAGGTTTCGACTATAGTGGTCTTAGAAACGACTTTCCACCTAAATCTGATTGGAATATGTTTTTAAAAAGTAGTCCTTCAAATCCATTCGGCCCATAGAGTAAGAGTTTATCCCGGTTTATGTAGCGTGAAACGGACAATATCAATTGTTTTCTATCCTAAATAGGACAATAATCTATCGCATAGTACTTTCCGTCAAATCTAGCAGGCCCAGCTACTCAATCAGTGCTGGGTGGACAAGGGGGTCGGTCAGCTAAATTTGATTGAAATATGTTAACTTCTCCGGAGGATTCTACGTGTAAAAACGTTCACAAACAAATAGCGAGAGAGGCCACATGGCGTATTGAATGAGAAAAAGAGAAAGAAAGAAAACACACACACACACACACACACAGAGAGAGAGAGAGAGAGAGAGAGAGAGAGGAGTGTTTTGTGTGTGTGTGTGTGTGTGTGATTGATAGATAGGTAGATAGATAGATAGAGAGAGAGAGAGAGAGAGAGAGAGAGAGAGAGAGAGAGAGAGAGAAAGAGAGAGAGATAGAGATAGAGAGAGAGAGAGAAAGAGAGAGAGAGAGAGAGAGAAAGAGAGAGAGAGAGAGAGAGAGAGAGAGAGAGAGAGAGAGAGAGAGGAGAAGAGGATGATGAAAAGGTTTATTTTCAACAATGGCAAAAACCTGGTGGAAATACGCTCACTAAATGTCATTCATTCATCATCATCCTCATCATCATCATCATCATCATCATGATCATCTTCATCATCTTCATCACCATCTTCATCATCTTAACCATTATTATCATTATCATTATTATTATTATTATTATTATTATTATTATTATTATTATTATTATTATTATTATTATTATTTATTATTATTATTATTATTATTATTATTATTATTATTATTATTATTATTATTATTATTATTATTATTATTTATTATTATTATTATCGTTATCATTATTATTATCATCATTATCAGATAGTATAGTATGTAGTAGTAGTAGTAGTATATAGTAGTGTAGTAGTAGTAGTAATAGTAGTAGTAGTGGTGGTAGTAGTAGTAGTAGTAGTAGTAGTAGTAGTAGTAGTAGTAGTAGTAGTAGTAGTAGTAGTGATAGTAGTAATAGTAGTAGTAGTAATTGTAATAGTAGTAGTAGTAGTAGTAGTAGTAGTAATAGTAGTAGCATAGTAGTAGTAGTATATTGTAATAGTAGTAGTAGTAGTAGTAATAGTAGTAGTAGTAGTAGTAGTAGTAGTAGTGGTAGTGGTAGTAGTAGTAGTAGTAGTAGTAGTAGTAGTAGTAGTAGTAGTAGTAGTAGTAGTAGTAGTAGTAGTAGTAGGTGTTGTTGTTGTTGTTATTGTAATTGTAGAAGACGTGGCAGTAGTATCCCTATTATTATGCCAAAAAGAGGTCAATCGTAGAAAAGTGAGATTATACAGATGTTGACATTCCAACCTCTAGGCAATTTTAGATTGACACTTTTGGCCTGGGAGACTGGGTTGGTCTTCTTAACGGAAATCCAATGGCATTGGAAATTCACAAAACAAATATTGAGACGTTTGCCGCTGTGAAAACAAACGGATCGATTGGTTGTACAGATGGGGATAGGTTTGTACTCTAGAAATGAGCAGATGATATTAATATTTATTGTAAGTAAAATGCTTGAAATGTTTAAGTAAAATTCTCACAACATTTATCGCCTGTATGAAATAAACAACACAGAGTAGACATAAAACATGTTCCGTCATATGAAATATACTTACACACAAAACTTTGTGTAACACTAAACGTTTACAGTGAGATTGATATATTTTAATGAGAACTAATCATGACGGTCTTAAAGCAAATATAAAGAGCCGATTGACGTCAAATGTATCCATTGTATCAAAATCCAAGCTGCGGTCGCATTGCGATTATTTCGGTAATTATTTTTCTATTGATGAGTATGGGATCCTTTGCCTTACAATGGTTTTATGTCAGGCTGATATCATACTAGACATTTCATCTATTGACACTATGCGATTAAGTGAAATACAACATCTGCTCGGCAGATGAAACGTACCGACAGACAAAACTATGCATAACCTTAAACGTTTATACTTATCCCCCAACTGGCGTTCTTCAAACAATAACAAAGAGCTAAATGACTTCAAGGCCATTCCTTCTGTAGTTTAGAATATAAAAAGTGAAAAAAGTTAATAAATTTTACTGATGTTAATGAAGATAGTTTTTTATAGTGAGAAGAATTAATATTTTGTATTACTGATTTGGTATATAGACTTAAATGTCTCTTTCTGGCGTTTGAGTCACATCTACATTATACTGGTTAGACGCATTGATGGCCACATATTATAATATCATGGTTTACAGCTAACAAATCGTGTGTTATAATCTGCTTATTGAGAAGTTACCCATTGTTGGTGAATTTAGATTTTTATAGCGTTTTGATGCTGCCAAGTCAGGCGGCTGTGGGATGATATTTTTCTTGTGTGTTTTTTTTTCTGCTCCCTTTTGTCTGGAAACTTTTCATACCCACCTTTTAACATTTCTATTTCACACACACACACACACACACAGACACACACACACAAACTCTCTCTCACACACACCTACGCAGATATATATATAGATAGATAGATAGATAGATAGAGAGAGAGAGAGAGAGAGAGAGAGAGAGAGAGAGAGAGAGAGAGAGAGAGAGAGAGAGAAAGGGGAGGAGGAGATAAAAAGAGGAAGAGATAGAAAAAACTAAAGAGAGAACAGGAGTAAGTGTGTGTGTGTGTGTGTGTGTGTGTTTGTGTGTGTGTGTGTGCGAGAGAGAGAGAGAGATTATTAAAAGAAAGTAGTGATAAATAGATGAGCTGATAGATAGAGATGCATACCCTTATATATATATATACATATGAGAGAGAGAGAGAGAAAGAGAGAGAGAGAGAGAGAGAGAGAGAGAGAGAGAGAGAGAGAGAGAGAGAGAGAGAGAGAGATCTGACAGTTTAGTACTGTTCTCATTATATTTTTGGGGAAGAAGGTTGTTTTTCATTTATTTTTTTATTGCCTTGTTACTGAGGTTGTTTTTCCCCCACCCTCTACCTATAGAGAAAGGCTATTTACTGTGTAAACGCAGTGAAAATGTCAACAGACAGGGCTTGTGTATATTTAATTCTGGAATACGCCATATAATGATATTGATACCATCTCCAGACCTACATGATGTCCATAGAGCTATTCTATTATCATAAATTAACTCTTTACGGGAGAGTTTCATTTTCACATATCTCACAGTCCTGCCATCCTGCCATATAGAAACATATCTGTGTGTTTGTCCACCCATTTATCTATCTATCAATTTCTCCATCCACCTACCTATATATCTATCTATCTATCTATCTATCTATCTATCTATCTATCTATCTATCTATCTATCTATCTATCTCAGCCCTTTCTTTTTGTTTTTAGCCAGCAATGTTCATGAGCAGCTCTCAATAAATTGTATCAATCAGATGATAACCGGTCAAGGTTACAGACAAGTTTGTGTGTTGGTACATTTTATCCTGCTGGCGGAATGTTCTGAGCGTACAGCATCAATAGAAACTATTGACATTTTCACGACACCAATATGGATATGAGACTACTCCATACTGACGGGATACTTTCCTGGACTGGTGATCCAGGGAAACTGGACTTTTTAATAACACATGTGTACACAAGTCAAAGAGGGAAAGCACGAATCCTATGAAAACAGTTGTTCTTTCCTCGTTGCCTCACATCACCTGACTCTCTATCGGTATTGTTATATATATATATATAATATATATATATATATATATATATATATATATATATATATATATATATATATATATATATAAAATATATTATTTAAAATATTTACCACAATTTTTGGGGCAGTCTACATCAATGTTTCAGGCTTAATTTGCCATCTTCAGTCCTGAAGATGGCAAATTAAGCCTGAAACATTGATGTAGACTGCCCCAAACATTGTGGTAAATATTTTAAATAATAATTCGCTCCATTACTACATGTCGAGCACTTTTCGTACCATATTTGTATCAAACACGATTCAATATATAATATATATATATTTAGCAATCAATCTCATTCTCGTTGTATCTACCTTTCTTTCCCTTTCCCTTTATATATATACATCTTTCCTTCCCTCTCTTTATAACATATATATACACATTGTGTTTGTGTGTGTCTGTGTGTGTCTGTGTGTGTCTGTGTGTTTGTTTGTGTGTGCGTGTGTTTCTGTGTAATTAAAGAAATAATGAATCATTTAAAAAATTCTCATTCCCTAGAACATGTCATTATAAACGCTGTATAAAATGCTTTTACTAATAAGCCGCCATATTTTCCGTTTGGTCAATCAACCAATCATAAATGTTCAAATAACCACGTGAGTTATTTCGTGTCTGGCTATTATTATCCCAGCAATTTTATCGCCTTTTGAAACCAACAGTTTCCAGATCGGAAATGTCATCAGAAACACGTTTACGAACCGCTGCGTCTAAATCAATTATTGATCACTGTTTATATTTTGCATGTTGCTCGGAGTCATTTAGATGTTTATCATCTATCAACATCAGCCCTAGTAAATTAGACAATTGGGGGAGAAAATCAAACCAATCCAAAACAAAACAAACGAAACATTGTAATTATGGAGAGGTTGAATGGGAGGATAATTTGTGTGTGTTTGTGTGTGTATGTGCGTGTTTGTGTGTGTGTGTATGTGTGTCTGTAATTTGTGTTTCATGGCCTTGTCTTAATTAACTGACACCAGTTCAATGCGGCGCCACTATGTTTTCAGCTCGGTTTTTAACAATGTGAGCTTCTATACAATACAGAGCAATATCCACCAGATATGCCAAAAGCACTTTTCAAGACGTCCCAAGCGAATAGCAACATTTTACATGCAGGATAAGACATGACGCCTATCATACCCTAATACATTATATTTGTTGAGCGCTCCACCATATCATGAGCTTTACAGGGGCATCAACACATTAATCTTGAAAATGAAACAGTCTTCAAACATATCTTCCGAAGGACAATGGCTTAATTCTTTTGGAAGTTTGTTCTCGAGGGTTTGGACGTTTCTAGAAAAATAGTGTCCTCCACATGATCTGTAAGAACTCTTTCCTAGAACCCTATCAAATATTACAACTTTCTTTTGACAGAATGACGCTGTTATTGTCTATGTAGTCATTTTATACCTGAATATAGTGAGAAAATGTGAACATAGAGCATTTCCAAGAACTCGAACCAGTGGCTTTCAGGTCACAATCTGAGTGTCATTTAACTAGACTACAAACCCGCCCGCACACAAATTATATAAATGCATAATTGGCTTGTTTTAACAATGTTTGTAAAGTACACATTTGCGTTGGTTTGAGAGTAATTCCATAACAACAACGAGACCATGACAAGGTCAGACAAGTATACCCGCCAGTGTGCGCTCATTCAGCTCATTCTGCCGATTTAAATTCATTTTTAACTTTGTAATCAAATTTGTTTTCTCCATTACTCATTACCTCTTGATCATTGGCGCATATAAAAGTATTTCAGATACCCCCCCCCCCTCCTCCCTCCCCTTTAAAAAAGACGAAAAGAAAATAACAAAGGAAAACAACTAAAGCAGATGAAAAAAAAAGCGGGGTAAATACAGAAAAACCCCTACATTTCCCCCCTCGGATCTTTAACATGACCTTTCGTGACAAATACGAATTGATAGGCCTTGTGAATAAAACTTGGGCTCAGCCAGGACGAATGCATTGTTCGGTTTGTTTTGTTTCATTTTTTTTTTTTTTTTTGGGGGGGGGGGGGTCTCTTTCTGTTTGTTACAATTATATATTCCCAGCGCGGTCCCCAATAACTCTCAATTGATTTTATCTCACCAATATCAATGTTCTTTCAACGTTTAATATCTGTGCTGTTATTGAACAGTTATTTGAGCGTCGATGGCTTTGTGATCGGAATTAATTATCTTTTTGCATCGACGAGCGACGAAGTACGTGAGATAATCAACGCATTAGATAAATGTTGGACAGGTTTTAATCATTAGAAAATATGATCTTATCATTCCTGGATTAAAATCTCTAAGTGATAATCACAATACTGACGTACTCTGAAAATACACATATTTCTAAAAAAGTTTGGACAGAAAACTCGTCCTCCAAATATCGGTTGATTAAAATGACCATCATCTTGTCTAAAACTCTCAAGCCTGGGACTTCACAAAGTCCCAGGTTTGAGACTTTTTAACAAGATGAGGGTCATTTTAATCAATCGATATTTGAAACACGAGTTTTCTGGCCAAAATTTCAAAATCGTGTTTTTTTCAGAGTACAGTAATAATGATACTCAATTTCTATTTTCTTCATCTCTATAGGAATGACAACGCGAGCTTTTAACATGTCTGCTGACTGCTATAATGATCTTCCCGATAAGCTGTGAATGCAAGTCTTATCTAATGACCCGGTGATGCTTTTTAATGATAGTTGATTGACTCACAGTAAACTCAAGAGCGTGGTAGAAGCGTTTGATCGATTATAATAATATTATCTAAAATCTTTGAAAAAGGAAATTATACGTTGCCTGTCCTAACTGACGGGTGGTTGATGGTGATTTTTCACTTGCTGTTGTCGTCAGCATGCACCAATAGATCCTGGTATGAACGGGGAAGATGTAATTAAAAGAAACCATTAAAGCTCGATCACCATTATGTGTATAGTCGCTTAATTTACAATGCCTAAAATAAAGACACCACATATTTATGTGTTTTAATGGAGAGATGGACATGACGAACAGTGCTATTTTAGACTGCCATAATCTTGAAAAAACATATATTTAGAAATTTGGCAAGAAAACTCGTCCTTCAAATATCGATCGATTTAAATGACCCTCGTCTTTACAAAAACTTTCCAACCTGGGACTTCGCGAGTCATTGACCAGGTTGACCATCGCTTGATTTTGTTACAAGATGAGAGAGAATATTGCAGAGTCACATACACCATGCTATTCTTCTCCCTGTGAAAACGACTAAGATACACTGCCAAAGTAGATTCTAAATCAAATCCCGCTAATAGAAACCAATTTCATTGGATGGAATCTGCCCCCCCCCCCCCACCTCCGCCCCATTTTATTTATCTCCAAGGCCACCATCTTATTCTGTCGTGCTCTGAAAAAAAAACACGTTTCAAATATTTTTGTCAGAAAACTGGTCCCTCAAATATTGATCGATTTAAATTACTTTTATCTTTGCAAAAATTCTCAAACCTGGGACATAGCGAAATTTTTGCAAAGATATGAATCATAATTTTAATCGATCGATATTTGAAGGACGAGTTTCTGACCAAAGTTTCAGCAACAACAGCAACCAAAAAAACCTCCCAAAAAACAAAACAAAACAAAACAAAACAAAAAAAAAACCCAAAACACCCCAAATAAAACAAAAACAAAAACAAAAAACAACAAACAAACAACAAAAGCGGCAAAAAAAAAACCAACCCCCCCCCAAAAAACAAAACAAAACAAACAAACAAACAAAAAACCAAAAAACAAAACAAAAAACAACAAAACAAAACAAAAAAAAAACAAAACAAAAAACAAAACAAAAAAACAAAACAAAACAAAAAACAAAACAAACAGCCCAAACAAAAATAAAACAGTACGGAAGTATTGTGGTAGGTTCTAAAACTGTTTGGTAACACGAGTATCGTTGACATTAGTTAATTTCCGATCGATCCTAGTGGTTCCCATTACTCACGCGATTTTACCATTGTTTTAAAGTCAAACGGATTGCTTGGCATACTTAGAGGTTATTTTTGCTTACTGTCGTACACTAATACAAAATCAATCTTTTATCTCTTTTGGCCAGAACATTTTCTATCAAATATCGATGAATTAAGAAGACACTCGACTTGTTAAACATTAAAAAAATCTGACACTTCCTTGAAGCCTCAAGTTTGGCAATTATTGAAAAAGTTAATGTCGATTTAATTCATTGATAATTGAAAGACAAGAAATATTTTTGAAAATTAAGGAAATGTGTTTTGTCATTGTAAGCCAGACGGCGTAGATTTTACAATTTGTACTTTTATCCTATTAGATTTAACCCCCAGTCAGCCTGTAATGGATGGGTAGACACATGAGTAAAACAAAACCTAAATTCTGAAGAACGAGTATAACCCATAGAGATGCATTAATTACTCTTGGAAAATGGGGAAATCTCTCTCTCTCTCTCTCTCTCTCTCTCTCTCTCTCTCTCTCTCTCTCTCTCTCTCTCTCTCTCTCTCTCTCTCTCTCTCTCTCTCTCTCTCTCTCTTTCTTTCTTTGTTTGTTTCTTTTTTTCTTTCTATAATTCTCTCTCATTTCTCTTTCTGTGTTTATGTGTGTGTATTGTTTGCCATTAGGCCCCCAGCAGATCCAGTCCCAGGACATAGCCGATAAAATAGTTCAGTCTCTGGCAGTCGGAAAGGTAGAAACAGTGGCAGGAGACCGTTGAAAGTCTCGACTTTACACACTGACTAGCCGTCACGCTTGGCGACTGATAACCAAATTAGATCCTGACGGGAATTTTGCGAAGGCTGCACCAGAGTGTGAGGCAGACACAATTGCCAAGAACACAAAGAACCGTAGCAAACGGGTCCCGAATTAGTCTTTCGAGCGCAGTATCCACAAGGCACATCGTACGAAGAGTCAGACTGGACAAGTTATGTTACTTATATTGCTTATATTGTTGGCTGAAAAAGGGCTTAGATCCTGAAACGTTTCAGTCGGAAAGTCCTGAGTTGGAGCCTCGCTCGGAACATAGTTGAGTCCTTGGAAATTGCTCTTTACGCACATTCTCTCACCGTACTCAGGTGTAAAATGAATATCTGGCCGTTATCAGCGTTGTCTCTGTCCGAAAGAAATTGTGATATCGCCTAACAGGCGTCGTGTCTCGTTCTACATGTTACGTGTTGCTGTTAGTCAGGGACCCCTTGTAAAGCGCTTTGAGCACGTTTAGTGGATGTTGCGCTATACAAAAGCTCAATTTTTTAAAAGATGTTATATTCATTTTTGTTAATCGATTTTTCCAATCCACAGCATCTAGCAGCTTTATATCACTTTAACAGACCTCCATACTATTACGATTAATTCGTAGAATTATGAAAATTTGGCTCCATTTTCAGAGCTTTATGAGCGTCTCCAAGTCATTAAAACTTATTGTTAATGAAAATTGATGCCAGATCTACTAAGTTAATCTTAAGGATTTTGAAATCTTATTAAATCCTTGTGTAAGTAAAATGTTAATTTTTAAAGGGACTGCAATTTTCATTCACTGCAAATTACGAATTTTAAAATTTTCAAGTGGGTAGGATTGCTTTAATACCGTTTAGAGGCGATTGGTGACAAATTGCATTGGACCAAAACTTTAACCCTTATTACCAAACATGCAGCCGTGGCGTGGCCGAAAATTAACCACAAGCAAACGCGTGACTCACAGCCCTAGTGTTAGGGGAGATTGCTTGATTATTTATACAAATTGACCAATTCTGACTGGGAATAGTGTTGACTTGATTAAAGGGAATGCCTTGTCCCCATGGACACACCGCAAAGGCCATCGGATGAAAAGATGAGAAACTTGATCAGGAATAATCTCTAAATCAGTTGATACTATTGATGCTCTGCGTTTAGTTTAAACACTCACCAGGTTCTGCCAGCCAGTTCAATCTTTCGAGCACAAATCTTTATGTAACTATTAACGTGTATAGTGTATTAGAGGAACTTAAAAGAGAACGAATCACCCAACTGGCTATTTAAAAAATCATAACAATAGCCAAGTGATTCAACTTTATCCATTTTATAACAGCTTTGATACAGTTTCAAGACGCCATTTATCTCTTGAAAAGCAAACCTATGATAATCGAGTTCACAGTATTTTTAGCGAAATAGATTTATGATAGTTCACTGACAAAACATACTTTTAAAATTTTAGCCAAGGAAACTGTTATTTCCTGTATTAATGGTATGCATTTAAGTAACATGCTCACTAGTTTTACACGCCAAATCAATCGTAACCAAGACACACAAGTTTGTTTCCTTGAACGTTTATATTTTATTCGAGAGAATCTAATCTGCACGGGTCAGCTCTCTAGCGGTATGAAATAAAAAAAAACAATATATCAGAGCATCAACGCCATTGATGGGTCTAGAAGTTTGAGAAAAGTGTGAGATATAAAGCCATAGTAAAAGGGAGGTTGATATTCTGGTATTATTATTTGCTATTTTTTAACAGCCACACATACCGGTGATAAGTTTTTAAGAAATCTCTCTATAGAGTGAATCAAGTTGCGGTCACTCACTTTGTTATTGATATTTAACTGTACAGTTGTGTGATGAATTCTCACAAAGTTCTCTCAATCATACGATATTAAAAACGTTTAAAGTTACAAAAAGCATTCTATCAAACGAAACTGAAATGAAAGGAAAAGACTTTTAAATATTTTATTTTATACGTGGAGATATTCTTAAAATGTCGAACTCCCAAACGATGATGATCTGAAAAAGTGAGCATAAAACAGTGCCAGACAATACTACAGACTTTTTCAGATCTTTATCTTACGCCAGTGCCTGCTCTTTAATTTGTCACTTTCATAATATTATATCCCCAAAGATACTTTCCCCAAAAAGGTATCCTGGGTTCTACCATTTGCCTATATTTTCCATAGTACTGATCATGAGTCAGAGAGTGAAGGAGGATTATCTTGAATATACAAACTGACCCATTCAGAGGAGAAATAGTGTTGACTTTATTAAAGGAGTACACTGTCCCCCTTGGACCACAAAGGCCATCCAATGAGATGTGAATGATATGGTCACGTGCAGTCTCATAATACAAAACATTAGACTAAAAAAAAGTGAGCTTTTATATAGCGCAATATCCACTAAATGTGATCAAAACGCTTTACAAGGGGTCCCTGGTCAACAGCAACATTTAACATGTAGGACGGGACATGCCGCCTGTTAGGCGATATTATAATTTTTCGGACAAAGACAACACTGTTAACGGCCAGGTACTCAATTTACACCTGAGTACGGTGAGAAAATGTGAGTAAAGTCTTTTCCAAGGACTCAACTATGCGCCAAGCGAGGCTCGAACCCAGGACCTTCCGATCCGAAAGCGAGTATCATACCACTAGACCAGATATTTTTGAGTGAGCGGTTTAAGATGGATAATATAACTATTAAAACAGCTTATTTAGAATTCATAAGATTTTCAATCTTGGTCAACAAGCATCATTCAAATGCAAAGCACTGTGTTGCCAAGTGAAAAAGGATAACTTTATAAGCCAAATGTATTGCCAAATGAAAATAATGACTTTTATAAGCGACTTTATTGCCAAGTGAAAAAGCATGAATTTATAAGAAACTGCTCGTAAGTAATCATAGATGAACTGAGTCAAATTTGGCGAAGTAAAAATATTTTTTAAATCAATTGTGCGGCTAGTGGTCTTTTGGTATGTCGCAGCCTTAGGATCAAAAGGTCCAGGGTTCGAGTCCCGCCATGAGCGACGCATAGTTGAATCCTCGGAAAAGGCTCTTTACTCACATTCTCTTTCCGTACTCAGTGTAAAATGAGTACCTTGCCGTTAACAGCGTTGTCTCTATCGGAAAGCAATTGTAATATCGACTAACAGACGCCATATCTTGTCCTACATATTAATTGTTGCCTTTGGTTAGGAACCACTTGTAAAGCGCTTTGAGCACGTTTGGAGTATATTGCCCTATATAAAAGCTCGAGTTTTAAAAAAAGAAGAAAAAAAAACACAAAAAAAAACAAAACAAAAAAAAAAAAAAAAAACAAGGCAAAAGAAACAAATATCTAGAACAAAACTAAAAACCCAACAAAAACAAATATTTCGACTTCGTAATTCTTGGAGGGACGGAGAGAATTTGGATTTAGAAGACTCCAAAAATGGAGGTAAAACTTAGTTATTTTTCAAATTATTCTCTGTTGTCACAGCTGATTCTCAGTGTTTTGTTTTCCTGCAGAGAGACAACAGTACAAGTCCAGTGTGCTGGTTTGCGTGATCTAGATCAATTTACTTTAGAGCAATCCAGAAACGCGATCTATTAGTGGTTGTCACCAAAAAGGTATTAAATTACTATAATTACTCGTGAATTTGGTTTCTCATTTACTATATAATATAGCCCTTATTCTCTCTCCCTCCCTCCCTCCCTCTCTCTCTCTCTCTCTCTCTCTCTCTATCTCTCTCTCTCTGACTCACTTACTCATATTACAAATACATTCACACAGTTAAATAAAGCACATATACATACTTACACCCCCTCTCTCTCTCTCTCTCTCTCTCTCTCTATCTATCTATCTATCTATCTATCTATCTATCTCCCTTTCTTGCTCTCTCTCTCTCCTTCGCTCTCTCTCTCTCCCCCTTCTCTCTCTCTCTCTCTCTCTATCTCTCTCTCTGACTCACTTACTCATATTACAAATACATTCACACAGTTAAATAAAGCACATATACATACTTACACTCCTCTCTCTCTCTCTCTCTCTCTCTCTATCTATCTATCTATCTATCTATCTATCTATCTATCTATCTATCTATCTCCCTTTCTTGCTCTCTCTCTCTCTCCTTCTCTCTCTCTCTCTCCCCCTTCTCTCTCTCTCTCTCTATCTATCTATCTATCTATCTATCTATCTATCTATCTATCTCCCTTTCTTGCTCTCTCTCTCTCCTTCGCTCTCTCTCTCTCCCCCTTCTCTCTCTCTCTCTCTCTCTCTCTCTCTCTCTCTCTCTATATATATATATATATATATATATATATATATATATATATATATATATCTTCTTTTTCTCTCAAAGTTACAGTCTACACGCTACATCAGTATTGAAATTTTGTTCATCTTGTCTTTTATTTCACAGATTTCACTTAAGTTCTTATTTATCCACCCATCCATTTATCCACTCCCCCCCCCCCCTTCTTCGTTCTAAATGACAATCTCTCTGGGTAATAATACACTTCTCGATCGCGTATTATACTAAGCACATAACATAATTTACCTCAGATTAAATTGGACTTTTATAAAGCTTAATGTCCAAAAAAAACTTGCTCAAACCGCTTTACAAGGGGTCCCTGACCA
>NC_088360.1:89619218-89636718 GCF_034508935.2 Berghia stephanieae | reverse complement strand
TCTGTTTTCTGGTGATGGAACGATGGCCATATTAAACTAAATTCTCTGAACGATCTTTTGCCTTTTATGCACTACCTGTGTAGAACGCATTAACTTCTTATACTGTCTTATACTGGATATATAAGGAACTGTCAAACCTTTGATACCTTTCAAAATTATTCAAAGTTATTTAGATCTACCTATCAAAGGAAACTTTGGTATATGTGTATGTTTATGTATGTACGCATGTGTGTATATGTATATGTGTATGTGTATATATGTTTGTATGCACATATGTCTATATGTACGTATACATGTATACATATATATATATATATATATATATTATATATATATATATAATTATATATATGTGTGTGTGTGTGTGTGTGTGTGTGCATGTGTGGGTGTGGATGTGTTTTGTGTGTATATATGTGGGTATGTGGTTATTTATTAATTTGTTTACATATTATTTATTATTGCTATTGTGAATGGCTATTGAGCATTGTGATTGATAATGGCTCTATATAAATTTCCCATAACATTATTTTATATTGCATTATTATTTTTCTCGCTATAAACTACGAACTTTAACTTTACAATATCAAGTAGGCAAGGCTGACATAGACGCATCAGAAAGAAGTGTTGCTCTGTCATTATAAAGAAGTTTTAAAAGAAATTATGCCCTTCCGCCACATCATAAGATATCGTCGACTAGGTATTCCACGAAGAAATATAGGTAATTCATCAAACGATTGTTGTCCAAATGAGCGAATTGGGGGTTAATAGTCTTGCCCAAGGAAAAAAAACGAAAATGCCTGAAGCGGGGCTCGAACACGGGACCTTCCGGGTCACAGTGCAATGCCTTAACCACTCGGCCACCTCGCCCCGTGTGTCATAACATTTTAAAAACATTTTCATAACAAAACACAAGGGCCTCAAATCATGAGTTGAGTAACAACGATATAGAAAATATCGGGCACGGGAAAGAAAAAAAAAGAAAGAAAGACACTTTGACATCATTCATCAATAGAATGTTATTAGCTCAGAATTGACAACTCACGTCCCAGAGGAGGTCGTGGTTTTCCCTGGAACAAGAATCAGAGGTTTTCATGTTATAAACGGAAATCGTAACTAGTACAAAGAATGAAAATAAAAGGTTGAATGTCAAGAATTATGGCAAAGTCAGACCAAGTTGACAACAAAGACCGCCAGGTGAATGTTACAGCGTTTGTTACTTTGTGTTCTTCACTCTTATCGTAATCGGAGACATAATTTTATTGATAGTAGAGCGTTTAGCTTAAAAACCAATAACACCCGCAAGCGAATATCAACGTACCAACACACACAACTGTGTGTAACCTTAAAGGAATCAATGTCTGATTAATACAATTTAGTGAGAACTACTCATAAAATGGCTGGCTAAAAACAATACCAAAGAGCAGAGTGAAGTCAATTTCGGTCCTTATTTCATGCTGTAACTCGAAAAGACTAAGACCCATTAAGACGTTAATTCATCCACGACCGGACTAATATCCAGAAATTGAAGGCGAAATGGTAACTGAGCATGTAAATGAAGAAATTAACTGATGTTAGACAGTTTTCAATCTGGATATCCGCTCCTGTGGGTGATTTAACTGTACGGCTAAATGGGCCATAAGCGTTTAAATCATCATGACATATTGATTACACATTTATAAAAAATTCTCTTACGATTTCAAGACTTAAAAAGATAAGTAATAAGTCTGCTCTTTAAAATCGTCAGACACTCTGAATCACGAATGATCTGTCGTATAGGGCGTTCTACACAGACGGCCCTAAGTGAGAAAATGATCTCATTCCAGCTTCCGCGTACTCAAGGAATCACTAGTTATGTAGAATCACTGGCGGCACGGGATGGAACGTCGCCATTGTTAACTTATAGATAGTATGCGCTTGTCTAAGAAGCTCATAACATTGCCATCCGGAAGTATAACGGACCAACACACAAAATTGTGTGTATCCATTTACGTTTATATTCAGGTTAATACAGTTTAGTGAGCATTACTAATAAACGCTGATGGCAAAAAACAATAACAAAGACCTGAGTGACGTCAACTAAGAACTATCTATAGCCTGACACAAGGGCCCACCTGGACTTACACTTTGACGTCATTTTTTTACGTTTGTGCAGCGTCTAGTGAGTTATCGTTAGTGGTGCTCAGGGAAACAAATGTTCCCATTGGTCGAACTATTGAATATAACTCACGATTTGTTTTCTTTTGTGGCCAAAGACTTGTCTTTTGACGTAATTTTTTTTTGTCAGTGTCAGGCTATAGATAAAATGAAGATGACGTCATTCAGGTCTTTGCTATTGTTTTTTGCCATCCGCGTTTATGAGTAATTCTCACTAAACTGTATTAACCAGACTATAAACGACCAAGATTACACATAGTTTTGTGTGTTGGTCCGATATACTTCCGGATGGCAATGTTTTGAGTTTCTTAGCCAAGCGCATACTATCTATAAGTTAACGATGGCTACTGATAGACACAGCTTTGAGTATCTTTCAATCGGGTTCAACAGTCGTGATGTCACTTCCCTCGTAATGACGCATATTAACTGGTTCTAAACCATCGGAACAATGGCGGACGCCATTATCTCCATCACCGCCCTTATGAAATACTTCTACGACGAGCATAAAAATGTATCCAGAGGAGAAAAACATAATAATTCTGATCATGTTTTGACTTTTATACATTACATGTGAAAAAGTTCTAGCCAGCACGAAGAATAAAAGTGCCGATTTTCTTTGTTTAGAACCAAGCTGCTGGTTGCTGGGCGGACGTGACATCAGACTATTGAAGCCTATTCATTCCGATAGGTAAAGAAGGGACACTACAATCCGAGTGGATAAAGCATTGCGATAACAGCCCGTGGAGTTGGTTAAAGTCCTCATATTGGCTATGATGGCAGTTATCTTGAGATAATTCGAAATCTTGATAATCATCATTTTAAAAAGTCTTATAAGTCTCAAGGTTGAGACTTTTTAACACAATGAAGATGGAAGTATCGGATCCAAGAACTTAAATAGAACGGTATATATTCAATAAAAGTTTACTAACCAATATATAAAGATTTTTGTGCAAGTACTGATATTTAATGTATCATGTTTGCTCAACCAATCAACGTATATTGAATGTTTGTGTACATGTCATGTTAACAAATTGATGCACATAGGCTATGTGCAACTTTACGGCCTGGTGGTATGACACTCGCCTTCGGATCGGGAGGTCCTGGGTTTGAATCCCGTTCAAAGCGGCGCATAGCTTCGTCCTTAGAAAAGGCTCTTTACTCACATTCTCTCACTTTACTCAGGTGTAAAATGAGTACCGGGCAGATAACAGCATTGCATCTGTCGGAATAAAATTATAATACAGTCTAACATGTGTCATGTCTTGTGCTACATGTTAAGTGTTGGTGTTGACTAAGAGGATCCCTTGTGCAGCGCTTCGAGCAAGTTTTATGGATATTGCGCAATACAAATGCTCATGATCTTATTCTCGTTTCTGAACCACCAAAAGTGGTGAACTAAACATGAATTTTTTAAAAAAGAATTATTTCATTTTACATAATCATCTGGTAAACATAAATTCTTTAGAAAAAAATATTTCAACTGAAATCCTATCCGGGACACAATCACCAACACTAACCATTCCATCGCGTCTTCATAGACTCTGTCGCCCAATTCTTTATTCACAAATTGAAAAGAAATGGATTTGAAATCAATTCCTTTTACTTTGTGTCATCTCTTGTTGACTCAGTGTTCCATCCCGAGAGATTTGTGTCTTTGTGTAGGTTTGAGATGTTCCATTTCTTCTGGTGAGACAACTAAGCCAAAGCAAACATTCTATTTTGGATAAGTGTCTGAAATTGCTTCTGTTTTCTTTGCTATGTATTTTTCTTTTTGTCCCGGTCTGAAATTGAGATTTAACTTTCAGACTGCAATCTGTTTCGTAGGAATTCGCCTCACTGATCCCCCCCCCCCCAACAATATAACCTAATAATCAAATCCTGTATAAATATACAATTTACGACAAACTAGAAAACATTTCTTTATCATCACGAATATAAATAAACTTTTTAAAATACAAAATAACACAGTTAAAATAAACTAAAGACGATGAGAGGAAGGAGTGACTGAACTTATGCCATGAATTGCAGTATTTCTCAACGTTACTCTGTAACTGAAATTATGTGGGTCAGGAGAGCGGTCGTTCTTTTATTCCATCTTGAATCCGTCTTTCTTATTTTACAATATTCTATTCATAATTCGATAACATAAATTCCCGAAGCACATTGATATTCATTTGTATATTAATTACACAAATGTTATGCAGCAAAACATATCATTCATCTATATTTCATAAGATTATCATTTTCAGGCAAGAATTATGTTACGTGACGTATGCAAAGGTAGTGAATGCTGATAAAGAACGATGAAGAATATAGGAATCTTAGATGACGCCATTTGAAATTTGGAACGTTTCCAAAACGTGCGCCTTAGGGCCGAATTCTTTTTAAGAAACACACGATTCTAACAATCCTCCTTACAGCTAGCCAATGGCGTAAAAGTAAATAACTCGCATTTGAAGCAAAACGTTGGGGTTTCGAATCTCAGGCGCATAGGAATTTACCACACGACACTGCAGATTAAACGTTCTTGTCCTTCAAATGTGAAAGAACAGGCATACAATGCTTTAATCAGACTCGCATGGGAATACGCGTGCACACAGTGTGGGGTCGTTATCATCAAGGCCACATCAAGAAAAACAAGTTCAAAAGGCAGCTTCGAGGTTTGTCACCAACAATTACTTGCGCGAACCAGGACGCGTTACTGAGGCCCTGAAGTTGTTGCTGTGGAAAACACTGTGTGTGGGGGGGGGGGGAGTAGGCGGAAAGATAAACGCCTCCAACTTCTCCATAGAACAGTACATTCCAACAAAACACCATTAACTGCATGCACCACAATATTTCACAAAACAACACTGTACATGCACAAGAAATTATCATGGCAGTAAATTCAAAATTCCAACACACAGAACCAACACATATAAAGACAGTTTCTTCCCAAGAACCATCAAGGAATGGAACAATATCCCACCAGATATCCTAGATATTACCAACAACAATAAATTTGGTCAACTTTTAAACATTTATCTTTCCAATTCAATAACACAATACTGGAAAAAGTCACACATGATTATATAAAATCTGCAGTGATGGGTAATTCACCTTTTGCAGATAGAGACGTTGAACTTGACATGAAGTTATCGCCTTTTAAATACTAAAGTGTGCAGTGCAGCGCCGAAAAGAATGAGCATAAGCAGCGTGACTTGCTCAAAATCGTACAGCGCAGGATGGATACAAACTCGGATCCATCTGGGTAAAAAGCAAAGGCAATACTGCTATGCCTCGCTGCTTCCTGTAACAATATTATGGCAATTAATACATAAGACTATACTTTTAGGTTGAGAATTGTTAGAAATAATTTGGTGTAAACTAATCACTTATCTGGCGGTCCATAAAAATAAATTAAATAGCTTCAATATCTCTGTACAGCTCTTAAAAAGAAGCATATTTTAGGAATTTGATAAGTTTTGGCTAGAAGAAAGAGTGGAGGGTGATCTGCTGTTAGGTGGGTGTTAAAAGAAGTTCTCTCTGCGTATCCAGGGTTTATATCTTGTCGAAAATCATACTGTCATAACTTGATAGAGTGGAAACCAAGAACTTTATAATAAAGATATATTTATTTAGTGGTTGCTGTAAATATTACTCCCCCCTCCCCCTTTCTGCTTCAAATTAGCCATTAAACAGAATACTGTAAATGTAATAAAGAGATTTTAGGGGTCCCGGTTGCTCCGTTGGTAAAGCACTCCGCTTCACACATAAAGGTACTGAGATTGAGTCCCTGTCGTCCCCCTAGAGTTCTATCCAAAAGGGAGGCAGGCAATTGTTATTGTCCGTTTCACGCTAAAGAAACTATGATAAACTCCGGCTCCGTAGGCCTATTCTGCCGTACTCTGAATAAAAAAAACACATTAAAAAATTTTGCCAGAAAACTCATCCTTGAAATATCGATCTATTTAAATGACCCTCGTCTTGGCCAAAACTCTCAAAACTGGGTCGAGTCCCAGATTTGAGATTTTTTTCTAGGATGAAGGTCATTTAAATCGATCGATATTTGAAGGACGAGTTTTCTGGCCAAATTTATAAATATGGGATTTTCCAGAGTAAAGAGCATTCTCCTTCGCGTTCATCCCTCTTCAGAGTTGGTGTGTACTGTGTTGGTGTTTATCATTGGTATGTTCTGGCTTAGATTTTTGAGGATGTCATTCTCTGTTCTCCACGTGATTATTTTCTTCTACAATTCCTGATGTTGCCAAATTTTCAATTTACATTGACAAGCCTAGCAAAGGGTAATAAATTCGGACTTATTTATAAAATCGATCGATCAATCAAGCAAATAGTAAGCGTGAACAGTGACGGATAGGTGAAAATTCATATTTTTCTGGTCTTTGAATATAGTCCCTGGTAATGGGCAACTACGGATACTGGTGAGCGATAGATAACACAAAATCGCCTCCTAGTAGGCGACTTCTTTGACAGCCAAATCTGGTCCTCTTTAGAGCTATGGAAATGTGATGTTATGTGTATGTTTATATAGAAACAAGCATTTTTGGAATCTGTCAAACATTCAGAAAAGGTCTATTGCAGAGCTGATATAAGAGTGTTAGATATTTATACAATATTTCCCACTTTTTCCGTCCACTACAGACAAATGAATATTTTAAGAAATTCTAGAAAGCAATGTGTCAAATGCATCCGTTTTATGAAGTCCGAAACTGATCAGCATCAAACGTGACAAACTCCGGAAATTTGAAATGTGTACCTTGTAAATATCGACATCAAAGAGACAATACTCAGACTCTAGACGACACGGTTGGTGGGCGGAAGTCGGAGTGGACATCAAGGGGAGATAATTTAACGGCAAGACGACAAGCATAAATATTCATGAGGTGTTTTGTTTTTCCACTTTGGGAAAATCCTCCGCGTCTAACATAATCATAGCAATCATAGACGTTGGTGTCAGCTTTCTAACGTCTTAATCATCTTTTCTCTTTTGTATTTTTTTCTCTCAATTTCTGGTGACCTTGTATTGTTGTAAGATGAAGCCAGGGGATGAGCAAAAAGAGATTAACAAGCAAAATAATGTATCGTGTGTCATTCTGAATTTTCAAAGTATTTTTGTTATCCGATGTCAGGTTTTATTGGGGTTATTTGAGTGATATAAGCGTCTGGGTTAGGGCATTTTAACCTAAAAATTATATGTAAATAATAATTGAAATGGAAGTAAATTGTTTTTCGTCTTTGCATCAAATTTCAATTATAATTACAATAAACAAACACCCGACTTTCGTTCTTGTTAAAATATACTTAAAAGTAATAGCAGCAGTAATAATAGGTGGTGATATAAGCAGCAGTGGCACCACCACCACCACCAGCAGCAGTAGTAGTGGTAGTAGTAGTAGTAGTAGTAGTAGTAGTAGTAGTAGTAGTAGTAGTAGTAGTAGTAGTAGTAGTAGTAGTAGTAGTAGTAGTAGTAGTAGTAGTAGTAGTAATAGTAGTAGTTGTAGTTGTTTTTGTTGTAGTAGTAGAGTAGCACTAGTAATGGTAATAGTAGTAGTAGTAGTAGTAGTAGTAGTAGTAGTAGTAGTAGTAGTAGTAGTAGTTGTAGTTGTTTTTGTTGTAGTAGTAGAGTAGTACTAGTAATGGTAATAGTAGTAGTAGTAGTAGTAGTAGTAGTAGTAGTAGAGTAGTAGTAGTGGTAATAGTAGTAGTAGTAGTAGTAGTAGTAGTAGTTGTAGTTGTTTTTGTTGTAGTAGTAGAGTAGCACTAGTAATGGTAATAGTAGTAGTAGTAGTAGTAGTAGTAGTAGTAGTAGTAGTAGTAGTAGTAGTAGTAGTTGTAGTGGTAGAAGTTGTAGTAGTAGTTGTAGTAGTAGTAGTAGCAGCAGCAGCAACAGCAGTAGTAGTAGTAGCAGTAGTAGTAGTAGTAGTAGTAGTAGTAGTAGTAGCAGTAGTAGTAGTAATAGTAGTAACAGTAGTAGTAGTAATGATAATAGTAGTAGTGGTGGTAGTAGTGGTGATAGTGGTGATGGTAGTGAATGTGGTGGCGGTGGTGGTAGTAGTGAATGTGTAGGTGGTGGTGGTAATAGTGAATGTGGTGGTGGTGATGGTACTAGTGAATGTGGTGGTGGTTGTGGTGGTAGTAGTGAATGTGGTGGTGGTGGTGGTGGCGGTGGTGAAAGTACGTAACAGTAACAATAGTTAGAAATGACATCAACGCCATTCCTACCTCTTTTCTAACTTGAAAACGATTCGTTGTATCGATAAATCATTTCTATGTTCCATAGTTATCTACAAGCCATCGATCTGTAGTGTATCGTGGGAACCATTAGGAAAAATCAAATCCAACACATTATGAAATCATTTCGTACCAGCCGTCTCTCTCATGGGATTCGGGTGTCTTGTCGCTAAGAGCCTACGTATGGCATTGACTTGGGGCGTGTTTTGTATACTGGACCAGAATTAGTGTTGGCGGCTGGTGAAGGGGTAAAGAGGTAATCGATGAGTTAAATAGAGCGATTGGGAAAAAGATATCACTTCAGAGGGGAATGTGCCAGTGTTGGTAATTGGATCGAGGTCGGTAGGTTGTGGTGAAGATTCTGATCGCGTTGTTATCAAGATGGGATGGGCACATAGATTTATTTATTACATGCAAGGGATTTGTCCAAAAACGTATCTTTGCTTGCGTAATTGAAGATAATAATTTTAGATTCTTGCACTCATGCACTTTTTGGAATCCCGGACGTATTCCCAATCGTTGCATGAGCTTGGGACTTAGTACGAATTCCAGAATGTAAAGTGCGCAGTATATTTTTCATTTACCCATCAAACGAGTCGTTGTTTCAGATAGAAAGACATTTTATAAATATTTAAATGTTACCACTTGTCTTAGCTATTTTAGTTAAACTTTAATGCAATGCTTGACAGGTTGACGTCACAAATCGTTTTATAAAATTGATATCATTAAGCATACATCTATTTAGAGAGGGAGAGAGAGAGAGAGAGAGAGAGAGAGAGAGAGAGAGAGAGAGAGAGAGAGAGAGAGAGAGAGGACATTCCGATTTTCGCGTTGTAACAACGTAATAAATAACTTCTCTCCGTTTATATAATGACTACCGCTCTCTCTCTTATCTTATAAAGATGTAAAATGATTCAAAAGCGGCTTTTGATATAAAAACTATCCCGACGTAATGTCAATTCACGCCACTCAGAAGGGACGACACTACATTGTCGATGGTTTATCTTTTACTCAAGATCCTGTTACTAATCGCTCTTAACATCATGACCTCCACTAACACACAAGTATGTGAAAATGGAAGCAAAGGTTCCTGTGACATGAATTGTATTGTCGTTCACTGACATAACGCCTTTATACGAGTTTGGTTAGAAAAAACGTTACTTCATATTAGACCGATTGGTTAACATGACTTCGAACTTCTTGTCAAAGAGACTTCTTTGAAATGCCGGGTTTGAGATTTTTTTTTTTGGGGGGGGGGGGGGGGGGGGGGGGGGGGCAATTTAGGGATAATTATAAACAATAGCTCAGTCGGTAGAGCGCTCGCTTTACACCAAAGAGACATGGTTCAATCGCAGATGAAGTCGATATTTTTTGCACCCCCCCCCTCTCCCCCCCCCCCCCCATACACACATCTTCCCTATCCGCCCAACAGTATTTTGGTAGCTGCGTCTGATATATCTGGCGGAAAGTACTCTGTGATAGTATAGCAATTGCTACTGTCCGTCTAAAATGCTTAGACAAATTCCGGCTCCATGGGCCTTATGGCTCAGAAGGACTACTCTACATTAAACAATTGTTCTATGAAGTAAAAATTCTTTGTCCAAACTGTAAAATGCGTTTTGTCAATGCATGTAAAATTTGATCGGATCCCCCTATTCGATCATAGCCCCCAATATCAGCAATCAACCTTTAGTGACGTCTAATAGTATTCCATTACTTTATCCTATCCACTTCAGGAGGATTCATGACCTAAATAACACGTTTCATCTTCTTTCTCTATAAAGCTTTCTATTTTGGTGTCAAGCTACAATACTCAACACTTATGAGGAGCACTTATCTTTCTTTTAATCTAAAACTCATGCTTTCAATCTTAAATTTGATGTACAATGTAGTCTACAAGAAATACATTTTATAGCATCTTTTATAACTTATTTTTATTGCCTCTCTCGTTTTCATTTGATACCGAAAACTATAGTTTTAAAGATTGAAATTCAAGCTTCAAAATACTAACAGTTTTTGAAATTTATTTTATCTGATAACCCAAATTATTACGGGCTCATTATTGTAATGAAATTACTCTCAAACTGACACAAAATATTTTCCATTACAACAATGTTAAAACAAGCCCGTTATGACTTTAGGTAATCAGACCTGCAAACCTATGTACGTAGCTTCATGCACACGTCTGATAGTGGCACATAAGCGATTCTGTCTCTGAACTGGTTAAAGTACGTATACCGTTTTTATACTAAACATCAACATGTTTTGGTACACATTACTTTTTTTAAAAAATTAAAAGTGAAACCCAGTAATTAGTATAGATTCTGAGGTTATTTAAAAATGCAGAATTCCTCTTGTTGTTTTTATTTTGTTTGTTTCTCGATTTATAAATTCGTTTTGGAGAAATTTTGATTTAGTCAAGGAAAATTACTGAGGGCCAAATGTTGGGAAAAGATATATTTCAGAGAGAAAGATAAACAATTTAAAATAAAGAGCCGTAATAGTCATTTCAAGAGTCGCCACTGTATTCTTCAAGATGTTGATTTGAGCAAACAGCATGAAGGTTTTTGTCATCACAAAATTTAATGTGTCTTTATGAGAGAAAATCCATACTGAGAAAAGTAGGAAAATGCACCAAAAATTCTACTTAATGATGAAGAAAATTATGTAAAATAGTGTGAGAAAAAAAATGTTACACATTTTTGGGAGGATAAAATTGTGGAAATTGACTTGAGATGCATCAATAAATTAATTGCAAATGTTTTTACAATCTATAATATTACCAATTCTTTTGAAATCTGACCATCAGTCCCCTGTAAAAATATCCTTCCTCTCATCCCTTTCTTTCTTTCTTTTAAATTTTTTTTTATTGATCTTCGTTCGATATCTTGGAATTCTACAACGTCAGGAAAGGGATGAGGAAAAGACGAACAGAGTTTAGTTAGGTAATGAACCGTACATCGGTAAGATTTGACCGTCTTCGAAACTATTGGAAACTAAATAATGTCCTTAAGGCCCGCGTTGGAAAGATTGAGTCTTAACTGTGTCTGATCGTCTCAGTGGAAATGAAATGGTTGCAAGTTGCGAGTAAGGCTACTAGAAAAGTGTCATTTGTTCCCGGTGTCGATCGTCTATTTCAGTGGCCTTAAGTGATCAATGTGTCATTTTAAGATTGCACATTCTCTAAATAATTGTGGAGAAACACAACTTTAGCTTAAAGCTTTAGCTTAAACTACACATTGATCCGCGTCGAGTAAAGTCAATACGCTCATTTGAGCAATATTGCCACAATTGTTAATTGGGCTATGTGACCCAAAGAGCTATAGAAATCAATGAACAATGTGGCTGAATAGGCCCAAGCAGCAATATCATAATAATTATTGAAAAAAAAACCCCAACAAAATATGGAACACGAATATTAATGATTATGGTAAGGATAATAAAGTAATAAAAAGACGACTTTCAAGAGATTCGAAATTACGGACAATCTAGATTAAAACTTAACGGCATAACGACTGAGCCACACGGTTAATTGCCTTTTGACAATTATTAACCATAATATAATTTCTTAATCTTTTTTGTTTTTTTTTTGTTTTGGACATTTGTTCTTTTTATTTCGTGTTTAAAATGTTGTTACAAGTACATCATATGTGTATTTTATTATCAAACCGATCACGAATTGGTGTTGGTCTGTGGTTTCGACTTTTTTAATTCAGAAAAGTGAGTGGAGCAGGCACTTATGTTGGTAACAACAAGATATGAAGTGAGTAGAAAAGTGCCAGAAGACAATAGAGAATAAAATTTTTTCGCGGCGGTGGTGGGTTTGAACCTGCGACCTTATTGGTACGACAACTCCGCCTGGCAGGTGAGAGCGTGGCTCCACCGTCTGAGCTATCCACAAACGTGGATATCCTGTGGTTTCGACTTTGTAACTTTGTAAATGTGGGTCTTAGTGATGACTCGATCGGAAAACAGACCTGACCAAAGTTTTTTTGCTCCTCATTGGTTGAAAATTTCATATTGCCAAAATAACTATATCTAGAACAACGGCTTAGGATTATTTGGTCAGCTTTGAAGAAGAGGGGATAAAAAAACCTTAAGCTCATTTGAAACAAGATTCTTGATTCTTAATTGTAAGATATTGGCCAAAAATAACCACAGCATTAAAAAGTAAAAGTCGACCGGGAGAGCTCATACGGTAGAGTCACTATCTCCCCGGCAAGGCGGAGTTGTCACTTTTCAGATTCCTGAGATTCGAAAGAAAAGTAATTTATAGTTGCCTGTAAAAGGATCAACCTTTACACATAATATACTCAGGCAGGGCCGAAGAGTTTAGCTGTCGATTTTGTAACACACACACACACACACACACACACACACACACACACACACACACACACAAACATCATCGGAATAGCTTTTAATGGGTAAAACAGGAAACAGACATTACTTTGGAAAGTAATAACAAAAAAGGTTTGAATCTATTACGTTACCAGTTTCTGACCAAAGATTGATTCAATTGTACAATTAGATTAGTTAGCATTCTCTGTGTCACGTGGTACCCCTGTCACCACTTGATTTGTTGCTCCATTAGGCAGATTTGCAAAATCGATCTCATCGCATACATAAAAATGGGTCTTCAACGCGAGAGAAATAGGAAGCATGAACAATAGTTATCTCAATCACCAACATCGGTTGATCTACACACTCATATCCATCAGTTTGTAAGATAAATGCTTAGCCCTCATATCCTCTAAAGTCTCTAAATGTCGTAAAATGATTGATTTCTTATGTTGATTTTTTAAAATGTTTCTACTTGCTAAAATGTATTATTAGGATCAGTAGACAAGTACCACGAAAATTCCATAGATGATATGAGTTTTTCAGTTTTACGACATTCAAAGGATGATGAGAAAGAAAGGGTATGTTGAAGTACCACGTGAAAAAAAAGAGAATAATAATATCACGGTGCCAAAGAGTCTAATCCGGGATCCAATTGATACGACACCCTCCGCCTGAGAGAGAGAGAACGAGAGAAAGAAAGAAAGAAAGAAAGAAAGAGAGAGAATAATATATATATATAATATATATATATATATATATAATTGGTGAGCAGTCGCACCAGCCACTTAGCAATCTAGGTTTCCGACAGGTAAATGGGTAATGGTATTATTACCGTATTAGTGAATACGAGTTTTATTTACCTACGCCATCATTCTGGTGGGCACACTTTGTCTTTGGTGAATTTTCGTATATGAATTAAACTACAAATCATTTCCTATCTGGCATGCAAAGAACTCTTACATCAAAGTGGTGCTCAGACTTTTGAGACAGTTACTTTGTAGAGCCATAATTCCACGAAACCTGAACTTATCCTCATTTTATAGAGCATTAAAAGAACAGCCATTTGGATTAGCGATGCTTAGTACTTTCATCCAGATCTGATCGACCCAACTACCCAATCGTTGTTTAATAGACTCAGTTTAATAGAGTCATCCAAGCCTGGAATGCACTCCAATCCCAATGCTGCTGCCGCGAGTGCTCTACAATCACGTGCAAACGAGACTCCTAATAATGATAAACTAATCAAATATAATTTTTATTTCATTACTTTTTAATAGATGCATATTTACTATTCACTATGTTGGCGTAAGAAAAATTGATTATCCAAAAGTAAATAAAGAGTTTATGAAAAGCAAACATGTCAAACATTGAATGTGGGCTTAAGGTAAATGAGGAAAACAAGGGAAGATATTATAGATAAATATACAGATTTGTATCTGGCATTTCCTAGGGTTTCTTTGCCAGATACTGACAAAACAGCTGTTAATATTTTTTGGGCCAGAAATCTTTTACTTCGTTCACCCATGGATTAAAGATCAAATTACTTAAGAATTTTTGACAAGGTGGACATTATCTTATCTACTTATATCGATATAGGAATTTTATAATATTTCTTTGCCAAAAATGAAAAAAAAAAAGATTTTTTATGCAAGTGTGCGGATTTGCTTCGTGTTCATCCTATGCGCATATTAGTTGGTCTGACAACGGCGTGTTTTAACATTGCTGCAATCGACAATATTTTGCATTGGCTTGAGAGTATTTCCATTACAATCATGAGCCCACAACAATTTGGGTTATCAGACACGCACATAAGTACACGTCGTGTTTATGCCATTGTTTTATTTATTCTACCAAATGATCGTCGCGTTAAGGACATTGAATATAATGCAAATGTTGCCGTTTGAAGCTGGAATATTAAAAAAAAAATAATAATAATAAATGGAGTAGAAGCTTCGATTCAATTAACAAAGACAGATAATTTCTACGTTTCGGAATAAAAAAAAACACGACAAATGAGACACTAATCAACGTCATTGGTTTTCTCATAACTTGACTATTGTAACTCTCTTTTTGAACATCACCAGCGACAGAATACTCAGGCTGCAAAGAAATCAAAACATTGCAGCGGGATTAGTCCTAAAACCCATCAAGAAACATCATGCGTCACCTCGACTAAAAGAACTTCATCGGCTTCCTGTTAAAGAGCGAATATTGCACATTGTTGTGATATATTGTGTTTTAAATGTCTCAACACATGTCAACCAAATAATCTTTACGATAAACTGGAGTTATATACACCAACCCGATCCCTGTTCTTGGTATCCGATGGAAAATTACTTGTTATCCAAGAAAAGAGCTCTTAAGTGTCATGTAGAGGACGATCTTTTTCTAGAAAAGTCCCAATCCTCTAAGAACAAACTTGCAAAAGAATTTTACCGCATTCTTCATCAAAAGATATGTTTTAAATTCATCTTATGACTTTTTTTTTCCAAATTGAATTATTGATGCCCCTGTAAAATTCTCTGAGCACTTCCTCATGATACGGTAGAGCGCTCAACAAATACAATGTGTTTATTATTATTATTATTATTATTATTATTATTATTATTATTATTATTATTATTATTACTAATAAAAGACGTCTTCGGTGTCTCATTCGTCATGAAGACAATATCATTTGTTGACAAAGGGGAAACCCGAGACATCCATATAATCTCTTTTTGTAGATCACATTATATTGGAGTTTCTATTCTCTGTTAGTATTGCCATATTAAGTACACAAATCAGGTGGGTCCACACAACATAAATCATCAGAGATTGTCAAAACTAGCCATCCTCTATTAATGATAGCTAGAAAACTCACACTGAGATAATAAATTAATCGCCGAAAATTGATGCTGTGCGTTTATTTAAAATGCTTACAACATCCACTAACCGGATATAATGTACCAATAAACCGTGAACGTTTATAGTTTGACCGATAGAATTTAAAGAGAACTACTCACAAAATGGCTGGCTAAAAACAATAACAAAGAGCTGAGCGACGTCAGTTTCGTTCCTTCTATTAAAAGTAAGAGTTCCAAACCAATATTAAGAAATAATATATTTTGTCAGTGTCTAACAGTATGGATTAAGACGCGTATTTGTGCCATCTAATTCTAAACCAAGTTTACCAATACCAACTACCAATACAAGGGGGAAAAAAATCAAAATATTTTTCATTTCATTAGTTTTTGGAACTAATGTCGGTTTCGTGTTCTTCCCCATAAAGCCCTTCCGGCGATGTTCGTTGTATTGCAAGATTGGCAACTCCGTCTTCCGGTTTTGACGTGAGTATTCATGTAATTAATTATCGACCATTTTGTTTCCTAGATACTGTGACAGCGGCTGTGGTTTAACATAAAAAGTATCGCATTAATGCGATTAGCTAATAACCCTGCAAAATCGCATATTATTTACCTGTTGGGTTTATGAAAATTACACGTCTTAATCACTCTACATTCTCTCATTTAAAACGTTTTTTTAAGGGAATAGTCCTGATGACAAATAGAGAAAAAGATATTGTAAAATCTATGAACATCCAGTCATACCACATGAGATGCGTTCTTCGTCTTCACTAGAGGATTTCAAGCGTCGATTGAATCATTTTTATTCAGACAGGTTTTCTTTTGATTTTGTGTATAATTAGCGTTGTTTGTGTACTGTGTTTGGGCGTAATCTTTTTTTAAGCGCCCAGAGCTCTCCAGATGAAGGGATTTTTGGCGCACTATAAATATATACCATTATTATTATTTTTATATATGGTTTCCATAATGTGATCAACCAATAGCATTTTATAGTGATTATAACTAATTATTGTGTCGATATGAATAATATGGGGCTTAGTGACCTTGATGGGTTTTTGTTGTTGTTGCTGCTGCTGCTACTACTACTGATGATGATGATGATGATGATGATGATGATGATGATGATGATGATGATGATGATGATATTTCTGGTGATGTCATTGTGTGTCCTTCTTGATACTAATTTAAAAACGTTATATGAACGAATATGTGCGGTGCGGCTATGGGTCTTGTGGTATGGCACTCGCTTTCGAATCGGAAGGTCCTGGGTCTGAGCCTCGCTTGGCGCATGGTTGAATCCTTGAAAAAGACTCTTTACTCACATTCTCTCACCGTACTCAGGTGTAAAACGAGTACCTGGCTGTTAACAGCATTGTCTCTGTCGGAAAAATTGTAATCTCTCCAAACCTGGGTCATATCTCGTTCTTCATATTCATATTGCTGTTGGTCAGGGACCTTTGTAAAGAGCTTTGAGGACGTTTAGTGAATATTGCGCTATCTAAGATAAGCTCAAATTTCAACTGAAGCTTATTAGTTAAGGTCATAGTTATATTGTGAATATTTTCAACAAAGCATCGTGCTATTTACTTAAAACTTGGAACAATCCCTCATTTATTATTCAATTATTCAATAGTAGTAAATATTGAGCTGCTTAGATGAGTCAGAAATACTGGCTGAAATCAGGGTGCATATTTAGAGGTCTGATAACTGAACGCAATTATGGGCTTGTTGTAATGTTGTTTGGAGTATGTTTTGCGTTGGTTTGAGAGTATTTCCATCACGTGGGCCTAAAACGTTTTTTAAAATATTCATGTGTATCCATCCGCACTAAGGTGGTTTTTTCATTACTGCTTGAGGGAGTTAATGCAGTAACATCTCAAAAAAGAATAAGATGTCGTCAATGAATGTTGTTATGAAAATAAGAT
>NC_088360.1:89609218-89614218 GCF_034508935.2 Berghia stephanieae | reverse complement strand
TCTCTCTCTCTCTCTCTTTCCCTCCCTCACTCACCCTCTATCTACTCTTTCCCTCTCTCACATACACAACACACACACACACACACACACTCACTCTCTATCTATTCTCTTTCTCTCTCTCTCTCATTCTCTCTTTCTTTGTCTCTCCCTATCTCTCTCTCTCTCTCATTCTCTCTTTCTCTGTCTCTCTCTATCTACCTCTATCTATCTCATCACTCACACACGAACAGAATCTGAGCCCTCTTCATGACTGTCGTGTCTCTCACTACAAGCTCCCTTATTAAGTTTGTGTGTGTGTGTGTGTGTGTGTGTGTGTGTGTGTGTGAGTATATGCGTATGTGTGTGGCTGTGTGTGTGTTACTGTGTTATTTATCATTCCGCTATAGATAGAATGCGCTTGGCCAAGGAGTTCACAACATTGCCATCCGGAAGTATAACGGACCAACACACAATCTCTGTGTAACCATGAACTTTTATAGTCTGGTTAATACAGTTTAGTGATAACAACTCACAAACGCGGATGGCAAAAACAATAACAAAGGCCTGAGTGACGTCATCTGCATACTATCTATAGATAGTTCGAAGATGGTAACAACAAGATATGAAGTGAGTAGAAAAGTGCCAGAAGACAATAGAGAATAAAAAATTTTTTCGCGGCGGTGGTGGGGTTTGAACCTGCGACCTTATTGGTACGACAACTCCGCCTGGCAGGTGAGAGCGTGGCTCTACCGTGTGAGCTATCCACGAACACAAACCCCACCACCGCCGCGAAAATTTTTTTTATTCTCTATTGTCTTCTGGCACTTTTCTACTCACTTCATATCTTGTTGTTACCAACATAAGTGCCTGCTCCACTCACTTTTCTGAATTAAAAGTTCGAAGATGACGTCACTCATGTCTTTGTTATTGTTTTTTGCCATCCGCGTTTATGAGTAATTCTCACTAAACTGTATTAACCCGACTATAAACGTTCATGGATACACACAGTTTTGTGTGTTGGTCCGTTATACTTCCGGATGGCAATGTTATGCGCTTCTTAGCCAAGCGCATACTATCTATAGATAGTTCGAAGATGACGTCACTCAGGTCTTTGTTATTGTTTTTTTGCCATCCGCGTTTATGAGTAATGCTCACTGAACTGTTCTAACTTGACTATAAACGTTCATGGATACACACAGTTTTGTGTGTTGGTCCATTATACTTCTGGATGGCAATGTTATGAGCTTCTTAGCCAAGCTCATACTATCTATAGAGTTCGATATCAATATTCTAATTTTTTACTAACTGATTTCAATCATCAACGATGACAACAAGCTAAGCACCACCATCAACAGAAACGACAGCAACAACATCAAAAACAATAAAAACACACAATAATAAATAGTTATAATAACTAATAATATAATAATGTGTAGCAAAGATGAGTCCTTGGAAAAGGATCTTTACTTCCATTCTCTCACCGTACTCAGGTGTAACATGAGTACCTGGTCGTTAACAGCGTTGTCTCTGTCGGAAAAAAATTGTAATATCGGCTAACATGCGTCATGTCGCGTCCTACATGTTAAGTGCTGCTGTTGGCCAGGGACCCCTTGTAAAGCGCCTTGAGCACGTTTAGTGGATCATACGCTATATAAAAGCTAAAAAAAAACAAAAAAAAACTCATCGTCATATTAGACAACGACATGCCCGATGTCACAAGCAACAATAACTAACGATAACGACGGTGTTAATGGTGATAACAGTGATAATGAAAGAGACAACAACTGCTAAGCCATCGATAATGAACGACACACAACGATTGAAGGCCAGGACAAGAATTAATTAAGGTAATAATGATTCTTAATTACTTTAATTATGTCACATTACAATGTAGTGTGCGTCTCTCCAATATGAACAAGGCCCCTCTGTCAATACCTCACATGCCTGCTAGTGACAGCCATGGACAGTGAATGGCATGAGCTGATGGTCATTACGATATCATCATTATCAATGACAGTCCTTAACCAGTTAATTGGCTTACTCTGGAGGACAAGTATTCAAAAATTTGGCCAGAAAACTCGTCCTTTAATTATCGATCGATTTAAATGGCCCTAATATTGGGAAAAACTCTCAAACCCGGGATTTCCCCGAAGTAGCATCCTTTCTCATTTTTTAACCGTCATACGTCAACCAGTAAAGAAAGCTTTTGCTCGGCATCAACAATTTTGATATAGCGTCGAAGGAATGTAACCTGGAGTTCTTTTCTATGACGATACTCATACAAAGATATCCAAAACCCAATTCAAAGTGATATTAAGCTGCAAGAAGCTGTGGATTGTAAAAAGTACTAAACGAAAATGAATATAAGGTCTTTGAAACCGTACAAAATTCCAACCACGGAACGTTTCGGGTCCAAGCACCTTCTTCAGCCAATAAAAAACCCCGATAAAAACATAAAAAAATTACTAAATTCTAAATCGACAACCGAGAAAACTGAATACTCTTTTGCTACCGGATGAAATTTTAACTTAGCCAGGGGACACCTACTAGGGGTCCATTCTAAAAATAAATTAACGATGAAGATCCGAGACAAGATCTATCGAAACAAATTGTATCGATGTAGGATTATAGACTAAAGAACTGACGAGTTATCCCGACTCTTATAACTTCTTTATTCGTAGTAGATAGTCCGATACTTACCTAAAACGTACGTTAGGCAGAATACAAAGCGTCAATCACAAAAAGTGATTTTAGTTATCGGTAGATGTTCACAGGCTAAAAAAAAAATAGATCACATTGATTGAAGGATTGAAAGAAAAAAAAGAGCTTTTATATAGCGTAAATATCCACCAAACGTGCTCAAAGCGCTTTTAAAGGGGTACCTGACCAACAGCAACATTTAACATTCAGGGCGGGACATGACGCTTGTTAGGCGATATTACAATTTTTTTCGGACAGAGACAACGCTCTTAGCGGCCAGGTACTCATTGTAAGGTGAGAGAATGTGAGTAAAGAACCTCCTCCAATGACTCAACTATGCGCCGAGCGAGGCTCGAACCCCGAACCTTCCGATCCGAAAGCGAGTGTCATACCACGTGGCCACATACCCGCACAAACAACTCACTATCACTTTCTTTTGGTGGTCGTCACCTTGTTTTATGAAGCAATGTGTTTTGATATGTGTTAGGCTACGCATTTACTAAGGCTGCTACGGTTAATTACTAACTTGGTCTATTTACGGAGACACGAAGTTACTAACTCTGTGTCCCCGCCATTTTGGCACAGACAACTAGCCTAATGATGTGTAACAAATTCTCCTATTGTGTACTACCATCATTCGTGTCGTCAATGATAATAATCATAATTGAGCAGGGTCGGATTTCCTCTGATGTCGATGGCTAAGTCACCAGACCGATCAGTTTGTTCAAACAGAGATAATCTTACAGGTATCAACAACACAGAGACGGCACGTGCCTTTGTTTAATTGAGCACGAAATAGGATTATTTATTATGATGGATCAGCTGGATCCATGTTCACATTCTCATTCATATTCGCAATGCATTTATAAAGTCAAGTTTGGATAAGCATCACATCATGTCCATCACTTTGTATCCTGAATGTCGTAACATTGAATGACTCCTTAAAAAAATAAGACCCCCCCCCCCCCACCAAAAAAAAAAAAAAAAAAAAAAATCCTACAAAAAAATCAATACAAAAGGAAAACAGAACAAAAAGATAAAATAAAAGTATTTAGAAACAAATGATTCGAGGTGATATTTTCTCTCAATAATTTTAACACGTTCAATGATATCATTATAACTCGAATGTCTTAATAACAGCAATTTACTGAAGAGGATTTATAGTGGCAATGAATACTATAGGAGGCATTTGAACAGCTTCTTACCACGTCTGAGTGGACTCTGGTGTAAATGATACCTGTCTTTGGATTGTGACGGGTATGTAAACCTGACAGGCAATCTTTATTACAGGAAATGGAACATTGGTTCCATACTGCCTACGAGAAGCCTTATGAAGCGCAATGAGCCAGTCAGAATCAATGGAAATATAAATGCGATTATATGTTTTCATATTTATGAAGTGTATGAGTTTTCTTCACGTTGTTGTTCTTCTTCTTTCCGATACCAAGCAGATGCATAGTATAACATATTAAAACCGACACACGACATATTATCTGCTAGACATTGGGGCGGGGGGCGTGGGGGGGGGGGGGGGGCGGTTCCCCCTCCTTTTAAATAAAAATTAGATCGAAATGGACTTCTTCTTGACAAAAAAGATCAAAACGTAAACCTTTTAGAAAGACTTAAAAATCTCTCAAGTCTAAGTTTGAAGACTTCTTGACAAGTTCGGGGTTATCTAATATTAATTGATCGATTTTTAAAGACCTCACGCCAAAATCCTAAAAAAGACGTGTTTTATGATACATCTTGCGTTTGAGGTAAACCCCGATATCATTATAGTATTATAATGATAGTAAAAATAATATTCCTAAAAATAATGTTCCTATTGTTCTTAATCTTAAAAAATGAGTAGGGGGTTCAAGAAATATTTTTCACTGACAGATATCCGGTTTTTACTAAAAATAGACTTTGACAATAATGATGTCCAGATCAAAATAATAATTCTGAAGGTCAAATTGTTATATGTATTCCGAGAACCAGCCAGTTGAATAATAAATAAATAAATAAACCCAAAGAAGTAGATAAATAAATAAATAGATAAATAAATAAACAAATAAATAAATGAATAAATATATAAATAAATAAATAAATAAAACAAGAAACCGTTTTTATAAGACATGATATAGGTGATATCACCGGAGGAGTATCATATGGAATATTCTTGTATACCTGCGTTTGAGATTTTGAACTCGTTCCCATTATGCGCTCCCAGGATCGCGCAATAGCAATGGGTACTAGATCAAGAATTTTATCTAGTCTGTGTACGTCATAATTATTTTATGTCACTGTTTCGACGAACATTTCTGGTTTACATTTGAGGG
>NC_088360.1:89594218-89604218 GCF_034508935.2 Berghia stephanieae | reverse complement strand
ATAAAACCAATAATTACATTCATTCATACCAGACCTGCTACTTGGAATAGAAAAATTCGTATTTTTCAAGGGTAATAACATAGTAAATATTATAACTTCTTTTTAAAATTAGCATTTGTGTTTTAGATGATTGCTTTACACTCTTTTATACACTAGCTCTGGCAACAAAACTTCGTATTTCAAGAATCTTATTGAATTAAAGATCTTTATATAATTGCCAATTAGGGACCCGAAAATTCGTAGTTCTACGAAATTTTCGTAGAAGTGGACAGGTCTGTTCATACTGACCTTCAAATTGCCACATCTCACATTGTGACCCAACGTCTCAAACGGTATATGTCGATATGAATTAGACCCTGAAACGTGAATTTAGATTGAAGATGATAAGAAATACAAACATTCATGTTATTTTTGCAATGTAAGAAACTGTATTTATACTCCACCATATCGAATAAAATGTATTCCTAAGTTTCATATTCATGGCTACGAATTCATTTCCAGCACCGAATACATCCCGACATAATACCACTTTCAGACGGTGGGTTACTGTTTGATAAGTTAAGAGTAATTCTAATTGGTCGATATTGAAAGTATATGTCTATCTTTTAAAATATTAAGATAGACCTATGTGTTTTTTTCGGAATTCGAGAGTGTTTTTTTTTTATTTTTTGGCTTCTTTTTTTGTTTTTTTGCAGTGGATGAGAAAAGCAAGATTGTCATTTAAATGCTTTCCCATTGTAGAACCAATGTTGTTGTTGGTGTTGTTGTTGTTGTTGTTGTTGGTGTTGTTTTTGTTTGTTTGTTTTTAAATACTGGATTAAGATAAATACTTTTCGTTATGCAAATCTTTAAAAAATCTTTTAAAATAATATATATTGTGTGAATGCAATTATGAGCTTGATTTAATATTTATTGTAATGTGTTGGTTTGAGAATATTTCCATTACAACAATGAGCCCTTAACAATTTGGGTTATCAGACCTGCAAATAAGTACACGTCGGATTGGAATAAAATGATAAAACTTGAATTTGAAATCAAAACGATAAAGTTTGTGTTAGCTTGAATTACGCCAATTAAGGCGAATAAATTGCTAGATCTATTTTAAATCAAGGTACAATGATCTAAAATGTAACAAAATGTCGTAATTCTTATCCTATCAATTCCCATTGTCGGAATCTGATTCACCCTGCCTGACTTGTGGTTATTCGCAGGTCTGATAACTCAAATTGTTATGGGTTCCTTGATATAACGGAAGTATTTTCAAACCAATGCGAAATATTGTCCTTTATAACAACGTTAAAACATGCCCATCGTGACGTTCGTGATACAAGTCGACACTGCCCCTAATAAATGCCAGATTCAGTAAATTGCTGCCTTTAAACATCCTTATTGTTCTCAGGCAATAATTTCACACCGGAAAACAAAAGCCGCAAATCCCAATGTAATGCCATCGTGACATATTCTTTGCAATAGATTGAGATACAAACAAAAAAGCTCATAAAACCAGTTAACTGTTTGACGCTGGAAATACACGTAATTAAAAATTTGACCAGAAAACTCGTCCTTCAATAAATATCCATCGATTTAAATGACCCTCATCTTGGTAAATTTGAGAGGTTTTTTTTTTTTTGCTAAGATGAGGGTCAAATAAATTGATCGATATTTGAAGGAGAAGTTTTCTGTCCAAATTTTTAAATATGTGTTTTTCCAGATGACGGCAGATAACTGGTTAAAAACAGCCCTGAATCATTCCCTCTCGCAGATTATTACGTTATTTCCATGGAGAAAAGAACACTTTCCCAGTCCATATATTTACATTCAAGTGGATTATTTCCTTTTGCATTCCATGTTGGCTTTCCTCTCTCACTTCCACCTCCCCCCCCCCCCCCCCCCCCCCTCACCCCAAGAAACAAAATAAAATCGTTCATTATTCCAGTTCTCAAGACGATGTATAACAATACAAATCCCATTTTTATCCATCTCATAAAAATGTCTAATAAAACTGGCATCAAGCAATACTTAATATAATATCCGATAATAATAATAATAATAATAATAAATAATAATAATAATAATAATAATAATAATAATAATAATAATAATAATAATAATAATAATAATAATAATAATAATGATACAGCCTTCCTCGATATTTTCATTAACAAACGAACCGAGGCATTGTGTTTGTTTCGTTTTCCGTTTCATTTATCCCCACTTCTTTCTTTTCCTATCATTCGTCAAACTCGTATCATCCATCATGATTATCGCCATGAAAGTTTTTCCATGTTGGGAAATCATTTCCCACTCCTGGTCTTCCAAGGGATCGATGGCTTTTTCACTCCAGTCCTCCATTAGTTGCACATTACCGGCCGAACGCCAGTCAATCAACGGATGAAGAATGGCTCTTTTATGGACTCCGTCAATCACGAGATCTAACAGATCTCTCAGCGGCTCTCTCAGACGTCGTCGTAAAATTGTCAAGAGCTGCTTGTCGAGATCTTTCTTTCTTCCTCTTTTTTTTTTCCAGTTCCGCTCATGTTGACATGTTGCGGTATTGTCCTTGTTTAAAACGGGTCAACTTTGTATGCCATTTATGTGCATTGTTGACATGATAATATACCAAGTTTGTGGGTATGTGTGTGTGTGTATGTGTGTGTGTGTGTGTGTGTGTGTGTATGTGTGTGTAGGTGTGTGCGCGCGCGTGCGCTTATGTATATTGAAATCTTAATCGTTTTTCTATGAGCTGTACTGCGCTTGTGACACTTTAGGTCATTAAAGCGCCACAAAAAAAATAAAATTAAAATGATAGGATAGTTAAAGGATTTAGTTCAAGCTAAAAAAAGAATTGGACCAAGGAAACGAGTAAAGAAATCAGAAGTCGACCGAGATATATGCATTATCTTTGTAGCTAATATGAAATAGGGGGATCCGATAGCTCAGTCGGTAGAGCACTCACTTCACACCCCGAGTGCAGTCGAGATTATTTTCTGAGCCCCATGCCAACCCAGCAGTGCTTGGGTAGCTGGGTGGGTCTGTTAGATCTGTTAAAAGCACTTTACGATAGACTAGCGTCATGTCCAAAGGATAGCAAGTAATTGCAATTGTCCGTTTCACGCTATAGAAACAGGGATAAACTAGTGGGTTTGAATGACTTTAATCTTAAAAAAGTCATATTGAAACAACAACAGGGCACGCTCAGGTGGTTACGAAATAAGTATTATAATTTCTAAAAATGAAAATGAAGAGATGATTTACAAGGAAAAATAATATCACCTCTTATAAAAAGAAGAAACCGTCTGCATTCCTCTCGACAAAAGATTCCAAGCAGGACCAAAGCAAAACAGAATGGTCCCATTCCAGAAAAACTTGTAGTTACCTGAGCTGAAAAAGATAAATGCTATAGGGATGTAGAAGAGATAGTAAGGCTGTCGACCAAATGAAGAATCCATTGGTCCAGGAGTATGGGCTATGTTCCCCGGAACCCAGTAGCAGATGTTGATCACTATAGAGTGAGTGTTTATATAGCGCAATATCCATTCAAAGTCTCAAAGCGCTTTACAAGGGGTCCTAGGCCAACATCAGCACATTACATGTAGGACGAGACATGACGCCTGTTAGGCGATATTACATTTTTTGATGACAGAACAATGCTGTTAACGTCCTGGTACACATTTTACACCTGAGTACAGTGAGAGAATGTGAGTAAAGAGCCGTTTCCAAGGACTCAACTATGCGCCGAACGAGGCTCGAACCCAGGACCGTTCGATCCGAAAGCGATTGTCATACCACTAGGCCTCACAAAAATATAGAAAACAGATTTTTAATTCTAATCTTGGGTTTGAGATTTTTAAAAATATTTTGGAGGCCATCATAATAAATCAATATTTGAAGTAAAAGTGTTTTTGGGTTATTGTTTTATTCCAAGACGAGAAAGTAAAAAATAGCAGGTTTTAAACATTCTGACTAAAAATACTTACTTACTTCGGCGCCATCTCTTAGGTAGAGGTCGACTTGAAATGATGCGCCACTCTTCTCTGTTGCACGCTCTTTTTTTTGCTACATTCAGTTGCAGACAGTCCACGCCTGTCATTCACACTATTGAGCTTTTTTATATAGAGCAATATCCACTAAGGGTGCTCAAAGGGGTCCCTGGCCAATAGCAACATTTAACATGGAGGACGGGACTTGACGCCTGTTAGGCGATATTACAATTTTTTCGGACAGAGACAACACTGTTAACGGCCAGGTACTCGTTTTACACCTGAGTACGATGAGAGAATGTGAGTAAAGAGCCTTCTCCAAGGACTCAACTATGCGCCGAGCGAGGCTCGAACCCAGGACATTCCGATTCGAAAGCGAGTGTCATACCACAATACCACATAGCCGCACCTCCATCCATATTCTGACCGACAAGCATAAAAGTGTATCCAGAGGAGAAAAACTTTATAAATCTGATCATATTTTGACTTTTATACATTCTGATCACATGACATGTGAAAAAGTTCTAGCCAGCATGAAGAATAAAAAGTACCAGTTTACTTTATTTAGAACCAAGCTGCTCGTTGCTGGGCGGACGTGACATCAGACTATTGAATCCTATTGGAGCAAAAGAAGTCGTGATAAATGTTTGTTTATGTTTTTTTAACGTGAATTTGAGTATGGGAATATGCGTGTTGTGTATGTGTGTGTGTGTGGGGGGTGGGGGGGGGGGGGTGAAGGAATGCAATTAAATAAATCAATGTATAAATATCATAAAGTAGTCAGTTCGATTAATGAAAGAAGGAACAATTAAACTGTCATATAGACATAGAATGACACCGTCTTTCATCCAGATAGGGCATGTGCCAACTGAGTTAAGATAATATGTCTACATACGGTCTTTTCATTGGTACACATTCCCCTCTCGAGACTAATATCTGTCTTGTACTCCCATGAGCGATTGGATTGGATCGATACCAGAATTTCAATCATCATGACCAACAACTCAACTATAACCCTTTTCCGGTCTGATAACTTTTCAACTCAGTGTATTTTGGGATGGGCGCCATTGATTGCTAAGTGTGAAATATATGATCGATTGATTGTAATAATATACTTATTATATTATAGTGTGATTGATAGATTGCTTTAGTTCATATTTCATATTTATTTCTAGAGTAAATTCAACATAGGCGCTTTGCTAGGCATTAGACGCTATTGATAAAAGATTAGACCATAACGTTATGCAAGGCTTTAGGCATTAGTGCCCAAAAAATGTGAACAGTGGTGTTAGATAAAGAAAAGCATAAAATTACAAAGAGGTACTGGAGATCTTCAGAAGTTCTATTAAATCATACGTGTAACTCATCCGTGGAAAAAAAATAATCAAAGTAATCTTTTGTCTGTATGATATTCAAAAGGTTTTCATACCGAGGTGACAGGCCCAAAGGACTGAAAGAAGTATGGGCCGTCATTTGTATGCAGTGATGGCGAGATACTGCTGCTTAATTCAATAGAATTATGTTAAATAATTGCACTGTTTAGATTATATAACACATTTAAGTACCCACATATAACCCTTGCATCATTAATTTGCAATAGTAATATTGATTATTTAAATCAAATCGCATTATTGAATTATTTTTTATCCCATTAGGACGCCAGACCGCTGTCTTTGTATTATTCTAAAGAAAGAAAAACGTAACATTCGAATAAGGAATACAACGAAGAGAAGCAGCAATACAATAGGGAATTTCCGATTTCCTCCCGATCTCCGGTCTATTCCCAAGTCTAGTTTCGATTTTACGACAAAGGGATGGATGATATTTATGGAATTTCAATAAGGTTTGATTCGATAACACTACGTGCTGTCAATGTTAAAACAGGATGTTGTTTTGTGCCATGGGTATAGATTTATACTCGCGATCTTGCCCTACGGAAGTAGGTGTTGTAAATATAACAATGAGGTGCTTTCTTGAGAGCCATGCATATCTAATCAATCAATCTACGAACAATGCTTTCAGACGAGGGAATTGAGTAAGAAAAGTCAATAAATAATAACATTTGAATAACGTAAATGTCTGATGTGTTAGAGAAACATAATGCGCGAGCACTTCCGGGGGGGGGGGGGGGGGGAGGCAGAGACGACGGCGAAAAAAATGTGATATGGAGATAGGTAGATAGTTAAATGGATAGGTGGATAGCTAAATAGGTAGATATATAGATAGATTGATTGATTGACGTATGGATAGATGGATATATAGATATATTTAAGATAGGTAAATAGAGAAAGTGATTGAGTGATAATGAAGAGAGAAACTGAGAAGAGAGAGGGGAGAGAGAGAGAGAGAGAGAGAGAGAGAGAGAGAGAGAGAGAGAGAGAGATATGAAAAGATAGATAGATAGAGATAGATAGATAGATAGATAGATAGAGAGAGAGAGAGAGAGAGAGAGAGAGAGAGAGAGAGAGAGAGAGAGAGAGAGAGAGAGAGCGGGGGTGGGGGGGGGGGGGTCAACCGATATTTGAACGATCATGATAATACGATCAAGAATCTCCTTTCAAAAATTAAGACTTTAATGGAAGAGCACTCGCCTATACACCCCATCCCCCTTTCCAGCTTTCTATTCCTGCTGCTTTTGCATTTTAGTAGTGGCCCCTGGGCGTGGTGGGGGCGTATTATTTCAAAGGCTAATACCAGTCATTTAAGATTCCGGCGGCAGGATCGTAGAGAAGATGGTTTTTTAAATCACGTAAGGAATTGGGAACTTGGAAAATCTAATAAAGATTTGTCGACGTGATAAGCTTTCAAATTATTATTTGATGATGGAAATTTGCAATTCTATTATTTTCTTAAAGTGTACACTGTCGCATTTTTCATGACATGAAATAAGGAATGTAAATAAATGGCCACTTGTAACGATTTGACCAACGTGTACATATATGCAGGTCTGACACCCGAACTCACTTACGGGCCTAGTTTAACAATGTTGTTATGGGCAATATTTTGCGTCATTTTTTGAGATGTCCATAACAACAATGAGCCCATAAGGAATGGGTTATCTGACCTGAAAATAAATGCATGTCGGATTTGACCTATGTTTCTGTAGCGTTACATGAGACAGATTGTTTGTTGCTGAGTAGGATGCTAGTAGATCGCATCGTACTTCCCGTCAGATTTAAGAGCGCTACCGAATGACTGTCAGTTTGACAGGAAGCTCAGGAAAAAAACAACCCATATCGGCAACACCAGAGATTAACCAGTTAACTTGTTATCTTGGCCTTAACTTTCAAACCTGGTATAAACTTTTATATAGTCAAAACAGCTGATTTGATGCTGACTGCATCTCGTCGTCGGTAGACAAACTACGGCTGTATTATCTTATAGCCTGGTCGCAAAACCACTAATCTCCCATATAATAAAATGGCATGAATACTCCATCATTTGTACCATGGATACAATAACCAAGGCTATATCCACTTCAGCTCCTACAGGCCAATACTAATACTGCCGTACTCAGGAAAAACCCATATTTCAAAATTTGGCCAGAAAACTCGTCCTTCAAATATCGATTAAATGACCCTCATCTTGGCAAAAACCTCTCTAACCTGGGACTACGTGAAGTTTTGAGGGGTTTTTTTTGTTGTTGCCAAGATGAGAGTCATTTAAATCGATCGATATTTGAAGGACGAGTCTTCTGGCCAAATTTTAAAATATGGGGTTTTCCCCATAGTACGGCAGAATAGCATTGTCAACAACTGACGGCTCTTCGTTGAGATGCGATAATGACTAGGACTGTTAATTATTGAATACTCACCTGTGGTAAGAACACTTAATTAGATTAATGAGAACCATAACACAATTACCCATCTCTCTCTCTCCCTCTCTCTCTCTCCCTCTCTCTCTCTCTCTCTCTCTCTCTCTTACTTACTCTTCTCATCTCTCTTTCTCTCTCTCTCTCTATCTTCTCTCTCTCTCTCTCTCTCTCTCTCTCTCTCCTCTCTCTCTCTCTCCTCTCTCTCTCCTCTCTCTCTCTCTCTCTCTCTCTCTCTCTCTCTCTTTCTCTTTCTCTCTCTGTCATGTGTAAGTGTTAGTAGAATATTGCTGTTTTACATTTAGCTCTCTATCTCTCTAGCATCAGCCCTTTCCTAATCTTGTCTGTTGTGTTTCCCTATTAATGTCACCCACTCTATTTACACCAGACCTTTACAGACGAATTCTTATACGTACTTATGTTTATTCTCTATTGTCTTCTGGCACTTTTCTACTCACTTCATATCTTGTTGTTACCAACATAAGTGCCTGCTCCACTCACTTTTCTGAATTAAAAATTCACCCCATACACCGGAGCATACTCAATGTCTCAATCGTTTCTATGTTATATGTTTGTGATGAGAATATTGGCTATTAAGCTTAACTGCTGGTCAAAATTACTTCGCGATGGTGGCGAACGAATCGGCGATCTCAAGAAGTGGTGAGAGAGGGATCTAGAAATGACTTTGGGTTTGAAACGAATATTTTTGTGTTCGTGGATAGCTCACACGGTAGAGCCACGCTCTCACCTGCCAGGCGGAGTTGTCGTACCAATAAGGTCGCAGGTTCAAACCCCACCACCGCCGCGAAAAAAAAAAAATTTATTCTCTATTGTCTTCTGGCACTTTTCTACTCACTTCATATCTTGTTGTATACGTACTTATGTACAGTTTATCTGTATTTTTTTCTATCGATCTTTGAGCGCAAAATGTCATTGAAATTGTAAAAATAAGTGTCCAGCATACGAACAAAATACTAAAAAGATAAAAGAAAAAGACAACATAACCAATTTTTTTAAATTTTAAGGTATGCATGTAAACTGTTATAACCGAGACAAATAAAACTGGATGAGAAGTAGGATAGAGTAAATAACATGGAACTTTTTCTTTGGAAAAGTAAATGCTGCAATGCAATTCATTTCAGTTGATTATGCATCTAGTTCTCTTCAACTTATTCATCAAAACATTGACATCATTGTTTTCCCCTAAACCTCACTCTGAATATGACATTAATTATCTGTTAATCGCTCCTGATTTGTGACAAACCGGCCCAATCCGGTTGTATGGAATTATAAACATTGGATTAAAAGCTTATGCTTTCATTGACATTTATACGTTACAATGTATCGGCGTGCAAAAAATATTAAGTTTGTAATTATTGTAATATAATATCACCTAACAGGCATCAATTCTCATCCTGCCTGTTAATATGTTGTTGGACCCCTTGTAAAGCGCATTGAGCACGTTTCGTGGATATCTCAGTGTATAAAAGCTCAAGTTTTATTTACGATCAGTTTAACTTAATAAAGCTCATATCTTTTTCCTGTTTCATCTCGACACAATATTAATACCAAATTAACCCGTTGGGTTTAATCATTACATAATGGCATTGAATTGACATCAATCTGGCAATTTATTGAATATCTAAAACAAAAATTAAGATTTAAAACCAATTTTTAATTGTCAGTTGAATTTTATATGCATAAGTTTGAGAAATGACAAAGTTTGATCATCATAATTTGGTGTCGAGCCGTTCAGTAAAATCGTCATAAATGTGTTGAATCTTCTTGAAAGCTGATGGCAGACATACGTCATTGGCGCCTCCCACTGTCGACCTTATGTGTTGATGAAACACCACTAATAATTAAGCAAGTAAGTATTTGTTGATTCAATAGTGTTATGTAATTGACTGTTTAGATCCTAAGTGGCTGACCAATCTATGAATATATTATTTCAATTCGATAACTCATCTTCTTCAGGGTTAAACATGCATTTGAAATTTTGGCCAGAAAACTCGTCCTACAAATATCGATCAATTTAAATGACCTTCATCTTGGCAAAAACTCTCAAAACTGGGACGTCGCGATGTACCATTTAATCGATTGTAACAGAACTAAGAATTCAAGGAAGCTTTGTCTCGAGTGAAATACATTAAAAACTATTTTCAAGTAATTCCAATGTTCCAGATGGTGTCATTTCACAGACGCCTGT
>NC_088360.1:89586718-89589218 GCF_034508935.2 Berghia stephanieae | reverse complement strand
AATTTTAGCAATGGTACCAACACAGTAAATATTTATAAGGTCAGTTTTTCATAAGAGTTATTTCCCTTGGCGTGGTAGTTCTAGGATAAAAGGGAAATATTGTCTCAAGAAGCAATGGGTTAAAAGTCTCCCTGTAGCCAGTAAATTTAGTAAAGGCAAAGAAGGAGAATAAATCGAATTTTTTAAAAAATCTGTTATAACCTGGTCACTGTTATATCCTGTTATACATGGGTTCAACTGTATTGTTTAGAAATATTGTATCCAGCAGTGGGCATTTGTGTTGACCTCGCTGACGCATTGTTAAGGTTATTGAAACTAAATGACTTAATGGAATTAGACATTGTGTTTCGTATAGGCTGTTGATTTTAACAATATTGAATCAAAGGAGGCAGTCTTGAGCATCTTTGTGGTAATGAATGAATTTGCCAAGGCAGCAATAGGATTAAATGAGTGCAGTCTACATTATCAGTCTCTCTCTCTCTCTCTCTCTCTCTCTCTCACACGCGCGCGCGCACACACACACACACTCACACACACACTCCCTCTCTCTCTCTCTCTCTCTCTCTCTCTCTCTCTCTCTCTCTCTATTACTTATCGCTCTGAGCAAGAAGGAGAAGAAGAAGAAGAAGAAGAAGAAGAAGAAGAAGAAGAAGAAGAAGAAGAAGAAGAAGAAGAAGAAGAAGAAGACACACACACACACACACACACACACACACACACACACACACAGAGGGAGAGAAAGAAATTGGGAGACACGTTTCCAGGTTTCAGTACCAGCAAGACAAGGGCAGGCACTGGCTGGCTATACTATAAACAGACTAAGGTCTAGAACCTGCCTAACAACGGCGACCTTACATCAGTGGGGAATTTCCATCTGTCCCACATGTACACGTTGCGACAAAGAACCCGAAACCGCAGAACATCTGGTTGAGCATTGTGTTGTGACCAGGTTACTGGGCGGGTTCGCGACTATACACGAATGCGGCATAGAATTCGGCGCCTGGATAGAACGTCACAACATTGTAGTTTGAGATAAAACCGAAACAATAAGAAGCTGCTGCCACTACGACTACACGGTAACCAGAAAAACAAACAATGTGTTGGCGTAGAATTTCGTCGTTATGTTGTACGGCGCGCTATGAATCTTTGAATAACAGTCAGTCATGAACTGAAAAAGCTGTGAATGAACCCGTATTCTACTAATGGTCAGACATGCATTGAAGATGCTATACCAATCTATGTGTATATCTTCACAACCGTCTGATTTTATTAAAAATTGGCTCAAACACTATAAAAAGTTTTTTTTGGGTTGTTTTTTTTTCATCAATGCCTTTGTCTAAAAATGTATTAGTGCCTCACGCTTACATGTCCGTTGTCCACCAGGGAAGAGATAAATTATAAACGCTGTGAGCATTTTTCAACACTGTTAAATATCATTTAAATGATATCTATTGTTACACTATTTCAAACACTATTTCAAACAACCCAAAATTATTTACTAAGCTACGCCACTGAATGCAACTTTGTTGTGAATATTTTACCACACCATTACTGTAAACATTTTAAAGTCTGAGTCATATTTTATTGCAAATGATGAAAAGATCAAAGGAATTCAGCATTGTGAGATAACTGTTTAGTCTATCACAATCGGTATTCAAAATTCGTAATGTCACTTAAAATATAAGCCCACATGCAAACAATCACGGCACCACATGTCGTAACTTTGGTGGAATTTGCGATATTCCGTGCGCACGGGGGTTGGAACGGACTCTACAAAATGTCTGCAAATTCCAAGGCTACTCCACTGGCCCTGATCCTCTTTGTGGGTAACAAAAAAACAACAACAACATTGTTTTACTCAAGGGATAAAGAATATTGGTTAATACTGATTAATTAAAGAAACAAAAATAATTCAATTCCATTATCAAAACACAAAATACCATTGTTTGCTTTAATTAATTTTTCGTAAAATGAATTAAATGAGAGGAATAAAGAAGCAAAAATTCCAAACCTGTCTGAAGCCTTTGGGCAGACAGAACAAACTCTATTGTCTTCCTTTCTTCTCTGTTTCCCAAAATCTGTTTGTTCTTTTGTGCAAAATTGATTAATTAATCGGTGAAATTTGTTGTTTACATCTCACATTACTTAAACAGAAAAAAGCTCCATTAAAATTGAAAAATAATTTTCAAAAATAATAATATGATGTCCATTATTGTTGAAATAATGTATCGAGCCGTTTCCACATTTAGCGCAATTATGTAATTATGTTATAACAGTGAGTCGTGAGAACAAACACACATCTTCTTTACGTAAAATGACAACCCATTAAGCTTTTTACATCTCCTCATTAATCTTACGTCTACTCGTCTTTCACCCCATCCTTCCCCCGTCCCCGACCCATTTCCAACATGTCCCAACCACTGGCAAGTTGTCTTGTTAATGTCTCTCACCTTTTCATCCCTGCCTCCTAATTAGCACATCAACATTTCAATGGAGAATT
>NC_088360.1:89569218-89581718 GCF_034508935.2 Berghia stephanieae | reverse complement strand
TTTGCTTTTTATCTTTAATTTGAACACATTTTTATTGAACATTGTTCAAATCAGTTTTATAGTAACAGTCCTCTTGTGTGGATTTTTATTTTTCTTCTTGTGTGTGTATGTGTGTGTGTGTATGTGTGTGTTTGTGTGTGGGGGGGGGGGGGAAGAGGGGGGGGGGTCTTTTGTTTAATATTTTTCTTGTTTCATTGGGCTTTGCAAAACGGTGTGAATATTTATTTTATTTAATTATTCATTTTATACACAAACAATCGAATGATTATCAGATCACGTGCTTTTTTTTCTACAAGGATCGTTCTGTATTTCCCGCCATATTTTGGTCAGGACCGGATTTTTCCTGTGGTGAGACATGTTAGAGAGACACTCTTGTCTCCACGGGCAACCATAATAATGAGTGAAACGTCATGCCGCTGTTCCAGCATTGGTGTGTCCTTGACCTTGACCAGATAGGCCTGGTCTTGAAATGTTAAGTGGCACTTTTTCAGTTTCTTCTATTAACTAATTTTTAAAGTCAGAACAAAATAATGACGTTAGATATCGGTTAAGGATTACTTCATACGATAATCGATCACTGATGAAGGTCTGATAGCTGAAGACAATTAAAAATATGGGCTTGATTTAACACTATTGTAAACGACAAATATTTATTTATTTTTTTTGCGTTGCTTTGGGAGCATTTCAATTATACAACAATGGGCCCACAAGGATTTAGGCTATCAGACATGACATATAATTGATGTTGATTACACTGATAACCACCAATCAGCCGATTATTCGGCTACATTGTATGAAGCAATGCATATTAGATCATCTGTGTCAAAAATATTGAACGATGTTCAAAATCTCGAGAGCCCCTATTTTGATCCAGAAAGCACGTCGATCCGAGGTCTATCATAGTTTCTGTAGCGATAAAATTACATTAAAAATTGCTTGCTACCATTTTAATATGACGCTTTTGTATAGCAAAGCATGTTTCGTCGGAGCAAATGAAACCATCTGCTGGACATAGGGGTCAGAGAAAAAAATCGAATCAAACCACCGGGATGGAAAACAAATCCTTTGATTGTGAGTCTAGTCCTATATCAACTGAGCTATGGATTCCCCAGAATGACCGTTACTCTAAATCTAAATATAAAATCTGTTATCAATCCACCAATGAGACGCCATTTCCATAAACCGGAAATCATCTGGAATACCTACTATAGTCAAATCTATGCAAAGTAATGTGCAATTATTTGCGTCGTGGCTGAATACTCGATTACCAACCCGGTCATTTAGGATCTCGCATTGGTCATTTTATAGTATCCAGTACTTTCATTGGCATATTTACGTTTCTCAGATAACCATTTTTCAATAATCTAAATGGCAATGACCCCTCCACATGCCCACCGACCTTCCCTGTTTGCGTGTTATGGAATAGTTATTATGGTCACAGAAATATATCTACCCATAATAAAGCAAATAGTGCTTTTCTGTGTTCCATTTTATGCGTGTAAATGTATTCGTACAAAGGAAAATCCTCCTCGATGCATTATTCTAATCCTTAGTTTATGTTCGGTTGTAATTTATACTGATCGCTCACATTTATCCTTTCATGATCTCTAAAATTGCTGGAGCAATCAATATTTAGAAATTTGGTCAAAATGGATTTATTTTATCTATGGTTTGTAAAAAGGAAAGCTTATTATTCTATATTTCAAAAATAAATATAAACGTGCAATAAAGATATAGGTATGCATTTCACATTAATTCCATTAATTTAATTAATTCCTCGAAAAGCCCGTAAGGAACCATGTATACAATACAAGGCAATCAAGTTGGTGTCCCTTTTGTTCTATCAATCTTTCAACGTCCGTCATCGAATATAATCAGATGCTTATTCAAAGCTAAGTCTAATGAAGTAATCAGTGATTTTAATTGCCTTATCATTGGACAATACTCCGGAGTCGGAATTTATGATTTTGTCACTCAAGCGTATACAGCATTGCTCGACTCTATTACAAGATGTGATACAGTAAATTTGAACCAAATACACCACTAACTTATCCTATTCTGTCGCATCTTGTTCGACAATAAAACTGTTTACTTTAACAAGTTGTATTCTAATCAAGGAAATACATCATCTTAACCCTACTTGTAGTATTTGTAGGTCTAATAACCTACATTTTTATGGACTCATTGTTGTAATGGAAATACTCTCAACCCAACACAAAATGGAGTCCATGACAACAATGTTAAAACAAGTCCATCAGACCTGCAAGTATGCGCATGTAGAGACGTAACCCAAAATTCATATTATATAGCATTATAAATCTAATCTAATTTTCATCATCAATATCACCCTGACATTATACCCGTTTTGAAAAGTAAGTGGAACAGTCGCTTATGTTGATAACAACAAGGAATAAAGTGAGGAGAAAAGTGCTAAAGACAATAGAGAATAAAAAAAGCTTCGTGCAATGGGGGCTCGAACCCACGACCTTACTGGTGTGTTGAACCTGCCATGACCTCAAGAAGTCGGGGTGAGTGGTTCAAGATAGACGCAGAGTTTGAAACCGCTTTTTTTTTTAGTGGTGGAAAGTTCTGACAGCGCTACCCTCTCCCCGGCCAGTTGTCATACCAGCAAGGTTGTGGGTTCGAGCCCCCATAGTTTTTTGTTTTGTTTTATTCTCTATTGTCTTCTGACACTTTCTACTAACTTCATTCCTTGTTGTTACCCGTTTTGTGACAGTTGGTCACAAATAGAATAGTTTTATTTTTCGGAATTAACATTAAAATGGACTTGTATTTTATTATGCAATAATATATCCGACATTTTCATATTTTATACAACAAGCCTCCTTTCATTACGATCAACTGATGAATGTGATAATAGCTTTTATCTCCTCATCTCCACTATCTTCACTTACATCAGTATCACTGCTTTTACTTCCAACTCTAAAGTACTCTGAAAAAAAACAAAACACGTATTTAAAAATTTAGCCAGAAAACTCGTCCTTTAAATATCGATCGGTAAAACTGACCCTCATCTTGGCGAAAACTCTCAAACCTGGGACGTTGTGATGTTCCAGGTTTGAGAGTTTTTGTCAACATGAGGGTATTTTCAATCGATTGAAACTTGAAGGACGAGTTTGTTTTCTGGTCAAAATTTTAAATACGTATTTTTTCAGAGTACGGAAGAACTTCATTACAATCTAAGTCCATATCAATCCCAGTAAGCCGTGGGACAAAATCCCTAGGAAGTTTCCAATTGAATTTCGTTACGCACTTCCGGATGAAAAAAAAAAATCTTTTGCATGTCGGATCTTTGATAAAATTAGTTCATAAAAGAAACAATGTTGCCATTTGAAGAGTTTCATATTTTAATTATTCCTATTTTTAAAAAACGATAAAATATAATATTTAATTTCATCATATGAAAAGATGGTCACGTGATATGTATTATAAAAAGTTGAACCACGTCCATAAAAACGAAGTTAAAGTCCTCACTGTCTCAGCAACAGTGCCCTCAGATCAGTAAATTTATGGGCGAGATAGAAGAAATGGAACATAATTTAAACATTTGCTGAAATGTAAGTGTTGTGTTTTGGAGTGGTGGAATAGAACAGTAGGGTATCCCCCCAAAAAGTAGCCGGTGTTTGATCATCAACAAATTATGTGTAGAGGGAGGAGACATGACCACGTCCCTTGGCCTTTTTCTGTAGTCCTTCAGAGTCAATAGACACATGGAGCCGGAGTTTATCCCAGTTTCTATAGCGGACAATAGCAATTGTTTGCAATTTGCAATTTTTTTTATAAGACGCTAGTCTATCGCAAACTACTTTCCGTCAGATTTAACAGATCCGGCTTACCCAATTACTGCTGAGTGGACAAGGAGGCCAGAAAAAAACTTGACTTCACCTGGATTCGAATCGGTCATTTTACGTGTGAAGTGAGTGATATACTAACTGAGCAATCGGGAACCCCCCCCCCCCTACCCTTGACCTTTAACTCCTTTTATTACAATGATTTGGACAGTCCGATTAGTCATTAGTCTGTAAACAATGTCAGTGATTGTTAAACTATGTGATCAAAATATTTATTACCATTGATTGTTTGTGCTTAAGCAAATACTCTCCAGATTTACGTGCCAGATCAATTATATCAACTCAGAAAAGTCTGAGTAACCTTAAACGCATATAGTTTGATTAAGAAAATAGATAGCGAACTAATTGCCTAACTGGCGGTCTAAAAGAATAACAAAGATCAATGTGACCTCAACTTCATTTTTATAAACAACCAGTTATGTTTGTCACAAGCCCTTTATATTGATTGGTAAAAACAAAATTGACCAGACTAATATTTTAAAAAACACCTAAAGCAAACATGGCGACGAAGCATTGAGACCGAGTTGAAGGCAGCCGGACAAACCTGGGCACGGATAAAGAAGACCTCCAAAAATCGAATCAGATGGAAGAGTGCTGTTGCGGCCCTATGTTCCACAAGGAATCAAGAGGCTTATTAAGTCAAGTAAGTCAATATAAAAAAAACAACAAATTTAATACACGATTAAAGCATCAATTAACCTGTTAACTGTCGTACTTTGAAAATTCGCGTAATCAACATTTGGCCAGAAAACTCGTCCTTCAAATATCAATCGATTAAAATGACCTTATCTTGACAACAACTCTCAAACCTGGGACCTCGCTAATAATTTGAGTACGTGAATTTCCAGAGTACTGCAGCAGCTTTTGATGGTGCTCACACTACTACGTAATGTCGATCTATCCAGGACGCAAACGCATTACCGCACTCGTGCACCGTCGCAAACCCGCCCGGAAACTTCGTCACAACGCACGGTTCAACTGGATGCTGCGCGATTTCGGGCTCTTAACCACAACGGGTACATGTTGGACAAGTGGCAAGTCCCCACTGATGTAATAGAGTACGACAGTTAAACTGGTTAAAATAATGTTTTAAAAGTCATACTCAAGTCTGATCAGGGATGAAAGTTAAGTTCTTTTTTTTTTTTCAGAAAAAGCCAAGACAATTATAAATATCGAAGATCAATAATATTAAGTAAGAATCGCTAATGTCTTTCTTTTTCATAATCTTTTGCTATATTTAACGTTTTTGTTTTTGATTTATTGATGTTTTACTGAATTCGATAAGATTTTGAGCACTCAATATAAAAAAATATTTTTTAAAAAAAAGAAAAACAAACAAATAGATTAAGCAACACAAAGAAACAAAAATTTGAGCTTTTATATAGTGTAATATCCACTAAACGTCCCCAAGGGGGATTTACAAGGGATCCCTCGCCAACAGCAACACTTAGAATGAAGGACGAGACATGACGCCTATTCGGCGATATTCCAATTTATTCTGACAGTGACAACGCTGTTAACGGCCAGGTACTCATTTCACACCCGATTACGGTGAGAGAATGTTAGTTAAGAGCCTTTTCCAAGGACCAACTATGCGCGCTCAGAGCAGGATTCGAACCCATAAACTAAGATCCGAAGGCGGGTGTCTTGCAACTGGACCACATAGGCTCACATGAAGCCGTTACCATGGAGGCAGATTACAATGCCTTCGTCTGTAGTGTAGGAAAAATTTGTCTTGGACTCAAGGTTTCTTAGAAAATTGTAGTTATAACCTTTGTTTCATGAATTGCTTCAACCCTTTTGTATAATGTAGTCCTTGGGGTTTTCTAATTGTTAGAAAGTATTTGTCCGATATTTAGCATAATGTTTACAGAACCGGCAAATTTTTGTTAAGATTTACGTGCACGAAGTATTCCAGGTTATTGTTTTACTACAAAAACTCTATTTTTCCTTAATTATTATGTTAATGGTAGAGGAAAGATATTTGAAAAGTGTCCAGATCGATAATTTGGTCTATTGTCACTAAATCTGCATAATGACATGGGGATCAAATAATATGATACTCTTATCTAGCAATTATGACTTGGAATGATGAAGGGATTTTTACAAAAGCTCAACTGTATGAGAAAGGGGCTACATCATTGTCTTATTATAGTAGTCGATGGGCTTCATTGAGGTAGAAATTACTTTTCTCAAATCAGGATTTTCATGGTCCAAATACCACTTAACGCGCCTTTGTTGTTTAGCCCGATAACCGACTCAGGTTTAGGAATTCCCGTTCCGTTATCATAGTTATGGCTAATCCCTGTAAAAATTGTCTGTGAATGCAATTCAATATTTTCCCCTGTAAATTCTCCTGAATTTTTTGTTTTTATTGGAAACCATTGGATTCCGGTTGGCAAGCGAATCAAGCAGCAATCAATCGGTTCATATTCAGATTTTTGACTCACAACTAAAATTCTTTCGAGATAGACGGATACATTTTATAACCTTATAATATGTAGTTGAAAGGGGAATATCTGGTCTTTCAGAAAATGCATTGAATTTTACAATTCCTTCGTTGTAGAGATATTGAGTGACTAATTTCTTCCCCCATTCACCTTAAAGTCCCGTCGCGTCTATCGTCAGTTTAAAAAGAGGAAGTCACTCTTGTTTGACAACTACGTCAAACTTGTTTCTATAAAATGTCCTTATAATACGATTCAATAGTCTGTTACGTCGCCCAGCAACGGCACCATCGTGGTTCTAAACAAAGAAAATCTGTACTTTTTATTCTTCATGCTGGCTAGAACTTTTCATGTCTTGTGATCAGATTGTATAAAAGTCAAAACTTGATCATATTTGTAATGTTTTTCTCCTCTGGATACGCTTTTGTGCTCTTCGGAGAAATACTTCATAAGGGCGTCCGCCATTGTTCCGATAGTTTAGAGCCAGTTACTAAGTCACCATGCGTCATTTCAAGGGAGGTGACGCCATGACTGTTGAAGCCTATTACGCTCAATTGTTTTGCAATCGTCAAAAAGTTTAGGGACTATCGGAATTTAATGTCAATGAGAAGAAAAATGTCGCAATCTATGCAAATCAAGTCACGTGCTGGAGGACATCATAAGTGACTGTAGATCAACAAGCAATCATGATATACGTAACACATCGATACAAATCAAATCAAAATTCATTCACATTTCAAGAAATAAGATAAACAAAGACAAATTAATAATCCATCAAATTGTAAACAAACCACATAAACAAACCTGGCGAGGTCCGATGTTTGGAAGTTTTTGTCAAGATGAGGGTCATTTAAATCGAATGATATATTAATATGAAGGGCGAGTTTTCTGGCCAAAGGTTTTAGTACGTGTACAGCAGTTAACTGGTTAAAACATATTCTAAACTTCCTATCAAATAGTTCAGAGATTATCGGAATTGAATGTGAAATGGAAAAAAAGTGGCAAATTATACAAATCAATGCACCTGCTAGGGGACCTTATAAATGCTAACAGATCGACAATCAATCAAAAAGATATAAGTAAACACATGGATACAAATTAAATAATAATTCATTAAAATTTCAATGAACAATGCAGACACAAACTACTGTTAGAAGACAATGATGTAGCCCCTTTCTCATACAGTGGAGCTTTTGTATAAATCACTTCATCATTCGCTTGACGAACGCCCTAGACACAGTTCCAAATCACAATCCATTAAACGGTAAACAAACCACATTAACAAAAGCAGGCCATAAACCAATTGTATTGTACATAAACAACATATTTGAATATTCTAAATAAGCAACCTAAATCCAAGACAATTGCTCAGAGAATATGGATGTCATTATGAAATGTGATGATATGTAATGATAATAGATATTATAATATAGACTTGCGGATGAATATTTATCTCAGCCTATCTGTCTCAGACCGGAACCAGACGTCTATGAATATTTTACAGAAATCTTTGAAATCTATATGATTTTATACGCAACAACTTGTTTTATTTATCTAGAGTTTGTAAAGTATGCGAACTTATGGATGCCCACACACCATTGTTGTTTTGTCTTATAAACACAATCGTGTCTATAACGTTTTATACAGCAAGGCCTTGGCATTTTACATGCAAAGCTTTCAACTTTCTTTACCAGTTTACTGTCGTACTCTGGAAAAACGCGTTTTTAAAAATATAGGCAGAAACCTCGTCCTTCAAATATCGATCGATTTTAACGACCCTCATCTTGGCAATATATCGATCAAAATATCGATCTATTAGGATGGAGAGAGAGAGAGAGAGAGAGAGAGAGAGAGAGAGAGAGAGAGAATGACGGATGGAGAGAGATAAGGGGGGGGGGGGGGGAATGTTGGATAGATAGATTGATAGATAGATAGAGAGAGAGAGAGAGAGAGAGAGAGAGAGAGAGAGAGAGAGAGGGGGGGGGGAGCCTATAGAAATCCTATTAATGCCATGCCTCTGGCATAATTTATTTGGCTATAATTTGACATTGTCCCGGTTCCTGACCCCGTTCAGTACACAGCCTTCCATGATCTTTTTAACATCTGTACAAATATTAGAAGCCAAACTTGATGAGCAAACAAGTTCCCTGAAAACATCAATTCCATTATAAAATCATTCTTTTCTTCTTTAACTTAATTTATTATATTATGGACTCTCTTCTCCACAGACATAAAATCGAATTGTATCATCTTCAGTTCGTTATCATCAAAAGGGAAAAAGACTTGCACTATCAAAGGGGTTTTGGTCTTATCTTTGAATAGAATGGATAGACTGACTAAAATCCGTCTAATGAAATACCACACCGTCATAATTTAGAGACACTAGGAACGTAAACCCGGAGTAACTCTAGCTGATAGCGTAAATCATTTTATACCAACTTTAATGTTTTGTCCAGGAAGTGCCATGAAAGATGCCACATATTCTGGATTTTGTGTCGTTTCTTTGTGGCCTAAGGTAACACAAAATATATATTATTCACGAGCCGTAGAGGGATGGGGATAGAGGGATAGATAGATGGAGAGAGAGAGAGAGAGAGAGAGAGAGAGAGAGAGAGAGAGAGGGAGGGGGGGGGGGGAAGAAGGGGGAAGTGGTTGAAAAAAGAAGCTCATAGAAATTTTATAAATTAAATGATGTGCCATTGACAAATTCAATTTACATATAATTTTCACTGTCTCTATCCAAGGGTTCACATCTCCGACCCATTTAAAAGTCTGTACAAAATAAAAGAAACCAGAAAATTAGGTGACGAGTAAACATTTTCTGGAGGACATCAATTCCAATATAGAATCTATAACTCGATATATAAAATTGTCCATCTTCTCCACCGTTTGGAATTGAATTTCATCATCTCCATTTATCTTCAAATTAGAAGAGAGAAGTCTATATGTGAGTTTTTGAGAATGTCTTTCTGCATAGGATTAAATGTCAATAGAGTATTTCTCATGAGATGAGATCAGAAATTGTCATTTATACACATTGGACGCAGGAAGATGAATGATCCCCTATTTTCACAGCCTAAATTAACACCAGTGTGCTCTCCTCTGAAAAGGACTCGAATCTATCGCAAAATTACTTTCTGTCAAATACAATATTTGATCTATAATGTAAAGGAATAGAGAGAGAGAGAGAGAGAGAGAGAGAGAGAGAGAGAGAGAAAGGGGGGGGGGTTGGAGATAAAGAAGAAGAGAAAAATATGAGAGGAATATCAGTCGTCCCTTGGAATAGACCCTAAAGACAGATTTCCCCTTGGGGATGAATAAGTGTAATTTTATGTTATTTATTTATTTATTATCCTAAGTTGACGTCGTCTCCAACTCAGCCACCTGCCTGATCTATTTAACAAATGTACAGAGCAATATTAAATGCTACATTTGCTGAGCAAATGTTTTCCTTAATGACACCGATTTCATTTTAAAATCGTTCTTTTCTTCATTAACTCGATACAAAAAAATGTCCATCGACCCACGGACATAATCGAATAGCACCATCTATAAAAATCATCTTTATCGCAATTTACAGAATTGTCTCTTTACGAATTGGAAACGCATCATCTTCATTATCATCGGGAAGAATAAAAATTCCGCCACTCATTTTTGTCAATGTCTCTTTATTTACAAATAGAACCAAATACGATGAAAAATGTTTCTCTTGGCATTGTGACTTGTCATTTAAAGTCATAAAATTAATAGAAGCTACAATTTCTGAGAAAACATTTTACTCTTAACGCCCCCACTCCCTTATAGAAATCGCCTTTTCTCCTTTAACTCAATATAGAGAAATGTCCATCTTTTATACGGACATAATCGAATTGTGCCATCTATAATTAACATCAATGGAAAGAAAGACATAATCTTTGGACAATAACCGCCCATACAGAATCGAATCCCAAAATGCTTTTATTTAGATCAAAGCTCTCAAACATCATTATCATAATAATCAAATTATTCAAGCTTGGTAATTTGATTACTATCAGTGTGCTTTTGTAGACCTAAATAAGGAACTGGTACAATGCCATCATTATAGAAAATGAACGTTGCCATAGATTATAAATAACATCTATCTCTCTCTCTATCTCTCTCTCTCTATCTATCTATCTATCTATCTATCTATCTATCTATCTATCTATCTATCTATCTATCTGTCTCTTTCTATCTATCTATCTATCTATCTATCTATCTATCTATCTATCTATCTATCTATTTATCTTTCCATTCATCTATATCTGTATGCATTTATATATCTGTCTCTTGCTATCCATCTATCTATATATCTATATAGCTATTCTCTCTCTCTCTCTCTCTCTCTCTCTATCTATCTATCTCTCTATCTATCTATCTATCTATCTATCTATCTATCTATCTATCTGTCTCTTTCTATCTATCTATCTATCTATCTATCTATCTATCTATCTATCTATCTATTTATCTTTCCATTCATCTATATCTGTATGCATTTATATATCTGTCTCTTGCTATCCATCTATCTATATATCTATATAGCTATTCTCTCTCTCTCTCTCTCTCTCTCTCTCTCTCTCTCTCTCCTATCTATCTATCTCTCTCTCTCTCTTATTTTTTTTCTTTTTTTCTTTCTTTCTTTCTCTCTCGCTCTCTCTCTCTCTCTCTCTCTCTCTATATATATATATATATATATATATATATATATATATATATATACATATATATCCCCTATCTCCTTCTATATCTCTATAATATAATCTTTCGATCTTTGCTCACCTCCTCTACTCACTCGCATCTAAGATGCGTTGGGTAAAGTGAAGAGTGGTACAATTACCGAGGTCAGAATTATGTTTTCCTGATCATACATTCGATCATTGACTATACTCAAAAATGCTTGACTTTATTTCAAGATGATACAGTCCAGCCGAGTTGTATCAAAATATTCGTTCATAGGTCACTAGGTAACGTTTGTAAAGTACCTTACCCAAAGACAAAATGCCTGGGCAAGATTATTCATTTTTAAATGCTTGTCACCAACATGCTCAACAATGTTTTACGTCATACTTAATCAACTGGAAAACATTTTCTTTTGACCACGACAATTTAATCTAGCACTTTGTGATCTATCACTAAAAATATCTTTACAACATCTCACGTCATGATACACCACCCCCCCCCCCCCCGCCCCCCCACGACATGGAATCGTATGTTTACAGGAGATACAGTCAATTTGTAAAAATAATATTTTTAAACAAAAATTAATGCTGTACTCAATGACATCGCTTTTACACAATACTCAGTGCACTTCACAATTGTTTATTAATTGTAGACGTATGGATATGGAAAGATATTTCCATAGGGACAGCGTTGCTCAACGGTACGGTCTTTGCTTCCTTCCCGAAAGGTACCGAGTTCGATCACCCGCCGCTGCTCTGTGCGGCCTTGAGCAAGTTACCTTGCACTAGCTTAATTTGCGGCGCTGCACTGCGGCTGACGCCTGGGTTATTCCAGTCTTCTCTTGGAATAGACCCCAGAGAAAATTTACCCTATGGGACGAATAAAAGGAATTTTATTTTATTTTATTTCATTTTATATTTCTACTCCATGTAGAATAAATCCCTTTAGGTGTTCTTTCTATACTATCATTTTGTACTATTAGCACTCTTACCATATCCAACACTGCCTATTCTACATAGATACTCACATCCATATCAAAGGTCAAGAGTTAAATGTTAATGTTTTTAAAATGCATTACCCGATGGCAAGCGTTTTGCGATTATTGTCACCAATCCGGCCACTAAACACGCTCAACATTGCCTGGAACATGCGAAAGGACGTCACCCGTGCAAATTAAACAAGAGGACCGCAGCCTCCTTTGTCTAGGAGAGTCTGATCCGGCACGCTGTGATCTCTCGTGAATATCTTACCAGTTTCTCACGTCCTGATGGCTACCCGACATGGAATCGTTTTTTTAAACCAGATAACTCTGTCGTACTCCGGCGGAAAGACATGTATTTAAAACTTTGGCCAGAAATCTCGTCCTTCAAATATTGATCTCTTCAAAGAACTCTCATCTTGGCAAAAACTCAAACTTGTGGCTTCGCGAAGTCTGGGGTTCGAGAGTTTTTGTAAAGAAGATGGTTGTTTAAATCGATGGATA
>NC_088360.1:89554218-89561718 GCF_034508935.2 Berghia stephanieae | reverse complement strand
TCAAATATCAATCAGTTCATTGCCGTACTCTGGAAATGCACGTTTTTAAAAAAATTGGCCTGAAAACTCGTCCTTCAAATACCGATCGGTTTATATAATCTTCATCTTGGCAAAAACTCACAAGATCCCAGGTTTGAGAGTTTTGGTCAAAATGAGGGTCGTTTAAATCGATCGGTATTTGAAGGACGAGTTTTCTGGTCAAATGTTTTTAATACTTGTCTTTCTAGACTGCGGCAGTTAACTGGTTAACTCCATTGAACGACCTATAAATTGAATCGATTATTTTGCAATACACGCAATGTTTTTAACTATTTTAATCGAACTTAACGTCATTTCAAAAAATTGAGCTAGGTCTAGATTAGAAAAAAATTACAGCAAATAACGATTGATTAAGATATTCAAAATTCTTCAAGATTTTCAAAACCTCTCAAGCCTGGGCCTTACTCGAGACTTGTTGAGATTATGGGCTTGATTTAACACTGTTTTAATTGACAATATTTTACGTTGGTTTGGGAGTATTTCCATGACAACAATGAGCCCGCCATAACAGTTCGGGTTATCAGACCTGCAAATAAGTACACGTCGGTTGAGGGTCATTGTAACCGATCGATATTGGGAGTAAGAGATTTTTGACCAAAGTGGAACAAATGTGTTTTGATAGAGCATTACAGAAATTGATGTTATGTGTTTAAGTAAAAAAAATCACAAAATCCGCCAGCAAGACATGTCATACCAACACAAAAATCTGAGTGGTATAATTGAGTGGGAACTAATCATTAACACGGCTGTCTAAAACAATAATGAAGAGCTGAGTGACGTCAGTTTCGTTCATCTATAGATGGATTGGGCATGTAGAATTCAAGAGCCGAGGAGATGTGTTCTGAATCATCAAAATATCATTCTTTTTGGGTCTTCTTCATATGAACTTACAAAATTCCGGGGTTTTTTTTTTTTACATAAAGGAGAAAAACGGGAATCGGTGTCCTAAGATTTTGAATATTATAGTGAAAACAATCTTCCTGGTTATTGATCGACATGTCACGTGTGGTGTCTAAACATGAAACAATCGTATGTTGTTGCTCTTCGTCAAATTTATTTTCCATTATAATTTACAGATCAACATTTTGAATGGACAGGCTAGGGGCCATCGTTAGTTGATCAACATAGACAGGTCAGTGGCCATCACGGAGGGTTCTTATTTGCCATATTACATGGTTTCTCTGATTTCGCATAATTCAAACAACAATATTGTTGATCAACTAACGATTATTTTTTTATGAGTCCGTCTCTATATCGTCGCCCGACATGATACTACCTGAATTGTTGTAAAGCGTTAAAAATGTGTAAGATAAATATCTGAACAAGTGTATGAAAGGTGCCATACAAAGCAAGAAAGAAAAATACATGAAAATAAAACATCCAAAAAAATCAGTCTACCTCGACTGGGGATCGAACCTCAGACCTTCTGATTCCAGGTCAGACGTGCTACTATTACACGTAATTACACACGTGTAATGGTAGCACGTCTGGCCGGGAATAAGAAGGTCTGAAGTTCGATCTCCAGTCAAGGTAGACTGATTTTTTGGGGGATGTTTTTTTCTGGTATTTTTCTTTCTTGCTTTGTCTTGCACCTTTCATAAACACTTGTTCAGATCTTTATCTTACACATGTTCCTGCTCCCTAGTTTCTTAATTTGATATTTTAGAAAATATGGAAATGTGCTACACAAAGTTTATGCTGTGATTAAATATTTCGATATTTAATTTATAAAATTTATCTAAATCTCATTTCCGTTTGGATCGGTTCAGGTCCGACGAAATCGCGTCAAATCAGGCTGGACAATCCCGTGACTTTCTGGGTCCGTATCGGGCTCTTAGAGATCGTAATTCATTTAACCATCTACCCATTATCAACACATCGATCTATCCACTCTAATCCACCTCATTCCCATCCACCTCTCTCTCTCTCTCTCTCTCTCTCGCTCGCTCTCTCTCTCTATCTATCTATCTATCTATCTATCTATCTATCTATCTATCTATCTATCTATCTCCTTATTTCTTTCTCTCTCTCTATCTCTCTCTCTCTCTCTCTCTCTCTCTCTATCTATCTATCTATCTATCTATCTATCTATCTATCTATCTATCTCCCTCTACTCTCACTTCTCTCTCCCTCCCTATCTATCTATCAATCTGTCTGTCTATCTATCTATCTATCTATCTCCTTATTTCTTTCTCTCTCTCTATCCATCCATCTATCTATTTATATATCTATCTATCTATTTACTTATCGATCTATCTCTCTCTATCTATCTATATCTGTCTATTTATCTATATTCCTATCTTTATATCAATCTCTCTATTTATTTTTCAGTTCTCTCTCTCTCTCTCTCTTTCTCTCTCTCTCTCTCTCTCTCTCTCTCTCTCTTATTTTTCTTGTCTTTTTACCCCCTTCCCCACACGCCCTTACTTTCTCTGCCTCCAATAATGAAAAGTAAATTGGAAGTCTAGCGCCAAAAATAGCAGAAAAAAAAAAGGACCAAACAAGTTAGACGAAGTTGATACTTCGCCTATTTTCCCCCGACACTTCAAGAAAAAAAAAACCTATTCTTGATTAAATATTGGTGGCAGATCCAGAAATATCGGTGAATACGAATTCCTTCAATAAGTTTTCAAAATATCGAAAAAATAAAATATCCAATAATGTGTGTGTGTATTTGTTCTTGTATAAACATACACTTCACTACAAGATAACGCAGTTAAAGTTTGACTGAAATTTAACGCAAAGAAATATGAGACAAGGACAACAACCGGAGAGGTGCCAGAAATAATTGTGTCGGGAGAGAAGATCAAATACACTGAAGATTTTAGATATTCATGAAGTAAGATTAGAGCTGATGGTGGCATAAATAAAGAAACGAAAATCAGAATAGGAAAAACAAATGCAGCATTTGGGAAATCATACAAAACAATGTCCAACTTAAAACTAAAACCAACGTTTTTAAAACAACAATCTTATCAGTCCTTTTACACATTTCACCAACGATGCCTAAGAAAAATACTTAATATCAGCTACTTAGACCACGTATAAATACAGAAATTCTAAAAATAACTGCATGGCAGGACGTTACGATCACCATGCAACAATGCCTTCTCAGCTGGCTAGGACACATCCTCCACATGAAAGATGGCCGCTCCCCCCCCCCCCCCCCCCCCAAATGATTAGAATGGAAGAAGGAGAACAACAGACGAAAACGAGGACGATCAACGACGACGTGGAAAGCAACTGTCGGTAAAGAGCTCAAAACTGGGGAGACAACATGGTATGCATGAGGCATACGTGACAGCACAGGACAGGGGAGAAAACATGGTATGCATGAGGCATACGTGACAGCACAGGACAGGGAGACAACATGGTATGCATGAGGCATACGTGACAGCACAGGACAGGGGAGACAACATGGTATGCATGAGGCATACGTGACAGCACAGGACAGGGGAGACAACATGGTATGCATGAGGCATACGTGACAGCACAGGACAGGGGAGACAACATGGTATGCATGAGGCATACGTGACAGCACAGGACAGGGGAGACAACATGGTATGCATGAGGCATACGTGACAGCACAGGACAGGGGAGACAACATGGTATGCATGAGGCATACGTGACAGCACAGGACAGGGGAGACAACATGGTATGCATGAGGCATACGTGACAGCACAGGACAGGGGAGACAACATGGTATGCATGAGGCATACGTGACAGCACAGGACAGGGGAGACAACATGGTATGCATGAGGCATACGTGACAGCACGGGACAGGGGAGACAACATGGTATGCATGAGGCATACGTGACAGCACAGGACAGGGGAGACAACATGGTATGCATGAGGCATACGTGACAGCACAGGACAGGGGAGACAACATGGTATGCATGAGGCATACGTGACAGCACAGGACAGGGGAGACAACATGGTATGCATGAGGCATACGTGACAGCACAGGACAGGGGAGAATGGCAAATCTGGATGGTCCAATGTCTCAAAGACACGGGAGGAACGAATGTCTAAGGTAAGGTGACTTTGAAATGTTCATTGAATTGACACTTAATTTCATCAATATATACATATTACAATATATATATATATATTATGAAATATATATTTATGGAATTAAGTGTCAATTCAATGAACTTTTCATTACCGTTTTCTCTCATGTCTCGAAAATCGTCAAAGCTATGACTGTAAACACAATCTCCACGCGTTCTGAAATATTATAATCATTTACGAGTCAATACTTACCTAACAAGTGTTTTGCTTGAGTATTTACAAAAAATAAAAACAACGCCAATAAAATCTTAAACCTCTAGAATGCTATATCTCCTTAATCGATAATCCCAAGTGTTCCCCTAGGACTCATTATTTGAATCATACATCTAAAACTTGCAGATAATGTCGATGATTTTATTCCCTCTTTTTGTATTTAACGCTCCGATTCACTGCCTTCAGCAGTACTGTCCGACACTGACAAAAAGCTATTTAGAAATGTTGCCAGATTTTTTAAAACTTAAAATAAATCTGCAAGATGGAAAAAAACACATTTATAAAATTCTGACTAGAAAACTAGTACTTCAATTATCGATCCACTAAAATGACCCTCATCTTGACAAAAATTCTGAAACTGAGATTTCAAGTTGAATATTCCCATATTTTAGAGATTTTGACAAGATGGGGGTCATTTTAATCGATCGACATTTGAAGGAAAAGCGTTTTGGCCAAAATTTTCAAATTGTATTTGGATATTTTTTCTTCCAGAGTACGGCAAAATATGCCCTCAAGTTATCAAAATTTCTCAAACATGAAACTTCTTTGATGTCTCCGGTTTAAGAATTTCTGACAAGTTGTGGACATCTTAATCTATCTCTCTTTGCCTTTAAGTAAGCGATTCCTCACAAAAAGGAGAAAAAAAGTGTTTTGTGATATTTCGTAACTGTTAGGAAGAGCAACCTATAATGGGCTACATTATAGATCACAGCTGTCAACATCTCAAAATTATTTGCTTTCCCAATTCAAACCGAAAAACATCCATAAAACTAATATTTATGTATTAACATTAATATGATACATTGAAAGAAAACACATTTATACCGTATAGAAATGTGTGAAAGGATTTACAAGTAAGGGGAAATAAGGGGCTAAAATGTCATCAGCCTTTCTTCCTTTCATTCAGTGAGAAAAGAGCTTTTTTCAAAGCTCCATATCATCGCCCCGAGCCACATTCTAACTCAATTTCACAGAGGACTGCCTCTCCATTCAGGTCCAAAACAAACACTGCCCGATTCCAAAATGCAATTTGATTTCGACTCGTGCCTGGGGCCGGGTTCAAACCTAAGGGAAAAGTTTGAATACAGATTAGAGAGTTGGCCAAATTATCGGATATAATTGAATTTTAGAGAGTTTTTTGAGGAAGGAATGGTTTGTGAGAGTTGATAGCTGGAAAGAAGACGAAGATGAGAAAGATATCAGAGTTGATAGCGGAAAGGAAGACGAAAATGAGAGAGATATCACGCACTCGCGTCGGACAGTCTTGAAAGTGAGATGGAATTGTGTTTATGAATATGTGACCCAATGGCTCAAACTAGTATTATGTCGGGATGGACCAGATGTAAGGTATTATAAAATAATTAGAATTATAAAGATTTAGTATTACATTTTAAGATAATATCTCCTTTGACCTCAATAAAATGTGTAAGCATAAACATGTTTTGTATTTTCTTTTTAATTACAAGAATTTTGATTTTTAAGCCTCTAAATAACTCGAGATAAAACCGTTTTCAATCAGTGGGTTACACATAGAAGTGATTTTTAAAGAATATCAATTTATGAGTTGGGGTTGTTTGTTGACGACACATTATGTTGGACAAAATACACACGCAAAATACAGAAATGAATATATCATACTTATACATTCATTCACACACAAATGGCGCGCAATCGAACACGCACATAATATTATATAAGAATTTAAAGCCCTATAAAAAGCACCGAATGAAAAGAAATAAAAACAGAGAGTAGGGAAAGTTTGGGAGTTAAAACGAGAGTGACAAGGGGAGGAATGAATAGGAACACGGAATGTGTGTGTGTGTGTGTGTGTGTGTGTGTGTGGGTGTGTGTATGTGTGTGAGTGTGTGTGTGTGAGAGAGAGAGAGAGAGAGATGAGGGGGGGAGGGATTTCTTTTTCAGTTGTTGTCCATCCTCGTTATTGATTCCTAATTATGTTCCTCTCTTGTATTATCTCTGGTTTGCTTTAATTAAATTGAATGACTGAATAATGAATATAATATATATAAATGAATACACAAATAAATAAATAAATAAATAGATGGGAAGGGGAAAAAATAAATCGCCAAGAGTTATGTTGTTCCCTACTTCAAACCTTCACCTGCACTGCAGCCCATATTATGCGAAGCTCAATAATAAATACAACCGGTATTAATTTCTGTGTCAGACATTAAGATATTATAAATGGATTATCAAGAAACGACTGAAAAATAAAGAAAAGAAAATCGAACCAAAGACTTGCTATCCGAGCGCGCGTGTTATTCTGGTCTCACACTATGGCACACGATCTCCCCTGATTTTTTGGGTTAATTTTCTGTATTTATTCATACTGCGTGCATTTCATAATTCAGATTGCTCACGATCGCTCGTCAGGGGTAACTTTCAGTGTGGGAGACAAACCAATCTTTTAGGAAGTAGACGTGATGAGTTCTGGGACCCGCATCAGCAACCATCGCCTTGTCCAATATAATAGACACCCAAACACAGGTATCTGATATATCAAAAATTATAGCATTAATATAGCACATATTTTACTGATTCACTATAATTCACCGCGCATTAACTTCTTCCTACTCCCACCCCTACGAAAAGGCTTGGAATTAAATTTCTATTTCAAACCATCTAGGTGTCATTTTTGTTATAGCATTCTTACAATGTATTCGTATATCAATAAACAAGAAGTCATTTACACCTGAGCCGAGTTATATTCCTATGTAAAGTGTCTTTCTCAAGGACACAATGCAACAGTCAAGGCTTGCCGATCAATCTCATTCATCAGGTCTCTGGCCATATTCAACCTCACTTGATTTTTGTCCCAAGCCAAGATAGCGTACCAACGCCGCAGACATGTTCAATTTCATTTCAGTGAGAATCATGCTCTCTGGTTCTCAATTTACATATCAATGAGTGTATATCAATACATACAGATCACCGCAAAGTCTCAATTAGTGTGGATTTAAGCTTGATTACTCGTTCTGTTTCCATATGACACAACACCCAGTCATGTCGAATATTATCGGTTAACAAGTCTGCATCCATTATCACCGACCAGATAATGCTCGTGAAGCCGGAGTAGGACACGACATGATGATTTCCAGAGACCTCTCCCCGGAGATTAAAGCAGTCTCCTTTGGCTTCATTATTGAATCAACCCTTTGA
>NC_088360.1:89519218-89546718 GCF_034508935.2 Berghia stephanieae | reverse complement strand
AAAAAAATCACTGTCAATACATGAACGATAAACTAAAAAAATGGCAAGGGGGGGGGGGGGGTGATAAAATGAGACAAGAGTAAAGAATTCGCCTTGTGAGAAAACTGCACATGCGTCTTGAGAAAAGTGTTTAGAAGAGATGAGGATGAAGAGTTGTTTTCTTTATTGTCACCAGACAATAATCGATCCTCAATTAGTCTGGGATTTTACCCTCTTATTTTTTCTGGCCCCTTTCAATCTCTTCCTCTCTTTGTTTACTTTGAGCATGAAAACAAATGTTGATGGAAAAGGAATCCGTATGTTATCAATACTGGCAATTTAAGAGGATCAACGTCGTCCAAAGGAAACGAATCGCTACATATCATGCTAACGAGGTTTTACACAAAGGGACAAAATATCTTAACATCGGGGTCAAACCGATTATAATTTCAATTTAAGAAAATCCCAAAACGTTTCTTCAATACTGAATGGATTTGTTTATGAAATAAACCTCTTAAATCGAACAGTGAAAAGAATCTTACACGGATTGTCTGAGAAAGTGATTTTCTCTCATATTTTTTCAGAGATCGTCATTTTTTAAAGGCAATTCTCTATCATTTCATGTTCGTGATTATTTTGTTTTAAAATTTTCTATCGAAATTCCAGCTCAAAAGAACCACAAATGATGTATCGTGATGAAAGGATTAAAACGTGAGCCAAGTAAGATGTGGTTATGTCAAATGTCTGAAGTGCAAAAAGTCGCTGGTTGACTCCCATTCACCGCTCACCAAGATGGTGAAATCGTTAAAAACCGTTATACTCGGCTCCTTTCTTTTGTAGTCTCCTCATACTTTCAGAATTTAAGAGAAAAGCTGACTCGTGGCATAAGTGTATGTTTAGGCTCATTCTTTTCTTTGAATATGTTTAACTCTAAAATAATATCAATGAAGTTTGACAGTGAAATGTAAAAAAAAAAAAAAAGAAGAAATATATATATAATATATATATATATATATATATATATATATATTATATATATATATATATATATATATATATATAGCTTATATATCTTTGTTTCGCACACGATGATTCTCCACCCGAATACTGAATTTATTTGTAATGGCAGCACATGCTTTAATTGTTATATGAAAATACCTTGTTGGTATTTAATACAGACTGATATAATTGAAAAGAGAATATTCTATTGTGCTTTGTTTTATTAAAAGTCTTTTTCTTGAAACCGACAAAATTTCGGATCCACTCTCGTTATTAGCAATCTTATCATAAGCCTTGTTTCATGTCTCTATGAATCAACGGTGAATAAACACGTAGGCCTATCTAGTTTTCGTAACAAAATAACATATCAAACTGAAACAAAATAAGCTTAATAAACAATTTGCAGATTCATATGACTTATTTCCTTGTTTAACCACGCTCAGTATATCGTCACTTCCATCAGCAGATCATAGAGATCTAAACTTTCATTTCACACAGTAAAAGCCGCCTGTGAGGCGCCAATTTTGTACTAACAGATTTGCAATATCCGCCATTACCTTAGTCAGCTAGTAAAAAAATAATAATTAAAAAACAAAAAAACTAGAGATTTTAAATAGCGCAAAATCCACTAAATGTGCTCAAAGTGCTTTACAAAGGGTCTCTGACCAACAACAACACGAAACATGTAGAACGAGACATAACGCCTGTTAGGCGATATTGCAATTTATTTCCGACAGAGACAGACGGCCAGGTACTCATTTTACTCCTGAATACCGTGAGAGAATGTGAGTAAAGAGTTTTCCAAGGACTCAACTATGCGTCGAGCGAGGCTCGAACCCAGGACCTTCCGATCCGAAAGTGTATTATACCACAAGACCACATTGTCGCACTAATTAAGTGCGAGTAGTATGTATTAAATGTCTTACCCAGGATTACAACGTCAAGTTGAAGTCACTGCCTACGCTCAAAGTTCATTGAAAATTATATTTTACAGCTCCCCCACTACGTTAAACGTTGTGTTTGCTTTGCTGCTGCCTTGTTTGGAAGATCTGAAGAAAAGAATCACTGATATGAACAGAGAAATTGTGTAAGGTTTATATCATCCTCGTCTTTGCTCTCTTATTCTTTTATCATCATTGATGTAGTTATCTAACTTCTAATCTACTCTATCCTATTTTATCTATCTATCTATTCATCCATCAAAATGTCATTCCATCCATCAATCATTCCTTCGATTCATCCATCCATATCACCTATCTATCTATCTATTTTATCCATGCATCAAACCATCCATCCGTCCATATCTTACTATCTATCTATCTATCTATCTATCTATCTATCTATCTATCTATCTATCTATCTATCTATCTATCTATCTATCTATCTATCAATTTATCATATATCTAGCTATCTGACTGGCTATCTTTCTGTGAAATATCTATCACTCTATCAATCTAGCCACTAGCCATCCATCCTGCCATATTTCCATCAACACACACACACACGCACACACACACACACACACACAACACAATATATAATATATATATATATATATATATATATATATATATATATATATAAATTCACTCATGTATTTTTAAGCCAAAACGAACGTTTCAGTGTCCTTCATTTCCTCAGTTGGCATTCGTCCGATTAATGGTCTTTCATTCGAGAGTTTTGTGTTGTTTATTTATATTATAGGTCCTTACTTCCGCTTATTCTACCGGCCCATAATTGACACAGCGGAAGTAATGACGTATAATAGATAAACAAACAACGCAAAACTCTCGAATGAAAGACCATTCTACGGACAACTGCCAACTGAGGAAATGAAGGACATCGAAACATTCGTTTTGGCTTAAAAATACGTGAGTGAATTTATTTATATATTTTTATATGCTCTAACCTAAATTATCGAGCACTCTCGTACATACAAGTGCCCACTAACACTCATATATATATATATATATATATATATATATATATATATATATATATATATATATATATATATATATATATATATATCTTGCTTCCCTGCCCCTGTCTGTTTACAAGAACATCACTGGCATAACATCTTTGATCTTCTATCTCCGACTAACTCATTTTAAAGGAAATCAAATGGTGAAAGGGGTTAGAACTATGTGTGTTTATCGAACGCTCTTGTGACCTTCGGTGCCAAAATAGAAGTTCTGAAGACAGCAATGGGACAGAAATTCGTTTACAAGCCCCTAGTTAGCTCTCAGTGCGAACAAAGGGCATTAGACGTGCGAAGACGTGTAAGTCTATGCGGGTTTGTAAGGAATGGACAGAAATGTAGTGAGTGGATACAAAAGTGGTGAGAAGGGTGGGGAGGTTTGGAGAGAGAGAGAGAGAGAGAGAGAGAGAGAGAGAGAGAGAGAGAGAGAGAGAGAGAGGGGGGGGGGTGATTATAGCCTGAGAAGAAGAGGTTAGAAATGGAATATCAGAATGACCTGTAATGGTAAAAGCAAAACAAAGGAAGGAATAAGATAGAAAGATGCAATCGTGTTGGTCTGTACCCTAAGGGCTTAGGCGACAGGATAACCGAACGGATAAGAGCACGACAATGATTAATTTAAACAGTGAACTTGGTAAATTGCATGCTAAGATTTAGAACGTTGTTTTGATTTGTAAAGCCCCCCCCCCCCCCTCCCCCTCCTTTTTTTTTTGTTTTGTTTTATTTTGTTTTGTCTTGTTTGTTGTTGTTTTTAAAAAAAATCAATTTTGTTAATTATACACAGGTACACACACACACACACACATACACACACACACACACACACACACACACACATATATTGGTTTTGTTCTATAATCATTTGGGGGGGGGGGGATTAAATCCAAAAATTAAAGGATTTTAAAACATATATATCATTGAGTGTTTGTACATATTGAACACAGAAGTAGTTTGATTGCATGGTTAAATTTTAGTCTGGCAAAGTTAAAAGTATGTGTGGAAAACACTTGGTGGTCTGATTCTTTATAGTAGTATTACTAAATAGCATGAATTTATCACAAAACGTGTCATCTTTTGACAATAGGTTACTTATCTAATTCGCGAGGTCTCAGGTTTGAGAATGTTTTTTTTTTGTGTGTGTGACAAGACGAGGGTCATTTAAATCGATCGATAGTTGAAGGATGAGTTTTATGGCCAAATTTTTAAATGCGAATGTTTCCAGAGTACGGCAGTCAACTGGTTAAAGATGTAGATTTGCTCAGTTCGGCGTATGCGTAAATGTATTGATGACCCAAATTGTTATGGGCTCATTTTTGTAATGGAAATACACTCAAACCAAAGCATAATATTGTCCATTACAACAATGTTAATCAAGCTCATAATTGTGTTCGATTATCAGACCTGCCAATTCGTACACGAAGGGTCAGCCATATGATGGAACACAATAAATGTTTTCGGACTCAGGAAAAATTATCAATTCTGGAATGAAATAATTTTTCTCAAAACTAAACATAATCTTGAAAAAAAAAACAAGAAAAAAACAATACAAATGAAAACGTTGTTCAATCATCTTGAAGATAAGATATACAGTATTCCCATATCGCATCGTCCATCTTCAGCCAACTCCCCTCCCTTCCCATCCCGTCACATCTTTCATTCCACTCATCCTTTCCCGTTTCCATGGCTAACAACTCTTATCTTCTCCTCTCCCTTACTGCTTTATAATAGACTGACCCCTTGAGTTGTACAGGCGACAGGGAGCTGAGCAAATATCAATCACACCGCTCACTCCGGGGCGTTTTGAGGACTGCACCGTCGGTAATGAGATCTTTTGGCCGACTGAAAGACGCTTTCCGGCCATTGGTTTTATTTGAACGGCGTCTCGGGACCCTAAAAGTCTGTAAGTAAATTTGCACGAAACAGGAAAATAGAGTTTATATTTCTAAATATGAATCAGAGGGAAAGGAAGCTATTGTGTGATTTTTGGTGGGAAAGCTTTTGAATTGTTTCTAAGAACGACATTGTATTTAAAATGTTTTTAATAATCAAAGAGGAAACAGTAAGAAGGCACTCATATTTTATCTATCAATACAGATAAATATAAAAATGAAATGTATTAGTAAATTTAAACAGCCATGTGCGTCTATGTTGTCTAGTGGTATGACGCTCGCTTTAGGATCGTAAGGTCCTGGGTTCGAGCCTCGCTCGGCGCATAGTTGAGTCCTTGGAAAAGGCTCTTTACTAACATTCCCTCACCGTACTCAGGTGTGAAATGAGTACCTGGTCATTAACAGCGTTGTCTCTGTCCGAAACAAACAAAAAAGTAATATCGCCTAACAGGCGTCATGTCTCGTCCTACATGTTACATGTTGCGGTTGGTCAGGGGCCCTTTGTAAAGTGCTTTGATTACGTTTAGAGGATATTGCTCTATATAAAAGGTCACGTTTTTTGGGGTTTTTTGTTTGCTTTTTTATTTGGGGGGGGGGGGGGAGGGTTGTTGTTGATGTTGTTGCTGTTGTTGTTGTTGTTGTTTTTTTTTATGGTGAATGAGTGGGCGTGATGGAAAAGATAACTTATAAGTATCCTCTTTACTCTGAAAAACACGATTATACATATTTGGCCATAAAACTTTTCCTTCAAATATCGGAGTCGAGGGGGGTCTAGAACATGTGATACCCATGGAGTCAAAACCCTAACCACAGTTTTGGGAAAAATTCTAATCCCTTCTTTCTCTGACCACATTTATTTAGTTCTAAGACAAAGCAGTCTAAGTTTTGTGACGACAAGAAGTCAATCTAAAATAATAAACATGACTAGTTTGTTATTTAAATCAAGATTTTTAAAAAATACCGCATGCTGGTGTGCTAACTTAGATTTTACGAATAAATTGTAAACTTTTAAAACTTTTATCCTTTTAAATAAAAATTGCTTTTTTAAACTCGACTTTTTCGTTACTTCTTTTGCTTTGTTTTTTTTTTTTTACAAGCAGACTAGCATTCATTTTATATTCGTTCACTAACCGAAAAAACACATGCTACATTTAACACGTTTTATGAATAAACTATTTACAAGTGAATTATGATAAAAGAATTATAATAAATGTATAAATTATATTCGTATATTTACTTTTTGATTCAATTTTTAAAGATCATTTAACCCATTTTTTCCCTTTTATATTTGTTTTGTTTTTAATCACAAGGCTGCGTTTAATTGTGATTGATTTTAGAACTGGAGAAGAATGAACGGAATCAGTACAAGTTGAATGAAATCCTGGTGACATTTAATTTGTTTTCGATTCCCTGACTTTGGAAAGGGACACAATTCTGCCGAACTCTGGAAAAACACTTATTTAAATTTTTGGCCAGAAAAATGCCCTTCAAATATCGATCGATTAAAATAACCTTTTTCTTAGTCGATTGGTTTTTGAAAGATGAGTTTTCGGATCAAAATTTTAATTAAGGGTTGTATTGTTGTTGTTTTTTAAGTGCGTCAGAGTTGGGAAATAAATGAATAAGGCCTTGTCCTTTTTCAATCTCAATTTTATTTCAGAGATACAGAATATCGAAGAAAGACAATTGCATCATCTGTGAACAAATACATAACAGTGAAACGTAACAATAACTGATATCGTAAGGCTTTTATAATTCTCTATGCCCCCCAAGTCTTTGGATAGTGCTTTCTTGACAAGTAGGGGACAAAGACTGATATTAAATTAGAAAAATGATGATCAGTTGCAATAATATGGTGCTTTCTTCGCAGATAGAGGACAGGGATATAGATAGACTCGTACTAAATGATTTTCGAGTTTTAAGTAACGTAAAATGAAAGTCATTTAATTCTTGAGCGCCTCTCGGGTAGCTGGTCTGTTTCCTTCAGACCAGGCTTGTTGTATGGCTGGAGGGCCATCAAAGCGCGGGGCAAGCGAGCTGTCCTAGGAGGTGGAGTTCCTTCGGCATCACCGGCTGGAGCAATCGGTTTGTTAGGTCGTTTTGTTGGGACGATAATTTCGTCAGCAGGACCGTTGCTGGGTGGCTCTTTGAGCGGTGGAGCATCGGGCTGTACTGTCTCTGGAGTTGCTTTCTGGCCTGCTGAGTTGGAGACCATCTTGGGTGTTGCAGGCGTTGAATTATTGCTCTTTGCCACTGTTGTGGTGGGTGTAGGCAGTGTGGCTAGAGGGCCCTGGCAATCACTGGGTGATATAGGCGCAGGAATTTTCTGTTTCTTAGTGTTATTCTGCCCGATCCATCAACTCTGACGACATACTGGTCGAACTGACGGACTTCAATAACGATTCCTGTTTTGTCCCATTTCGTGGGAAATGGCCCTGTCTGATTTTGTATCCTGACGCAGTCTCCAACAGTAAGGGGGGGGGGGGTAGAATGCGAGTATGGGCAGATAGTCTTTCTGCATCCTTCATGTGCCTGTTTCTTAAGGCATCTTCCCTGTTGGCCAAGGTCTCTTGCCAGGTTTTATGGGGGATATATTTTCCTGGGTGTATCGGAATAAAGTCCCTGATTGGCCTTCCAAATATGCACATCGCAGGGGATAGCCGAGTGTCCCTGTCTGGCGTGTTACGATACTGAAGGATGGCGCATTGGAAGGAGTCTGTGTCAAGGTTCCCGTCACGACCGGTGTTGTCCATGATCATTCGTTTGATGGTCTTGACACCAATCTCTGCCCTGCTGTTGCTGTGGGGGAATGCCACTGAGGAGAGACGGTGTTGAACCCCCCAGTTGCGCAGGAACGTTGTTGTGGCTGTAGAGGTGAATTCTGGGCCACCGTCAGATGAGAGTTCATCACTGATGCCGTAAGTAGTGAAAGTGCGTCTTAGGCTGGTAATGAGGCCTGTGGATCCACCATGTGCTCTTTCCACGATGGGCCAATTGCTATATCTGTCGACAATAACTAAGTAGTTATGTCCTGCATATTGGAAAAAGTCTGCACAGATACACTGAAAGGGGTATTGTGGTTGCATTGGCGGGGTAGGGGGAGCACTTGGTTGAGTTGGGGCTATGCGGTTGCAAGACTGGCACTTCGTTCGCATTTCACTTATTGCAGCGGTCATCCCAGGCCAGAAAAATGAGGCGTCAGCGCGGGAGAACATTTGGGACACACCTTGATGAGCTGAGTGGAGGGCTCGAAGGGTTTTGTCGCGCAGACTAGGAGGAATAATTATGCGGTCATTGTACAAAGCCACACCGTCGAAACTTGTAAGTTTGTCTCTGAATTGAAAGTAAGGTCTAAGTTCTGTTGGCAAATTGTCTTTTGCATCAGGGAACCCATTTTCTATCAGGTCAATTAATTCAACCATTGAGTGGTCACTGCTGGTGGCAACACGAACATCGTTCCAAGTTATTGAGCTGATACCTCCAATGGGTATTTCTTCATCTGCGTGTAAATTGGGGTTTGCATGTTGTGCTCTGATGGCCATGAGGAAGTCATGAGGCAGAGTAGGGAGGCTGAGGTCAGTGGAGATGTGGGTTGCATCGTCGGGTAGATGGAGGTGTTCGGCTTCGCCCACTGGTTTGCGTGAGATGGTGTCTGCAGCAACATGATGGACACCAGGGATATGAGTAATCTGGAACCGATATTTCAGTGTCTTTTCTTTTAAGTTCCTGAGTCGTGGGTTTGGGATGGCATCCAAGTTCCTGTCACTGAACACCTTAAGGAGGGGTTTGTGATCAACTGCGATAATCAGGTTGGGACAGCCTAGCACGAAATGACGAGTTTTGTTGAGGGCATCTACCACAGCCAGGGCCTCTCCTTCAATCGGGGCGTATCTTGCCTCTGCTGGTGATGTAAAGCGGCTGCCCACTAATGTCACTTTCCACCCTGTTCGGCAGCAGAATGGTTTGTTTGATGCGCATGTGCAATGCTTTTGTAGTAGCCAGAATCCAATGCCATCTTTGCTGAAATCAGTGGCCAGACATGTCGGTTTGTTTTTGTCAAATATTTCCACGCCTCTCTGAATTTCTTGGACGATGATGGACTTAGTTTCTTCAAACAGCTTGTCTAGATCTTCGGTCCACACGAATGGTGTCTTGGGTTGAAGCAGTGTGCGGAATGGTTGCATTCTTTCTGCTGATGCAAAGGCATATGCGACCTGGTTTACAAGGCCAAACCAGCTTCTCACGTCGGTGATTGTGCGGGGTTTGGGAAATTTCTGAATTGCTTCTAAGACTTGTGGGCATGGACGAACAGTTGTTGGCGTAATTTCAAACCCTGCGAACTGGACTGTTTCTTTTGCAAAGGAGAACTTTGATGGGTTAAGAATGACCCCATTCCTGCCACATGTATCCAGGAACTTGGCTGTTTGGAAGAAACTGTCTTCTATGGATTGGGACCACATGATAGTGTCATCAATTACTTTTGTCTTGTTGCCGATGTCACGTATAATCTCGTCGAATCGTCTTGTGTAGGCATCGCCAGATGAAATGTACCCTTGAGGGCACACGCGATATCTGTATCGGCCCCAAGGGGTTATGAAGGTAGTCAGGTGTCTGTCCTCGGGGTCTAGTGCTATGCTGTGATAGCCATTCCAGGCATCGAAAGTACTCTTTCTCGAGTTGTGTGGAACCATGCGGGCCTGGTGGAATGGCGACTGAGTGTGGTGCGTCTCTCTAGTGGCATAGCGATTAAGGGCTTGGAAGTCCACGGTTCGGCGAGGTTTTCCCGATTTCTTAGCGCAGACAACCATCCGATGACACCATGACACTGGGGTCCCGATTGGAACTGGTTCCAGTACGCCAAGTTGATTGTCCTGATCAAGGCCAGCCTTAACCTGTTCCTGCCAGTAGATGGGTACTGGGATAGGGGTGTGGTGTGCAACAGGCGTGGCCTCATCGTCGATAAGGAGTCTCATTGGGGGTCCAGACATCATTGGTAGCCCTTGGTGCTCGCAGACATTGAAAGTGCTACTTTTGTAGTAGTCTAAGAGCCATTGTTCAAGCTTTTCTCTGTTTTCTTCTATGCCTGGGAAGGGCAGGATTGTTGGGAGGGGTGGTGGTTTCTGGCGAGGGGGACAATCGCAAGGGTCTTTGTCAGCAGTATTATTAGATTCACTATGTAGGACAGATTGGATGGTCTTCATAGAGTCTGTTATTATGGCTGATTCTATTGAAGGGAATGAGTGGTGTATGATACCAAGGTCTTTGCAGGCTTCCATGGATAAGAAAAATTTGTCAGTTGCTTGCGAGATGTAAACAATTTGACGCGTTGTTTTCCGTTGCATGGAATGTGTGAAGCCTGTTATTCGAAGGGCTAGGGCACCCACGATCTCGATGGGGTTTTGATTTGCAGCTCTCATCTTCATTGAAGTAGGAGTGAGGTGGGCAGTGGTTAAACCTAGCTGTGTAAGGAGTGAGGTTCCAGCAAGACATGATTGGCAGCCGGTGTCTGCAATGGCCAGGGCTTTTGCCGTATTGGTTGGGTTGCACAGGGTGGAATCGATTCCAAGGTCGTTAGCATCTGACGGGAGGGCTTGGATCTCAATTTGGACTGTCGGCTGTTGTGCAGATGGGCGCTTTTCCCATGACTCGCGTGCAGAATTGTACACATGATGGTCAAGACGATCAATCGAGCATAGTGCTTCAAACACAGCTGTTGCAGAGTTGCCTTGCCTTTTCTGTTTTGGTTTTCTGCAGACATTTTCAAAGTGGTGCGGAATGTCGCAATTGGTGCATATATGACCGTATGCAGGGCAATGGTTGACTCTGTCTTGTTTCTTAGTGCCATGTCTATCTCTACCACAATAGCCGCATTTCCTTTCAGGGGGTCGGTTTTGCCCAGTGAGGCGTTTTCTTTCCATTTGTCTATACGTGCTACTTGCTGCGTTGACTGATGTAGGGGTGAGCGTTAGAGGAAGGGGGTTAATCCTGCCAGCCGAGCGCTTCCCGCTTTCCTTAGCCTCGATAAAACGGATGGTGTTGTCGAGTGACATGTCTTGGTCAGCCTGTCCCAGCACATCGAGGCGAATGTCGTCGTCTGCTAAGCCGATTATCAAAGTGTCCCGAATCATCTGATCACTGTATGAGACATTGACTCCACATGTGCACTTCAAATCGTACTGACAGACACTAGCTTGACCTTTGATGCGTGCGGCAAAGGTCCGGGCTGGTTCATCTCTGTCTTGTCGCATCTGCTGGAGTTGTAACCTAGCCACCATGACGTTTTCTTGGCGGATTGCGAGTTTTTTAATATTATCGAGGAGAGTATTTTCATCACATGACGTGAGGTTAGTGAAACTCCTTGATAAGTCTCTACGGAGGGCCTCGTCGCAGCATTCAAGGAGTTGAAAAATGATGTCCTGGCCGCTAAGTCGCGTGGCGAGCTTATATTCCGACCACCTCTGCTTGAAGTATGTCCATTCCTCGCTTGTTCCTGACACAGAGATGATCGGTCGCTTGACTTTTTCAGCTTTAACCCCTGTGGCCGTGGGCGCTGTTGCAGGGGATGTAGTCGGATGAGCAGTCCTCTCGTGGATGTCGAGGAGTCTGAGCAGGACGTCTGAAGGGATGTTTGATGTCCATGATTCTAGACAGCCTGGGGCAGGACATCTTATTGCGGTGATCTCCGCGAGATCTCTAGCGTCCGTCATACTTTTAGTTTCTTCGATATAAATGAATAAGGCCTTGTCCTTTTTCAATCTCAATTTTATTTCAGAGATACAGAATATCGAAGAAAGACAATTGCATCATCTGTGAACAAATACATAACAGTGAAACGTAACAATAACTGATATCGTAAGGCTTTTATAATTCTCTAGGAAATAAATGGTCGACTTTGAAATAATGTCTCCTCAGAACTAGGAGAGAAACGTCGCGAGGAACAACACCTTTTTTATTCATACATTACAAATGGCCTGTTAGGCGCTTTTATACCATTTCGTCACGACATATCATCATGCAATCAATTCACGCTTGAGTTAAATAAGGCAATATACGAGTGAAATAATTTTAGATTGATGTCATCTATCTGATATCTGACCATGCTGAACATTGCTTGACTTTATTTCAAGATGAAGCACCTTACCATGCAGCTACTGCTACCGTTGCGGCAAGAAAACTGAATACAAACACCAACAAGATTATTCTCAGCCACCATATAATTATTATTTCCAATCCATTTAGTAAACCAGCCATCCTCATAATAAGATCTGTCGGCCTAAAGAGTCTTCAATCGTCAGAACGGACTGGTCAAAATATTATGATCTGACCTAATGTCGACACTTATTCTCTCCTCCTCCAGTCCCATTTTGCCTCCTCATGTTCCATCTCCTCCTCCTTTTGCTTCTCCTCCTCCTTTTCCTCTTCCTCCTCCTCCTATCCGTTCTTCTTCTTCTTCTTCTTCTCCTCCTCCTCCTCCTCCTCCTCCTCCTCCTCCTCCTCCTCCTCCTCCTCGTTCACCACCACCACCACCACCTTCTCCACCACCTCCTCCTCCTTTTCCTCTTGCTCCTCCTCCTCTTGCTCTTCCTCCTCCTCCACCACCATCTACACCACCACCACCACCACGACCACGACGACCACCACCACCACCTCCTCCTCTTCCTCCTAATTATCCTCCTTTTCGGCTTGCTCCTCTTCCGCCTTCTTTCTTCTTCTTCTTCTTCTTCTTCTTCTCTTCTTCTTCTCTTCCACCAACAAGCATATTATGACCACCATTTTCAGATTGAAAAACGTTAAAAGTTTGATATTCCGACTGCCGGAATGGATTTCGAACTTTATTCGGTAATCATTTATTCGTATTTGTTGTATAGCCAGACTCAAGATTTATGGTCTACATCCCACCTTGCAATGCTCATTTCTGTCAGTCTTTACTTCAAATATGTAATATTGGTCCCCCTAAAATATATAAAATCTGCCGGATGCTACATTGAAAATGTTTAAAAATTGAGCTTTTTGAGTTATGGGCCCTGAAGGTTATTTAATGCAAATTCTAAGGTAACGAGATCGGGTTGAAAGATAAATGGAAACCACTTGAAATTCGATCTAGGTAAAATGTTTAAAATACAACGGCACAAAAAAAAATACTTTGAAAATACATAACATTAGCTGTTTGTATTTTGCCCCTACTGTGTACTTATTTACTGCCATTATGCATGTTGACATGTAGGTCAGCAACAAAATAATATGTCCATCTTCCTCTGTCGGTGACAGTATCATCTTCAGTTCAGGCAGGAGGCTTCAGACCTCCTCCCACTCACTCACCTCTCACTCCACTGTTCTGTTGTGCTGATGTTTCCCTCCTCCTTTCTCACAGGACATGCCCTATCAAGTTCATTGTAATACAAAATTCGAAAACGTTAATAAAAATAACTTGCTGAGTATGAGTTAGCGCCATTGTGGTCGAAGAAATCAAACCAAGGGGTATAAACAGTAGTATAATTGGAAATTATTTTTTTGAAATGGTTATCTCCCTGTAAAAAAAAGACGATACTTTTAAATACTGATATTCAAAGTTTTAGTCCATTTTCCTTCATATCTACATAATAATAATAATAATAATAATAATAATAATAATAATAATAATAATAATAATAATAATAATAATAATAATAATAATAATAATACTGATAATAATAATAATAATAATAATAATAATGATTATGATGATGATGATGATGATGATGATGATGATGACGATGATGATGATGATGATGATGATGATAATAACAAAAATAATAGTAAGAAGAATAAGAATAACAATAATAAAGAAATAAACACAAAACATAACTAGAGCATTCATATAGCGCAATATCCACTCACGTACTCAAAGCGCTTTACAAGGGGTCCTCAGCCAACAGCAACTTCTTAGCAAGAAGGACATGAGCTGACGCCTGTTAGGTGATACTACATATTGCAATGTTGTCCGACAGAGACAGCGCTGTTAACGATCGGGTACTCATTTTACACATGAATACGGCGAGGTAATGTGAGTAAAGAGCATTTCCCAAGGACTCAAATATGAGCCGCTCAGAGCGAGACTCGAACCCTGGACCGAAGGCAAGTGTCATCACTAGACCACATAATGTCACATACCGCATAATACCCAACGTACCCACCTATTTAAAAAAAATAATAAAAACAACTCATTGTGTAACTTGGCCTTTTGGGGAGAACAGCATACAAATATTGTGACAACAGGCAAACATAAATAAATGAGAAGCACTGAATTAATGTGATGGATCGATAGATGAATATCATATTATAAGATCGGAAGGTCCTGGGTTTGAGCCTCGCTCGGCGCATAGTTGAGTCCTTGGAAAAGGCTCGTTACTCACATTATCTCACCGTACTCAGGTGTAAAATGAGTACCTGGCCGTTAAACGGGTTGTCTCTTTCCGAAAATAAATATAAGATCGCGTTACAGTCTTGTCCTAAATGTTAAATGTTGCTCCTTGTAAAGAGCGTTGAGTACGTTTAGTGGATATTGCTCTATATAATATAAAGAAAGCTCAAAAGCTCAATAACCATTAGAGTGTTCTAGTCCACATTTTGAATCAACTCTCTCTCTCTCTCTCTCTCCAATCTATCCCTTTCCCTTTCTGTTTTCATCATAACCTCTATCTAGCATCCATTATGATGCTCAGCGAAGTTTTAGTAGGTACCAAAGATTACACAGTAGTCTGTGGTAGGTACTGAAGTACACATACTAGGTAATAGAAACACACGCTCACACTCAAGCAGTGCACACAGTACCACACATACACACAGACACACATACACACACACACACACACACACACACAACCACGCCTTCTCGTTCGCACTCACAAATACATACACACGCACACTCACAAATTCACATCTCAAAGAAAATTTTCTTCTACAAAACATACCGTTTCACATTTACAATTCACCTTTTATATTATGCTTACACACTCATACACAAACATGCACACACACACACACACACACACACAAACTCTCTCTCTCACACACACACACACACACACACATACGCACAGCCATACACACCGTAAAAACGAAAGCCACTTTCTCGTGGAGCCCGATGAGTCGATTGGCTGCCAAATGACCTGCTCTGTTTTCATTGGTCGTCAGAGTTCAGTGGGTCAGAACGTTCACTGAGTTGAGTGTGTGTTCTGAGTGTTGTGTGTTTGATTTTCTTTTCTTCAACTTTCAACTTTCACTGACACTCAGCAGAACAGACGCCGGTCAGAAAAACGAAAACTGTGCCACTGGAAAGGATGCTGAAAATGTACTGAAAGGATAAGGAGTTTACAAGTGAATAGTTCAGTTAGTAGTAATGAAGATGGCGAAAGGCGGCCGGATTACGGTTTGCCATATTTTATCATGTTTTATAGTTTTGTTAACAATTCCCACTTTCATATCCGCGAAAGTTTTGACGCCGCCTTATTTCAACTTGGCTAAAGGCAGGAACATCACAGCCACTGCAACTTGTGGAGTTGGTGTTCCAAACCCGGAACTTTATTGCCGTTTGACTGGAACTGCCGGTGTGAGTCGTGGAAGTGATCTTGAATCTTTGGAATTAATTCAAGGACAGTTATGTGATTATTGTAGTCCGGATAGACACGACAGAGACCATAGGCCAGAGTTTGCCATTGATGGAACAGAACGTTGGTGGCAAAGTCCTCCCTTGTCTCGAATTGGTCTGGAACTCAACAAAGTCAACTTGACGATCAGCCTTGGACAAGTGAGTTCTAAGCTAGAATCTAATATCTACTTATTGAAATTAAAGCAGCTAAGCCTTCTCTCTCTCTCTCTCTCTCTCTCTCTCTCTCTCTCTCTCTCTCTCAACTTTCTCTTTCACCCCCCTCTCTCTCCTTCTATCTCTCTCCCCTCTTTATATCTATCTCTTTCTCTCTCTTGAGAAATAAATAAATGAAGAGATTATACTTAATGTAAAAGTCTTTTCAACATAAGTACTTTGCATAAAAGACTCGTGCTCTAACCCTAAGAAGCTCAGACCTTACTTTTAATTCATTATGGCTAAAATTCAGTGTTCATAACTGTACTTTACTTTCTTTGCAACTGTGAGCAATTGCCATTGTTTTTTGTATCATTATCATTAAATGTATGTATTGTTTCCCTGCGTCTAGGTTTAGCCTTAGCTTTGATACCAAATAGCCATTTAATTTTTAATGCATTACCAAATCAATGCAAATCATGTGTGTTAAATGGATGGTCCGTGATGCTCAATTTGCACAAGAGAGAGAGAGAGAGAGAGAGAGAGAGAGAGAGAGAGAGAGAGAGAGTAGAGAGAGAGGGAGAGAGAGATATGTTATGGCATGAAGAAAGAGTAGTGAAATTGAGAGGAGTAAATATTGGGCAAATGTGTGAGTTTGAAGCAATAGGGAGTGATGAGGTAAAGAGAAACAGAGAGAGAGAGAGAGAGAGAGAGAGAGAGAGAGAGAGAGAGAGAGAGGGGGGGGGGGGGGTGCAATTGCGTTTATAGCCTGTGGTGGGATGAGGAAGAGACGAGATTGGGAGAGATATGAGTGTGAGGCAATAGAGAGTGGTGGGAATTGGAGAGAGAGGGGGAGAGAGAGAGAGAGAAAGAGAGAGAGAGAGAGAGAGGGGGGGGGGAGAAGGGTTGAAAGCGTATTAATTACCATCTGAGAACCTTGCCTGTTAAATAGTTGCAATGCATTTTATTTTTTTTTTTTTACACAAGAATCATTCGTTTGTGCACGACTGGATTTATGATTATAAAATGTAGCGTGCGTTAGCTAAAAACCATGCCGATATCTCAAAGATTCCTGCTAGACGTAAAATGTAGCGAATATAATTAGACCCCACTAACTACTTCAGCATGAAACTTACGAGATAAGCCTTGCATGCTATGTGGTTCAGCCATGGTAAGATAAATGCAGGGGAGGTGAAGATTGCTGTGCTCAGCCAGAGACAGCTGAGTGAACCACGTTACGGTGTAAACCTGGAGTTGGAAAGAGTGCTCGATGTTTATTTAAAAAACACAAATCAATTTATGTCTTTCTCGTGGAAATAATAATTTAAAGGAAAATCAACAAACTTTTACTTCTAATTCGATTTTACAGACCTGCCAATTATGTGTCAAGAAGATCATGTTTACTTGCATGATAGACCATGAATCTCAAGACTTAGATACTGAAACATTAGGCTATATAGGCACTCAACATACATCTGTTTGGAGCATTATTGGCTGTAAGTCGAGGGCAATATTTAGGTCTATATCTAACGGAACCAAATTGTCGCAGATAGAAGTTAGAGAATGATCCAGGAGTGGAATGGAGGTATGGAGGGAAGAAGCAGTATTGAGTTAGAATCAAATAACGTTGGGGATAAATAGATAGATAGATAGATAGATAGATAGATAGATAGATAGATAGATAGATAGATAGATAGATAGATAGATAGATAGATAGAGAGAGAGAGAGGAGAGAGAGAGAGAGAGAGAGAGAGAGAGAGTGAGGTTCAGAGTTGGAGAGAGATGTATAGACACACACACACACACACACACACACACACACACACACACACACAGAGAGAGAGAGAGAGAGAGAGAGAGAGAGAGAGAGAGAGAGAGAGAGAGGAATGAGAGAGAAAGTGTGAGAGAAGAGAGAGAGAGAGAGAGAGAGGTGAGAGAGAGAGATGAGAGAGAGAGAGAGAGAGAGAGAGAGAGGAAGAGAGAGAGAGAGGAGAGAGAGAGAGAGAGAGAGAGACTGGAATGCTTGTCAGCAGCTGGTGATATACAAACACACCCAATTGCTTCAGTTGTTTTTGTTGTCAGCCAGTCTCCCTTTGATGGGCCAGCCTCGGGGCATGTCATACGCAACGCCCTGTAATGGAGGGTCTCCATATTTACAAGAGTCCCTCTATCTATGGTCCCTGACTGCAGTAGCGAGCTGTGACTACAACCTAACATGCTTTTATCTCTGGTTGGTCTTTGACTTGTGGCGATGAGATACAGATAGAGTTATCTGAAAATAGTGTCTGTGACTTTGACGGGGGAGGACGCGTTTGCGCATGTGTTTGTTCAGCACACAGCCCTGAGTTTGACATCACTCAGGAATGTTTTCTCAAAAAATTTAGATTTCTGAAGGCGAATCAGCTAATTCAACAAAACTCGACGGTAATAACTGCGCATCGCCTGATTTAGTTGGTTAAAATTAAAATTCATAATTAAGAGGTTGTAATGTAAATAGATGGAATACATCCTCTTATTTGTATTTTGTTTGAACTTCCCTGGAAAAGAAATTCTTTCCTTTATTATTGCTTTCCTCAATCCCATGATCTTTCAGATACATTTTAATTAGACATTATCATTCTTGCTTTTTATTAACCGATTAAGACCGTCGTAGCCGCATTTACAAAATTAAATTGTTCATCGTATTTGCACTTGGGGGTTTTCACATGGGGGGGGGGGGGGGGGGGGGGGTGCAAAGTTGAATCCGTGGAAAAGACACTTTATTCACATTTTCTCTATACTGAAAGAATTTGACATGAGTACCGCTGTCTTTGTCGAAAAAAGAAAATAGCTTGTATCAGCGCATTATGTGCGTCATGTCACGCCCAGCATGTCATTTTGTTGTTGGGTTTAGATCCGTGCAAAAGCGCGTTGAGTTTAAGCACATTTTGTGGATAATGCGTCATGTAACAGCTCAGCACTATTACTATTAAACTTCTTAATAAATATACTATCATGTTTTGGAAGTAAAGGTCAAAGTGCCATGCAATATACTTTTTTTTTTTGTAAGCCAACAGTCTTGTCTTAATCCCGTAAAGCGCATGGAATGGTTAGCCGTCTCGGTTTTTTTCAATGCTAGAGATTATCACACTGAATGTTTGTAAGTCTTCATTCACTCCATTGTCCAAACCCCTCGACTCCAGCTGTCCACTGCGCTTTCCTCTTCTTGTGTCAACCTAACCTTCACGGACAGATAAACTGCAACAAATGAATCCCCACTGTGTCTGAGGGACAACATTTCATTACACACAGTCCATTTAATTGACCCAAAACCGGCGTCCTCAGTGTCCTTCGTTTTTTGGCGTTGGTGTTGAATAATAAGATGATTGGTAACATTCATTCATTCATTCATTCATTCATTCATTCGTTCATCATCATCGTCGTCGTCATTGTCGTCATCGTCGTCATCATCATCATCCTCATCATAATCATCATCATCGTCGTCGTCATCATCGCCATCACCATCATCACCAGTCATCGTCGTCATCATCATCATTATCACATCGTCATCATCATTTTCATTAACATCTTCTGAACACCATCATCAACATCTTTACGTTTGTTTTGCTGTGTAAGAAAAATGTGTGTGTGTGTGTGTGTGTGTGTGTGTGATGGAGAGAGAGAGAGAGAGAGAGAGAGAGAGAGAGAGAGAGAGAGAGAGAGAGAGAAGGAGAGAGAGAGAGAGAGAGAGAGACAGAGAGAGAGGGAGAGAGAGAGAGAGAGAGAGGAGAGAGAGAGAGAGAGAGAGAGAGAGAGAGAGAGAGAGATATTGTCAAATTTCAAAGCTTGGGTCAAGAAAAGGTTCTCTAATTGCACAGAATACGTAATTGCTCTCTGTTCGCGAGCGTTATTATAGCATATACCTATGAATATTTCATCAAAATATGCCAGACTTCTTGTTGTATTTTTACGATTTACCAAAACGTTGTCTTAGTCCTTCTAAATACAGATAGGCCACACTATGCTTTGTGTTGCCGCTAAGTAAATGTTATATATTTTTATAAAGTCGCCTTATTTCCATGTTTACATTTTGACATAAAACCGAGCGTTGTAAGGTTTTTAATCCCAAAAAGGCAAATACCATTCTAAACTTACAAAAATCCAGCAACTAGACATTTCATATCTTGAGATTTATTAATCTTAAGAAGTCTCAGTTTTATATTATTTCAAAGAAACATATTGAACTCGTAAATCGGAATGTCCTGGGTTCGAGCCTCGTTCGGCGCATAGTTGAGTCCTTGGAAAAAAAATCACATTTGAGTACCTGGCCTGGCCGTCAACAGCGCTGTCTCTGTCAGAAAAATTGTAATATCGCCTGGCAGGCGTCATATCTCGTTCTATATGTTACTTGTTGCTGTTGGTCAGGGACCCTTTGTAAAGCGCTTTGAGCACGTATAGTGGATGTTATGCTATATAAAAGTTGACGCTTGTTGTTGTTTTTAAAAGAATGATATCTCAGTTAAGCGTCAATATTCATTTCCCTTATGCCTTCAGTGATGCACGTCGTTATGTGTACGACGCGTTCAAGCTTTGATGGATAGATGTGTCAAAACATTACCTCATTACCATTGTACTTGTACTTGTGCTCATTGTTGTGGGATGTGCTGGTCAGGTTGTGGGGCAAGGGGTGATCTTGGAAAGAGGAAATAACTTTTTATCTCAGTGATCTAATCACGAAGGAATGCATACAAAGTAGACTGTAACTGTGTCTTTTTATCATGCCCCCCCCCCCCCACCCCCACCCAAAGCCTTAAAAAACCGTCATTTTAAAGGAGAGTACATGATTAAAGAACGTAAAGTTTTAAAGAGAATCAAGTTACAATGACAAATACGCGAGCGTTACTTTCCATACATCGGTAATTCAATCAATGGCTGTCTCAAACTGAGATTACTGTCAAATCTCAAGGGTGTCCCCAATATAATATAGAGGGCTATCCATAACAAATACAGAAATAATATGCGTCATCGCTGCTAGTAATGATGAATACACAAGAAAGTTCATTAAAAAAAAAATGCAGTATTATTATAAATGATATTAGTCTCGCTTATATTTGTCATGGATCACATTTTTGTTTCACTAATTCTCAAGATCATATGTATTTCTCTATTTTTGTTTTCTTCAAAGAGAGGCCTAAGTTCAATTTATATACACAGAGATCATCGTAATGAGCCTACACGCAGATTTAATCTGGAGAGTTTATCGTGGTAGTTTGATGTATCACTGCATTTATTTCTCTTGTTGCATGCCCTGCTGTTGCATTCAGTGTCAAAGAGCCTTCTAACTGCATCCAGTCTTCAAGACTTGACTTTTACCCTTTTTTTCTCTCGGAATTATTTGCGAAACTTAAATTTACTCGGAAGTAAATCTCCCTCCCCCCCCCTCTCTCTCTCTCTCTCTCTCTCTCTCTCTCTCTCTCTCTCTCTCTCTCTCTCTCTGTCCCTCTATTTCTATCTCTAAAAGATACATTCACAGAAACACAGGTTTCCACTCTGCTTTTCAATACAATTATTTGGAAAGGTGTGAATAATGAATGCCAAAAATGAGCAGAAGAATTGAAAGAGAACCCAACTTGCACCGATCAAGGAAGTCTGATCCCCCCCCCCCCCCCTTCTATTTTTCCTTCTCCTTTGTCTGACACTGCATCATTGACACTTTAAAAGTCTTCTCCTGAACCGTTGATTCTGCCCACAAATTTTTGACTCCACTTTTTCCAATGCGATTTTTGTCAGGTAGGATTAAACAAAACATAAACAAAAGAAAGAAAAATACAAACTAATACCAAAATATAAAAACCAAACAAACAAACAAAAACATTTGAATATTATCAATAGGCAACATTTTGCCCTACATTCTAGATAAATCTTTTTAAAGAATTACTAAGTGACACATTAGGGAGCCGGCACTGGTTTAAGGTAAAGATCTGAGAAAAATGTGTGTAAAACAGTGCCAGACAAAGCAAGAAAGAAAAATACGAGAAAAAGACCATCCCAACAAAATCACTCTTCCTCTACTGGGGAAGTCGAGGTAGACTGATTTCTATTGGAGTGGTTCTTTTCTTGTATATTTCTTTCTTGCTTTGTCTGGCACTGTTTCGTACACACTTTTCCAGATCTTTCAAGAATTACTAAAACTGTAATTGGCTTTTGTTTTGCCTGCTCTGTCCTCATTGTCAGCAATTTTTGTTCCTTCCCACCAACAGTGTTATATTATTGGAAGGACCCTTTGCGTCTGACCTAATGTTTGCATGACTGATTGCGTTATCACTGCCGGCCCCCTGCTTCATTAGGCCTTGCGTATTATTAGACTTAGGCCTCGGGTTTTTGTTGGGAGGGCAAGCAGTACACCAATGCGATTTTTAACGCTATCTTACCTTCTTGTGTTATCTCAAGGAGTTAAGGCCTATACATCGCGTCTATCAAATTGTTATTTCTTGCTTTACTCGGTCCCTGGTCATTGTGCCCTGTGTTTGTTTGATGTGTCTTTTTATCTCACCGACAGTTACCCTATTCTCTGTCTTTATTCTTTTTTTTTTTTTTTTGTAATCTATCAGCAAACATGCCAATTGGTACAAAAAATTCGTATAGATTGTTTTACTGAAACTTTATTGAAAATTAATTGATCTCTATTTACAGTGGAATCCGCATAAAAAAACTTCTGCTTAAAGTCAACACCTCTTGTTGGTCCCAAATTTTCTGTTCTTCGTCCAAGCTTGTTCCAGTGATAATTGATAATTAATTAATTGAGCTTTTATATAGCGCAATATCCACAAAACGTGCTCAAAGAACTTTACAAGGGGTCCCTGGGCAACAGCAACATTTAACATGTAGGACGGGACAGGCGATATTACAGGGTTTTTTTCGGACAGAGACAACGCTGTTAACGGCCAGGTACTCATTCTACACCTAAGTACGGTGAGAGAATGTGAGTAAAGAGCCTTCTCCAAGGACTCAACTATGCGCCGAGCGAGGCTCGAACCCAGGACCTTCCGATCCGAAAGCGAGTGTCATACCACAAGACCACATAGCCGCACATAAAAAGTTAAAGTTAACCTTGCTTAAAATAACTAATGTTCTGATTCGGTGGTATTGGCTTAATCAGGATTCCACTGCATTATTATTTTAGAGCCACAGGTCCATGTTCACATCGTTTTTTTTTTTTTTTTGTTTTTTTTTTTTTTTTTGCGTCACGTGGACTCCAGTAAGCTATAATAGACACAACTAATCAGTCATTGTCGAGTAGAAAAGGGGGTCTACTTATATTTAAGCTATTGGAATCCTCAATTATAAACACTATAAACCATCATATTTGGAATTCCAAAATGCCTTGCTAGGATGTTAGAAATTGGCACAGGAAGTGGATTGTTGATAAGCTGGCCAAACCATTGTGCGTATAATATATATGTGAGTGGATGGGGACATCAATTTCATTAAACGTCATTACATATCCATCATTGAAATGTCAACGAAACAGGTCTCCTTTTGTAGGTATGTAGTTTTTTTATTTTTTATTTTTATTTTTATTTTCTTTTCTTTACAAGAGGGGACGGAATGCAGTGGAATCAGCATAAAGTCAGCACTTTTGAAGTCAACTTTTGCTTAGAACAACACCTCTTGTTGGTCCAATTTTTTTGGTTCTCTAAGTGAGGTCCATTGATAATGGATAAAGTCAACCCTGCTTAAGGTCACCCAATCTTTCTCGTCCGGTGGTGTTGACTTTTATCAGGATTTCATTGTAATTGACTTTTGTATGGACGAGACCCAGAGCGAGCGAGCATTTTAACTCAATTATTATCCTCCTGAACTTCATGCTTCTGTCATAACATTTTGACATTTATTTGTGGTGCATATTATTGTATGGTTGTAAACACACAATGCTATATTGTACGTGTAGCCATAGTTTTGATTGTTTTTTTTTTTTGTTGTTGTTGTTTTTTTTTTTGGTATTTTTTTGGGTATCAAATAAATAATGTGCGTGTGTGCGTGCGTGTGTGTGTGTGTGTGTGTGTGTGTGTGTGTGGGGCGCGTGCGTGCGTGCGTGCGTGTATTTGTGCGTGGGCATGCGGATTTGTGTTCTTGCTGTCTGACACTCGCCTCCCGTCGCACCGGACCGGTGGGTCCCTGGTAAAGCCCCGCTCGGAGCGGAGCAAAGTTGAGTCCTCTGAAAAGGCTCTTTACTCACATTCTCTCAGCGCACTCAGGTGTAAAATGAGTACCTGGCCGGTATTATCCGTGTCTGTGTCGAAAAATATTGTACTTGCGCCTCACAAGCGTCATGTCTCGCCTAGGACCGACATGTACTTATTTGCAAGTCTGATAACCCAAATTGTGATGGGCTCATTGTTGTAATGGAATTCTCTCAAACCAACGAAAAATATTTATTGTCCATTACAACAATCAAGCCCATAATTGCGTTCGGCTCTCAGATAGCTGTACGTCGCAGGGGAACCAATGTAAACCAATTTGAGCACATTAAGTGGATATTGCGTTATTGAAAAGCCCAAGTTTTTTTTAAATATTCGAAATAACTTTTTATCACTCGATTCAAGCAGAGAGATTGTATAGCTAACGCGTTAGCTTATAAACTCTCTGATTCAAGCCGCATTTAGTTGGACTGAAAAACATAAATCATTTTTATTTTACCTATTCTTTTTATTTCTTTCACTCTTTCTTTGTTTCTTTGTTTCTTTGTTTCTTTGTTTGTTTGTTTGTTTCTTTTTTTTCTTTCTATCGTTAACTTTATTACACGTCGCAAGGAAATATTAATTCAGTCATTGCATAATACTTTCTCTAAAAATAAAAAGAGCTCATTGAATTACTAAATGAAACATTTCCAGCTTGCATAGGGAGTGTAAGGTTTACATTTTCACATAAAACCAAATAGCTTAGTGCCGGCATTCTGGGGTGTTTTTTTTTACCTTATCGGTCACGGCAGTCTGATTTTGATTATTCATTATATAAAATAAGATAACAATATTTCCATTTTTCATTTTACAATCAAAAGAAACTTTTATTTTCATAGTCATTTAATATAAGTGTCTAGCGGAACTTTTACTGATTTTATTAAGAACACGGCTCTGGCCTTAAAACGTCGCAAGGAGCTGGAGCGACATCTTAGAATCTATCTCTGACTTCCTAGGTCGCAAGCTATCCTGAAGTTTTGAGTAAAAAGTCTACAATATGGCGTCCTTCTTCAGATATTATACATTAATGTAATATAACTCCTTCTCGCTTCTCTTCCGATTCCATCCGGCGTAGAATCTACATCAGAAATGTGTTTCCTTATGAAACACACCTACACTCACACACGCGCGCAAAACACAGTTTCTCCCATGTTTCTCACACCATTCTAGCTACCCTGTTATCTTTTTCACACAAGATTCATACACACACACACACACACACGTATTTCACACACACACACAGCCACACACAGAACACACACACACACAGACACACACACACACACACACACACACACATAACTATGCTCTTTTGATCTTGTACTTTAAAGTCTGGCAAAATGAAATAACGAATCTTCAGTTTTTCATCCCCCTTTCTTGACCCAGATTTACATACACCACAATGATTGTCAGCTGGAATTCTTGAACTCGAAACTGTAACTGCGGTTTCTTTCCCACAAAACAAACCGCTTTGCGGTTAATATTTAATTTGTGTTGGTATCGATTTATCGCTTACGTTGCATTTTTAAAATTTCGTTTTTCTTACGGTATTATCTGTAAGAAAGAAATAAAAAACTAAACAGTTACTAACTCTCAAGGTTTTAAGGTGCAGGTCCCTTTGCTTGTGAGTAATGTACAGTAACAGTAATCATTCAGAGGTATGAAGTCTATGGAGCTGGAGTTTATCCCGATATCTGGAGAGTTAAATGAACAATAGCAATTGCTTGCTTCCCATTGGATCGGATAGGATGCGAAAGTTTCACAAAATACTTTCGGACAGATCTTACTGACCCAGACACCCTATCATTGCTGGGTGGTCAGGGGGTTTGAAAAATTCCTCACTGCATCCGGGATCGATACCGTTCCCTTTGCTTGTTGGGCGAGCGCTCTACCAAAATAGCTATCGAGATTTATGCGTACTGCTCTAGCACTCAGGGGATAAGTAAAATGCAAAAGTAAGTCGGATCGGACCCTACGACGTGGAAGAAGGTAAAACGTTTTAGACGTTAACTTACCAGATTAAAACTACCCTACTCTGTTTTAATACATATTTTTAAAATAATGGCCAGAAAACGCGAAAATGACCCTCAAAATGTCAAAAACTCTTAAACCCGGGAATTCCTTGTTGTTCCAGATTGGAGAGTTTTTGACAAGATGAGGGTCATAATAATCGACCGATATTTGAAGGACGAGAAGTCCCAGGTTTGAGAGTTTTGACAAGACCAGCGTCCTTTTAATCGATCGATTTTGATGGTCGAGGCCAAAATTCCGATATTTTTTCATAATACGGCAGAATACTTTTACACGATTTTAATCACAAAATATTTTGGAGCCAGAAATGGCCAAATACGCTGGTTGTATGATGCCATCCCCTGATTGATTTTGCTTGAAACAACCCAATCGGTTTTGAAAGTTTTTTTTTTTTTTTTTTTTTTTTTTTTTTTTGCTCTCACAAGACAGGCGATTAGAAATAATAGAATATAATATATTAGAATTTCATCATCATCATCATCGTCATCGTCATCCACCTCCTCCTCCTCAGCTCTTCATCTCCTTCCCCTCCTCCTCCTCCTCCTCCTCCTCCTCCTCCTCCTCCTCCTCATCATCATCATCGTCATCATCATCATCATCATCATCATCATCATCATCATCACCATCACCACCACCAGGTTGGGATGCATCGGTCACAACCATCTTTCGTAGCCATTGGGGCATCTATTAATAGATGATACTGCATTGGGGTGACTGAGGGAGCTCGAGAAAATGTGAAAGGAAGCGAAAGGTGCACATCTGGTTTTGCTTACCTAACTGACCAGTCAGAGGTCAAACCTATCCTTAACCATAACGATATGGTCGCCGCGGCATGTGAGCACCATTATAATGACTCACCCTTTAAAAAAAACAAACTCTATAAATTCTTTCCTCCCTTCGTTAAACGCTGATATTTGCGGTACCCGAATCAGTCAGTTCACTAGTCCTGGCTTGCATGCACAGTTAATTAAACGAGGTGGACAAACATTTATTATAAAGCTTATTTCCATGAATTCATCATACCCAATGCCTTATTTATTCTCTCAAATATGATTATGCCTTATGAGAACAAAGATCACTAAAACCCTAATTTTCGATTCCCATATGCATTTTTCATTTATCATATTTCCATTTCAAATAGAATAACTCATCTGTTAAGCAACTTTTTCATACTAGCTCTCCAACATTTATTGTCCACCACTAGCACTGCATAAAGTCAAGTTTACTCATTCACACCGGAGTCGAGTGGGTAATAAATATGTTTAAAGTGTTTTACCACATGATTCACCACCTGGTCCAGATTTTTCCTATAATTGTTCTCCAGTCCAATACTTACACTTAGCACGCTCAACATAGCTTGATTTTCTTATAAAACAAGACACCGTACCGCGGAGCTGCCGACACCACAATGGTGTCAAAAAAGAAACGTATAATTTTAAACGATTATTAACTGTGGGATAAGATGTGTTAAGAAAGGATCACCATTTTGGCTGGTAATAAGAAAAATATAGATACGTACAACAAAACAAAACAAATTTTTAAAATTTCAAGAATGCAGGTCTGCTAAGCCCCAATTCTAGAGTGTAATTATTCAACCCAACAAAATAAGAGTGTCATTAAGA
>NC_088360.1:89501149-89519118 GCF_034508935.2 Berghia stephanieae | reverse complement strand
CCCTTTGGGTGGGAAAAAAAAAAAAGAATGACCTCTTTGAGAATTTAATAATACAAGATCAAATGAGAATATTAATTATAGCGATAAAATTAATTTTCAAACATTCGTCGCCAAACATGAAGGTACCCTGTATATTGTTTGTAAGCCCACTCAAGTCAAGAAGTCAAGAAGTGCAATCCTGTCATTGCTTAAACCTTCAAGTGGTTTTGTGGAGATTTTGTAGAAATGGAGTAAAACCGGTCTCCTAAAACGCCCACATTCAAGCATCTTTTCCGGTCAACGGATATCATAAACTTATGACCAATAATAAGATGTAGGATTTGTCGTCTTGCTTTACGTCATGGAATAAGTGATCTAGACTTGGGCTGGACATAATAATGACCCCACCTCTTAATGACACTCTTATTTTGTTGGGTTGAATAATTACACTCTAGAATTGGGGCTTAGCAGACCTGCATTCTTGAAATTTTAAAAATTTGTTTTGTTTTGTTGTCGTATCTATATTTTTTCTTATTACCAGCCCAAAAAGGTGATCCTTTCTAAACACATTTTATCCCACAGTTAATAATCGTTTAAAATTATAAATTTTTTTTTTTTGACACCATTGTGGTGTCGGCAGCTCCGCGGTACGGTGTCTTGTTTTTATAAGAAAATCAAGCTATGTTGAGCGTGCTAAGTGTAAGTATTGGACTGGAGAACAATTATAGGAAAAATCTGGACCAGGTGGTGAATCATGTGGTAAAACACTTTAAACATATTTATTACCCACTCGACTCCGGTGTGAATGAGTAAACTTGACTTGATGCAGTGCTAGTGGTGGACAATAAATGTTGGAGAGCTAGTATGAAAAAGTTGCTTAACAGATGAGTAATTCTATTTGAAATGGAAATATGATAAATGAAAAATGCATATGGGAATCGAAAATTAGGGTTTTAGTGATCTTTGTTTTCATAAGGCATAATCATATTTGAGAGAATAAATAAGGCATTGGGTATGATGAATTCATGGAAATAAGCTTTATAATAAATGTTTGTCCACCTCGTTTAATTAACTGTGCATGCAAGCCAGGACTAGTGAACTGACTGATTCGGGTACCGCAAATATAAGCGTTTAACGAAGGGAGGAAAGAATTTATAGAGTTTGTTTTTTTTTAAAAGGTGAGTCATTATAATGGTGCTCACATGCCGCGGCGACCATATCGTTATGGTTAAGGATAGGTTTGACCTCTGACTGGTCAGTTAGGTAAGCAAAACCAGATGTGCACCTTTCGCTTCCTTTCACATTTTCTCGAGCTCCCTCAGTCACCCCAATGCATTATCATCTATTAATTAGATGCCCCAATGGCTACGAAAGATGGTTGTGACCGATGCATCCCAACCTGGTGGTGGTGATGGTGATGATGATGATGATGATGATGATGATGATGATGATGATGATGATGATGATGACGATGATGATGATGATGATGATGATGATGAGGAGGAGGAGGAGGAGGGGAAGGAGATGAAGAGCTGAGGAGGAGGAGGTGGATGACGATGACGATGATGGTGATGATGATGATGAAATTCTAATATATTATATTCTATTATTTCTAATCGCCTGTCTTGTTGAGAGCAACAAAAAAAAAAACAACAAACAAACAAAAAAACTTTCAAAACCGATTGGGTTGTTTCAATCAAAATCAATCAGGGGATGGCATCATACAACCAGCGTATTTGGCCATTTCTGGCTCCAAAATATTTTGTGATTAAAATCGTGTAAAATTATTCTGCCGTATTATGAAAAAATATCGGAATTTTGGCCTCGACCATCAAAATCGATCGATTAAAAGGACGCTGGTCTTGTCAAAACTCTCAAACCTGGGACTTCTCGTCCTTCAAATATCGGTCGATTATTATGACCCTCATCTTGTCAAAAACTCTCCAATCTGGAACAAGGAATTCCCGGGTTTAAGAGTTTTTGACATTTTGAGGGTCATTTTCGCGTTTTCTGGCCATTATTTTAAAAATATGTATTAAAACAGAGTAGGGTAGTTTTAATCTGGTCAGTTAACGTCTAAAACGTTTTACCTTCTTCCACGTCGTAGGGTCCGATCCGACTTACTTTCGCATTTTACTTATCCCCTGAGTGCTAGAGCAGTACGCATAAATCTCGATAGCTATTTTGGTAGAGCGCTCGCCCAACAAGCAAAGGGAACGATATCGATCCCGGATGCAGTGAGGAATTTTTCAAACCCCCTGACCACCCAGCAATGATAGGGTGTCTTGGGTCAGTAAGATCTGTCCGAAAGTATTTTGCGAAACTTTCGCATCCTATCCGATCCAATGGGAAGCAAGCAATTGCTATTGTTCATTTAACTCTCCAGATATCGGGATAAACTCCAGCTCCATAGACTTCATACCTCTGAATGACTACTGTTACTGTACATTACTCACAAGCAAAGGGACCTGCACCTTAAAACCTTGAGAGTTAGTAACTGTTTAGTTTTTGATTTCTTTCTTACAGATAATACCGTAAGAAAAACGAAATTTTAAAAATGCAACGTAAGCGATAAATCGATACCAACACAAATTAAATATTAACCGCAAAGCGGTTTGTTTTGTGGGAAAGAAACCGCAGTTACAGTTTCGAGTTCAAGAATTCCAGCTGACAATCATTGTGGTGTATGTAAATCTGGGTCAAGAAAGGGGGATGAAAAACTGAAGATTCGTTATTTCATTTTGCCAGACTTTAAAGTACAAGATCAAAAGAGCATAGTTATGTGTGTGTGTGTGTGTGTGTGTGTGTGTCTGTGTGTGTGTGAAATACGTGTGTGTGTATGAATCTTTGTGTGAAAAAGATAACAGGGTAGCTAGAATGGTGAGAGAAACATGGGAGAAACTGTGTTTTGCGCGCGTGTTTGAGTGTAGGTGTGTTTCATAAGGAAACACATTTCTGATGTAGATTCTAGGCCGGATGGAATCGGAAGAGAAGCGAGAAGGAGTTATATTACATTAATGTATAATATCTGAAGAAGGACGCCATATTGTAGACTTTTTACTCAAAACTTCAGGATAGCTTGCGACCTAGGAAGTCAGAGATAGATTCTAAGATGTCGCTCCAGCTCCTTGCGACGTTTTAAGGCCACAGCCGTGTTCTTAATAAAATTAGTAAAAGTTCCGCTAGACACTTATATGAAATGACTATGAAAATAAAAGTTTCTTTTGATTGTAAAATGAAAAATGGAAATATTGTTATCTCATTTAATATAATGAATAATCAAAATCAGACTGCCGTGACCGATAAGGTAAAAAAAAACACCCAGAATGCCGGCACTAAGCTATTTGATTTTATGTGAAAATGTAAACCTTACACTCCCTATGCAAGCTGGAAATGTTTCATTTAGTAATTCAATGAGCTCTTTTTATTTTTAGAGAAAGTATTATGCAATGACTGAATTAATATTTCCTTGCGACGTGTAATAAAGTTAACGATAGAATGAAGAAAAAAAAGAAACAAACAAAGAAACAAAGAAACAAAGAAACAAAGAAAGAGTGAAAGAAATAAAAAGAATAGGTAAAATAAAAATGATTTATGTTTTTCAGTCCAACTAAATGCGGCTTGAATCAGAGAGTTTATAAGCTAACGCGTTAGCTATACAATCTCTCTGCTTGAATCGAGTGATAAAAAGTTATTTCGAATATAAAAAAAAAAAAAACTTGGGCTTTTCAATAACGCAATATCCACTTAATGTGCTCAAATTGGTTTACATTGGTTCCCCTGCGACGTATAGCTATCTGAGAGCCGAACGCAATTTTGGGCTTGATTGTTGTAATGGACAATAAATATTTTTCGTTCGTTTGAGAGAATTCCATTACAACAATGAGCCCATCACAATTTGGGTTATCAGACTTGCAAATAAGTACATGTCGGTCCCAGGCGAGACATGACGCTTGTGAGGCGCAAGTACAATATTTTTCGACACAGACACGGATAATACCGGCCAGGTACTCATTTTACACCTGAGTGCGCTGATTGAATGTGAGTAAAGAGCCTTTTCAGAGGACTCAACTTTGCTCCGCTCCGAGCGGGGCTTTACCAGGGACCCACCGGTCCGGGTGCGACGGGAGGCGAGTGTCAGACAGCAAGAACACAAATCCGCATGCCCACGCACACACACACACACACACACACACACACACACACACACACGCACGCACACACGCACATTATTTATTTGATACCCAAAAAAATACCACAAAAAAACAAACAAACAAAAACAAACAAAAAAACAATCAAAACTATGGCTACACGTACAATATAGCATTGTGTGTTTACAACCATACAATAATATGCACCACAAATAAATGTCAAAATGTTATGACAGAAGCATGAAGTTCAGGAGGATAATAATTGAGTTAAAATGCTCGCTCGCTCTGGGTCTCGTCCATACAAAAGTCAATTACAATGAAATCCTGATAAAAGTCAACACCACCGGACGAGAAAGATTGGGTGACCTTAAGCAGGGTTGACTTTATCCATTATCAATGGACCTCACTTAGAGAACCAAAAAAATTGGACCAACAAGAGGTGTTGTTCTAAGCAAAAGTTGACTTCGAAAGTGCTGACTTTATGCTGATTCCACTGCATTCCGTCCCCTCTTGTAAAGAAAAAAAAATAAAAATAAAAATAAAAAATAAAAAAAACTACATACCTACAAAAGGAGACCTGTTTCGTTGACATTTCAATGATGGATATGTAATGACGTTTAATGAAATTGATGTCCCCATCCACTCACATATATATTATACGCACAATGGTTTGGCCAGCTTATCAACAATCCACTTCCTGTGCCAATTTCTAACATCCTAGCAAGGCATTTTGGAATTCCAAATATGATGGTTTATAGTGTTTATAATTGAGGATTCCAATAGCTTAAATATAAGTAGACCCCCTTTTCTACTCGACAATGACTGATTAGTTGTGTCTATTAGAGCTTACTGGAGTCCACGTGACGCAAAAAAAAAAAAAAAAAAAAAAAAAAAAACCGATGTGAACATGGACCTGTGGCTCTAAAATAATAATGCAGTGGAATCCTGATTGAGCCAATACCACCGAATCAGAACATTGGTTATTTTAAGCAAGGTTAACTTTAACTTTTTATGTGCGGCTATGTGGTCTTGTGGTATGACACTCGCTTTCGGATCGGAAGGTCCTGGTTCGAGCCTCGCTCGGCGCATAGTTGAGTCCTTGGAGAAGGCTCTTTACTCACATTCTCTCACCGTACTTAGGTGTAAAATGAGTACCTGGCCGTTAACAGCGTTGACTCTGTCCGAAAAAAACCCTGTAATATCGCCTGTCCCGTCCTACATGTTAAATGTTGCTGTTGCCCAGGGACCCCTTGTAAAGTTCTTTGAGCACGTTTAGTGGACATTGCGCTATATAAAAGCTCAATTAATTAATTATCAATTATCACTGGAACAAGCTTGGACGAAGAACAGAAAATTTGGGACCAACAAGAGGTGTTGACTTTAAGCAGAATTTTTTTTTTATGCGGATTCCACTGTAAATAGAGATCAATTAATTTTCAATAAAGTTTCAGTAAAACAATCTATACGAATTTTTTGTACCAATTGGCATGTTTGCTGATAGATTAAAAAAAAAAAAAAAAGAATAAAGACAGAGAATAGGGTAACTGTCGGTGAGATAAAAAGACACATCAAACAAACACAGGGCACAATGACCAGGGACCGAGTAAAGCAAGAAATAACAATTTGATAGACGCGATGTATAGGCCTTAACTCCTTGAGATAACACAAGAAGGTAAGATAGCGTTAAAAATCGCATTGGTGTACTGCTTGCCCTCCCAACAAAACCTGAGGCCTAAGTCTAATAATACGCAAGGCCTAATGAAGCAGGGGGCCGGCAGTGATAACGCAATCAGTCATGCAAACATTAGGTCAGACGCAAAGGGTCCTTCCAATAATATAACACTGTTGGTGGAAAGGAACAAAAATTGCTGACAGTGAGGACAGAGCAGGCAAAACAAAAGCCAATCACAGTTTTAGTAAATCTGGAAAAGTGTGTACGAAACAGTGCCAGACAAAGCAAGAAAGAAATATACAAGAAAAGAACCACTCCAATAGAAATCAGTCTACCTCGACTTCCCCAGTAGAGGAAGAGTGATTTTGTTGGGATGGTCTTTTTCTCGTAGTTTTCTTTCTTGCTTTGTCTGGCACTGTTTTACACACATTTTTTTTCAGATCTTTATCTATAACCAGTGCCGGCTCCCTAATGTGTCACTTAGTAATTCTTTGAAAATATTTATCTAGAATGTAGGGGAAAATGTTGCCTATTGATAATATTCAAATATTTTGTTGTTTGTTTGGTTTTTATATTTTGGTTTTAGTTTGTATTTTTCTTTCTTTTGTTTAATCCTACTTGACAAAAATCGCATTGAAAAAAGTGGAGTCAAAAATTTGTGGGCAGAATCAATGGTTCAGGAGAAGACTTTTAAAAAGTGTCAATGATGCAGTGTCAGATAAAGGAGAAGGAAAAATAGAAGGGGGGGGGGGGGAATCAGACTTCCTTGATCGGTGCAAGTTGGGTTCTCTTTCAATTCTTCTGCTCATTTTTGGCATTCATTTCCAAATAATTGTATTGAAAAGCAGAGTGGAAATCTGTGTTTCTGTGAATGTATCTTTTAGAGATAGAAACAGAGGGACAGAGAGTGACTGCATCTTTTAGAGATAGAAATAGAGGGACAGAGAGAGAGAGAGAGAGAGAGAGAGAGAGAGAGAGAGAGAGAGAGAGAGAGGGGGGGGGAGAGGGAGATTTACTTCCGAGTAAATTTAAGTTTCGCAAATAATTCCGAGAGAAAAAAGGGTAAAAGTCAAGTCTTGAAGACTGGATGCAGTTAGAAGGCTCTTTGTCACTGAATGCAACAGCAGGGCATGCAACAAGAGAAATAAATGCAGTGATACATCAAACTACCACGATAAAATCTCCAGATTAAATCTGCGTGTAGGCTCATTACGATGATCTCTGTGTATATAAATTGAACTTTGGCCTCTCTTTGAAGAAAACAAAAATAGAGAAATACATATGATCTTGAGAATTAGTGAAACAAAAATGTGATCCATGACAAAATAAGCGAGACTAATATCATTATAATAATACTGCATTTTTTTTTTTTAATGAACTTTCTTGTGTATTCATCATTACTAGCAGCGATGACGCATATTATTTCTGTATTTGTTATGGATAGCCCTCTATATTATATTGGGGACACCCTTGAGATTTGACAGTAATCTCAGTTTGAGACAGCCATTGATTGAATTACCGATGTATGGAAAGTAACGCTCGCGTATTTGTCATTGTAACTTGATTCTCTTTAAAACTTTACGTTCTTTAATCATGTACTCTCCTTTAAAATGACGGTTTTTTTAAGGCTTTGGTGGGGGGGGGGGGGGCATGATAAAAAGACACAGTTACAGTCTACTTTGTATGCATTCCTTCGTGATTAGATCACTGAGATAAAATGTTATTTCCTCTTTCCAAGATCACCCCTTGCCCCACAACCTGACCAGCACATCCCACAACAATGAGCACAAGTACAAGTACAACGGTAATGAGGTAATGTTTTGACACATCTATCCATCAAAGCTTGAACGCGTCGTACACATAACGACGTGCATCACTGAAGGCATAAGGGAAATGAATATTGACGCTTAACTGAGATATCATTCTTTTAAAAACAACAACAAGCGTCAACTTTTATAAAGCGTTACATCCACTAAACGTGCTCAAAGCGCTTTACAAAGGGTCCCTGACCAACAGCAACAAGTAACATATAGAACGAGATATGACGCCTGCCAGGCGATATTACAATTTTTCTGACAGAGACAGCGCTGTTGACGGCCAGGCCAGGTACTCAAATGTGATTAAAGATTTTTTCAAAGGACTCAACTATGCGCCGAACGAGGCTCGAACCCAGGACATTCCGATTTACGAGTTCAATATGTTTCTTTGAAATAATATAAAACTGAGACTTCTTAAGATTAATAAATCTCAAGATATGAAATGTCTAGTTGCTGGATTTTTGTAAGTTTAGAATGGTATTTGCCTTTTTGGGATTAAAAACCTTACAACGCTCGGTTTTATGTCAGAATGTAAACATGGAAATAAGCGACCTTTATAAAAATATATAACATTTACTTAGCGGCAACACAAAGCATAGTGTGGTCTATCTATATTTAGAAGGACTAAGACAACGTTTTGGTAAATCGTAAAAATACAGCAAGAAGTCTGGCATATTTTGATGAAATATTCATAGGTATATGCTATAATAACGCTCGCGAACAGAGAGCAATTACGTATTCTGTGCAATTAGAGAACCTTTTCTTGACCAAAGCTTTGAAATTTGACAATCTCTCTCTCTCTCCATCTCTCTCTCTCTCTCTCCTCTCTCTCTCTCTCTCTCTCTCTCTCTCTCTCTCTCTCTCTCTCCTCTCCATCACACACACACACACACACACACACATTTTTCTTACACAGCAAAACAAACGTAAAGATGTTGATGATGGTGTTCAGAAGATGTTAATGAAAATGATGATGACGATGTGATAATGATGATGATGACGACGATGACTGGTGATGATGGTGATGGCGATGATGACGACGACGATGATGATGATTATGATGAGGATGATGATGATGACGACGATGACGACGATGACGACGACGATGATGATGAACGAATGAATGAATGAATGAATGAACGAATGAATGAATGAATGAATGTTACCAATCATCTTATTATTCAACACCAACGCCAAAAAACGAAGGACACTGAGGACGCCGGTTTTTGGTCAATTAAATGGACTGTGTGTAATGAAATGTTGTCCCTCAGACACAGTGGGGATTCATTTGTTGCAGTTTATCTGTCCGTGAAGGTTAGGTTGACACAAGAAGAGGAAAGCGCAGGTGGACAGCTGGAGTCGAGGGGTTTGGACAATGGAGTGAATGAAGACTTACAAACATTCAGTGTGATAATCTCTAGCATTGAAAAAAACCGAGACGGCTAACCATTCCATGCGCTTTACGGGATTAAGACAAGACTGTTGGCTTACAAAAAAAAAAAGTATATTGCATGGCACTTTGACCTTTACTTCCAAAACATGATAGTATATTTATTAAGAAGTTTAATAGTAATAGTGCTGAGCTGTTACATGATCCACAAAATGTGCTTAAACTCAACGCGATTTTGCACGGATCTAAAGCCAACAACAAAATGACATGCTGGGCGTGACATGACTCACATAATGCGCTGATACAAGCTATTTTCTTTTTTCACAAAGACAGCGGTACTCATGTCAAATTATTTCAGTATAGAGAAAATGTGAATAAAGTGTCTTTTCCACGGATTCAACTTTGCACCCCCCCCCCCCCCCCCCCCATGTGCAAACCCCCAAGTGCAAATACGATGAACAATTTAATTTTGTAAATGCGGCTACGACGGTCTTAATCGGTTAATAAAAAGCAAGAATGATAATGTCTAATTAAAATGTATCTGAAAGATCATGGGATTGAGGAAAGCAATAATAAAGGAAAGAATTTCTTTTCCAGGGAAGTTCAAACAAAATACAAATAAGAGGATGTATTCCATCTATTTACATTACAACCTCTTAATTATGAATTTTAATTTTAATCAACTAAATCAGGCGATGCGCAGTTATTACCGTCGAGTTTTGTTGAATTAGTTGATTCGCCTTCAGAAATCAAAATTTTTTTGAGAAAACATTCCTGAGTGATGTCAAACTCAGGGCTGTGTGCTGAACAAACACATGCGCAAACGCGTCCTCCCCCGTCAAAGTCACAGACACTATTTTCAGATAACTCTATCTTTATCTCATCGCCACAAGTCAAAGACCAACCAGAGATAAAAGCATGTTAGGTTGTAGTCACAGCTCGCTACTGCAGTCAGGGACCATAGATAGAGGGACTCTTGTAAATATGGAGACCCTCCATTACAGGAGTTGCGTATGACATGCCCCGAGGCTGGCCCATCAAAGGGAGACTGGCTGACAACAAAAACAACTGAAGCAATTGGGTGTGTTTGTATATCACCAGCTGCTGACAAGCATTCCAGTCTCTCTCTCTCTCTCTCTCTCTCTCTCTCTCTCTCTCTCTCTCTCTCTCTCTCTCTCCTCTCTCTCTCTCTCTTCTTCTCTCACACTCTCTCTCTCTCTCTCTCCACACTCTCTCTCTCTCTCTCTCTCTCTCTCTCTCCCTCTCTCTCTCTCCGTGTGTGTGTGTGTGTGTGTGTCTATACATCTCTCTCCAACTCTGAACCTCACTCTCTCTCTCTCTCTCTCTCTCTCTCTCTCTCTCTCTCTCTCTCTCTCTCTCTATCTATCTATCTATCTATCTATCTATTTATCCCCAACGTTATTTGATTCTAACTCAATACTGCTTCTTCCCTCCATTCCTCCATTCCACTCCTGGATCATTCTCTAACTTCTATCTGCGACAATTTGGTTCCGTTAGATATAGACCTAAATATTGCCCTCGACTTACAGCCAATAATGCTCCAAACAGATGTATGTTGAGTGCCTATATAGGCCTAATGTTTCAGTATCTAAGTCTTGAGATTCATGGTCTATCATGCAAGTAAACATGATCTTCTTGACACATAATTGGCAGGTCTGTAAAATCGAATTAGAAGTAAAAGTTTGTTGATTTTCCTTTAAATTATTATTTCCACGAGAAAGACATAAATTGATTTGTGTTTTTTAAATAAACATCGAGCACTCTTTCCAACTCCAGGTTTACACCGTAACGTGGTTCACTCAGCTGTCTCTGGCTGAGCACAGCAATCTTCACCTCCCCTGCATTTATCTTACCATGGCTGAACCACATAGCATGCAAGGCTTATCTAGTAAGTTTCATGCTGAAGTAGTTAGTGGGGTCTAATTATATTCGCTACATTTTACGTCTAGCAGGAATCTTTGAGATATCGGCATGGTTTTTAGCTAACGCGCGCTACATTTTATAATCATAAATCCAGTCGTGCACAAACGAATGATTCTTGTGTAAAAAAAATAAAATAATGCATTGCAACTATTTAACAGGCAAGGTTCTCAGATGGTAATTAATACGCTTTCAACCCTTCTCTCCCCCCCCCCCCCCCCCTCTCTCTCTCTCTCTCTCTCTCTCTCTCTCTCTCTCTCTCTCTCTCTCTCTCTCTCCCCCCTCTCTCTCCAATTCCCACCACTCTCTATTGCCTCACACTCATATATCTCCCAATCTCGTCTCTTCCTCATCCCACCACAGGCTATAAACGCAATTGCACCCCCCCCCTCTCTCTCTCTTCTCCTCTTCTCTCTCTCTCTCTCCCTCTCTCTCCAATTCCCATCACTCTCTATTGCCTCACACTCATATCTCTCCAATCTCGTCTCTTCATCTCACGTTCTCCCCCCTCTCCCTTCCATTCCCTCCCTCTCTCTCTCTCTCTCTCCTCTCTCCTCTCGTCTCTCTCTTTTTCATTACCTCATCACTCCCTATTGCTTCAAACTCACACATTTGCCCAATATTTACTCCTCTCAATTTCACTACTCTTTCTTCATGCCATAACACTCTCTCTCCTCTCTCTCTCTCTCTCTCTCTCTCTCTCTCTCTCTCTCCTCTCTCTCTCTCTCTCGTGTGTAAATTGAGCATCACGGACCATCCATTTTACACACATGATTTGCATTGATTTGGTAATGCATTAAAAATTAAATGGCTATTTGGTATCAAAGCTAAGGCTAAACCTAGACGCAGGGAAACAATACATACATTTAATGATAATGATACAAAAAACAATGGCAATTGCTCACAGTTGCAAAGAAAGTAAAGTACAGTTATGAACACTGAATTTTAGCCATAATGAATTAAAAGTAAGGTCTGAGCTTCTTAGGGTTAGAGCACGAGTCTTTTATGCAAAGTACTTATGTTGAAAAGACTTTTACATTAAGTATAATCTCTTCATTTATTTATTTCTTAAGAGAGAGAAAGAGATAGATATAAAGAGGGGAGAGAGATAGAAGGAGAGTGAGAGGGAGGTGAAAGAGAAAGTTGAGAGAGAGAGAGAGAGAGAGAGAGAGAGAGAGAGAGAGAGAGAGAGAGAAGGCTTAGATGCTTTAATTTCAATAAGTAGATATTAGATTCTAGCTTAGAACTCACTTGTCCAAGGCTGATCGTCAAGTTGACTTTGTTGAGTTCCAGACCAATTCGAGACAAGGGAGGACTTTGCCACCAACGTTCTGTTCCATCAATGGCAAACTCTGGCCTATGGTCTCTGTCGTGTCTATCCGGACTACAATAATCACATAACTGTCCTTGAATTAATTCCAAAGATTCAAGATCACTTCCACGACTCACACCGGCAGTTCCAGTCAAACGGCAATAAAGTTCCGGGTTTGGAACACCAACTCCACAAGTTGCAGTGGCTGTGATGTTCCTGCCTTTAGCCAAGTTGAAATAAGGCGGCGTCAAAACTTTCGCGGATATGAAAGTGGGAATTGTTAACAAAACTATAAAACATGATAAAATATGGCAAACCGTAATCCGGCCGCCTTTCGCCATCTTCATTACTACTAACTGAACTATTCACTTGTAAACTCCTTATCCTTTCAGTACATTTTCAGCATCCTTTCCAGTGGCACAGTTTTCGTTTTTCTGACCGGCGTCTGTTCTGCTGAGTGTCAGTGAAAGTTGAAAGTTGAAGAAAAGAAAATCAAACACACAACACTCAGAACACACACTCAACTCAGTGAACGTTCTGACCCACTGAACTCTGACGACCAATGAAAACAGAGCAGGTCATTTGGCAGCCAATCGACTCATCGGGCTCCACGAGAAAGTGGCTTTCGTTTTTACGGTGTGTATGGCTGTGCGTATGTGTGTGTGTGTGTGAGAGAGAGAGAGTTTGTGTGTGTGTGTGTGTGCATGTTTGTGTATGAGTGTGTAAGCATAATATAAAAGGTGAATTGTAAATGTGTGACGGTATGTTTTGTAGAAGAAAATTTTCTTTGAGATGTGAATTTGTGAGTGTGCGTGTGTATGTATTTGTGAGTGCGAACGAGAAGGCGTGGTTGTGTGTGTGTGTGTGTGTGTGTGTGTATGTGTGGTACTGTGTGCACTGCTTGAGTGTGAGCGTGTGTTTCTATTACCTAGTATGTGTACTTCAGTACCTACCACAGACTACTGTGTAATCTTTGGTACCTACTAAAACTTCGCTGAGCATCATAATGGATGCTAGATAGAGGTTATGATGAAAACAGAAAGGGAAAGGGATAGATTGGAGAGAGAGAGAGAGAGAGAGTTGATTCAAAATGTGGACTAGAACACTCTAATGGTTATTGAGCTTTCTTTATATTATATAGAGCAATATCCTTAACATTTAGGACAAGACTGTAACGCGATCTTATATTTATTTTCGGAAAGAGACAACCCGTTTAAACGGCCAGGTACTCATTTTACACCTGAGTACGGTGAGATAATGTGAGTAACGAGCCTTTTCCAAGGACTCAACAATGCGCCGAGCGAGGCTCAAACCCAGGACCTTCCGATCTTATAATATGATATTCATCTATCGATCCATCACATTAATTCAGTGCTTCTCATTTATTTATGTTTGCCTGTTGTCACAATATTTGTATGCTGTTCTCCCCAAAAGGCCAAGTTACACAATGAGTTGTTTTTTTTTTTTTTTGTTTTTTTTTTTAAATAGGTGGGTACGTTGGGTATTATGCGGTATGTGACATTATGTGGTCTAGTGATGACACTTGCCTTCGGTCCAGGGTTCGAGTCTCGCTCTGAGCGGCTCATATTTGAGTCCTTGGGAAATGCTCTTTACTCACATTACCTCGCCGTATTCATGTGTAAAATGAGTACCCGATCGTTAACAGCGCTGTCTCTGTCGGACAACATTGCAATATGTAGTATCACCTAACAGGCGTCAGCTCATATCCTTCTTGCTAAGAAGTTGCTGTTGGCTGAGGACCCCTTGTAAAGCGCTTTGAGTACGTGAGTGGATATTGCGCTATATGAATGCTCTAGTTATGTTTTGTGTTTATTTCTTTATTATTGTTATTCTTATTCTTCTTACTATTATTTTTGTTATTATCATCATCATCATCATCATAATCATTATTATATATTATTATTATTATTATTATTATTATTATTATTATTATTATTATTATTATTATTATTATTATTATTATGTAGAAATGAAGGAAAATGGACTAAAACTTTGAATATCAGTATTTAAAAGTATCGTCTTTTTTTTTTTACAGGGAGATAACCATTTCAAAAAAATAATTTCCAATTATACTACTGTTTATACCCCTTGGTTTGATTTCTTCGACCACAATGGCGCCAGCTCATACTCAGTACTCAGCAAGTTATTTTTATTAACGTTTTCGAATTTTGTATTACAATGAACTTGATAGGGCATGTCCTGTGAGAAAGGAGGAGGGAAACATCAGCACAACAGAACAGTGGAGTGAGAGGTGAGTGAGTGGGAGGAGGTCTGAAGCCTCCTGCCTGAACTGAAGATGATACTGTCACCGACAGAGGAAGATGGACATATTTTGTTGCTGACCTACATGTCAACATGCATAATGGCAGTAAATAAGTACACAGTAGGGACAAGTACACAGTAGGGGCAAAATACAAACAGCTAATGTTTTGTATGTTATGTATGTTCAAAGTATTTTTTTTTTTTGTGCCGTTGTATTTTAAACATTTTACCTAGATCGAATTTCACGTGGTTTCCATTCATCTTTCAACCCGATCTCGTCACCTTAGAATTTGCATTAAATAACCTTCAGGGCCCATAACTCAAAAAGCTCAATTTTTAAACATTTTCAATGTAGCATCCGGCAGATTTTATATATTTTAGGGGGACCAATATTACATATTTGAAGTAAAGACTGACAGAAATGAGTATTGCAAGGTGGGATGTAGACCATAAATCTTGAGTCTGGCTATACAACAAATACGAATAAATGATTACCGAATAAAGTTCGAAATCCATTCCGGCAGTCGGAATATCAAACTTTTAACGTTTTTCAATCTGAAAATGGTGGTCATAATATGCTTGTTGGTGGAAGAGGAAGAGGGCGGAGAAGAAGAAGAAGAAGAAGAAGAAGAAGAAGAAGAAGAAGAAGAAGAAGAAGAAGAAGAAGAAGAAGAAGAAGAAGAAGAAGAAGAAGAAGAAGAAGAAGAACGGATAGGAGGAGGAGGAAGAGGAGAAGGAGGAGGAGGAGCAAAAGGAGGAGGAGATGGAACATGAGGAGGCAAAATGGGACTGGAGGAGGAGAGAATAAGTGTCGACATTAGGTCAGATCATAATATTTTGACCAGTCCGTTCTGACGATTGAAGACCCTTTAGGCCGACAGATCTTATTATGAGGATGGCTGGTTAACTAAATGGATTGGAAATAATAATTATATGGTGGCTGAGAATAATCTTGTTTGTGTTTGTATTCAGTTTTCTTGCCGCAACGGTAGCTGCATGGTAGAGTGCTTCATCTTGAAATAAAGTCAAGCAATGTTCAGTATGGTCAGATATCGGATAGATGACATCAATCTAAAATTATTTCACTCGCATATTGCCTTATTCAACTCAAGCGTGAATGAGTGCATGATGATATGTCGTGACGAAATGGTATAAAAGCGCCTAACAGGACATTTGTAATGTATGAATAAAAGGGTGTTGTTCCTCGCGACGTTCCTCTCCTAGTTCAGAGGAGACATTATTTCCAAGTCGACCATTTATTTCCCAACTCTGACGCACTTAAAAAACAACAACAATACAACCCTTAATTAAAATTTTGATCCGAAAACTCATCTTTCAAAAACCAATCGACTAAGAAAAAGGTTATTTTAATCGATCGATATTTGAAGGACGATTTTCCAGGCCAAAAATTTAAATAAGTGTTTTTTCCAGAGTTCGGCAGAATTGTGTCCCTTTCCAAAGTCAGGAAATCGAAAACAAATTAAATGTCACCAGGATTTCATTCAACTTGTACTGATTCCGTTCATTCTTCTTCAGTTCTAAAATCAATCACAATTAAACGCAGCCTTGTGATTAAAATCAAAACAAATATAAAAGGGAAAAAATGGGTTAAATGATCTTTAAAAATTGAATCAAAAAGTATACGAATATAATTTATAACATTTATTATAATTCTTTTATCATAATTCACTTGTAAATAGTTTATTCATAAAACGTGTTAAATGTAGCATGTGTTTTTTCGGTTAGTGAACGAATATAAAATGAATGCTAGTCTGCTTGTAAAAAAAAAACAAAGCAAAAGAAAAAACGAAAAAGTCGAGTTTAAAAAAGCAATTTTTATTATAAAGGATAAAAGTTTTAAAAGTTTACAATTTATTCGTAAAATCTAAGTTAGCACACCAGCATGCGGTTTTTTTTTTTAAATCTTGATTTAAATAACAAACTAGTCATGTTTATTATTTTAGATTGACTTCTTGTATAGACTGCGTTGTCTTAGAACTAAATAAATGTGGTCAGAGAAATAAGGGATTAGAATTTTTCCCAAAACTGTGGTTAGGGTTTTGACTCCATGGGTATCACATGTTCTAGACCCCCCTCGACTCCGATATTTGAAGGAAAAGTTTTATGGCCAAATATGTATAATCGTGTTTTTCAGAGTAAAGAGGATACTTATAAGTTATCTTTTCCATCACGCCCACTCATTCACCATAAAACAAAACAAAACAACAACAACAACAACAACAACAACAACAACAACAACAACAACAGCAACAACATCAACAACAACCCCCCCCCCCCCCCAAAGAAAAAAGCAAACAAAAAACCCCCCAAAAAACGTGACCTTTTATATAGCGCAATATCCTCTAAACGTAATCAAAGCACTTTACAAAGGGTCCCTGACCAACCGCAACATGTAACATGTAGGACGAGACATGACGCCTGTTAGGCGATATTACTTTTTTGTTTGATTCGGACAGAGACAACGCTGTTAATGACCAGGTACTCATTTCACACCTGAGTACGGTGAGGGAATGTTAGTAAAGAGCCTTTTCCAAGGACTCAACTATGCGCCGAGCGAGGCTCGAACCCAGGACCTTACGATCCTAAAGCGAGCGTCATACCACTAGACCACATAGACGCACATGGCTGTTTAAATTTACTAATACATTTCATATTTATATTTATCTGTATTGATAGATAAAATATGAGTGCCTTCTTACTGATTCCTCTTTGATTTTAAAAACATTTTAAATACAATGTCGTTCTTAGAAACAAGTCAAAAGCTTTCCCACCAAATATCACACAATAGCTTCCTTTCCCTCTGATTCATATTTAGAAATATAAACTCCATTTTCCTGTTTCGTGCAAATTTACTTACAGACCTTTAGGGTCCCGAGACGCCGTTCAAATAAAACCAATGGCCGGAAAGCGTCTTTCAGTCGGCCAAAAGATCTCATTACCGACGGTGCAGTCCTCAAAACGCCCCGGAGTGAGCGGTGTGATTGATATTTGCTCAGCTCCCTGTCGCCTGTACAACTCAAGGGGTCAGTCTATTATAAAGCAGTAAGGGAGAGGAGAAGATAAGAGTTGTTAGCCATGGAAACGGGAAAGGATGAGTGGAATGAAAGATGGGACGGGACGGGAAGGGAGGGGAGTTGGCTGAAGATGGACGATGCGATATGGGAATACTGTATATCTTATCTTCAAGATGATTGAACAACGTTTTCATTTGTATTGTTTTTTTCTTGTTTTTTCAAGATTATGTTTACTTTTGAGAAAAATTATTTCTTTCCAGAATTGATAATTTTTCCTGAGTCCGAAAACATTTATTGTGTTCCATCATATGGCTGACCCTTCGTGTACGAATTGGCAGGTCTGATAATCGAACACAATTATGAGCTTGATTTAACATTGTTGTAATGGA
>NC_088360.1:89496149-89498649 GCF_034508935.2 Berghia stephanieae | reverse complement strand
TTTCAATGAACTTTGAGCGTAGGCAGTGACTTCAACTTGACGTTGTAATCCTGGGTAAGACATTTAATACATACTACTCGCACTTAATTAGTGCGACAATGTGGTCTTGTGGTATAATACTCGCTTTCGGATCGGAAGGTCCTGGGTTTGAGCCTCGCTCGACGCATAATTGAGTCCTTGGAAAACTCTTTACTCACATTCTCTCACGGTATTCAGGAGTAAAATGAGTACCTGGCCGTCGACAGCGTTGTCTCTGTCGGAAATAAATTGAAATATTGCCTAACAGGCGTTATGACTTGTTCTACATGTTTCGTGTTGTTGTTGGTCAGAGACCCTTTGTAAAGCGCTTTGAGCACATTTTTGTGGATTTTGCGCTATTTAAAATCTCTAGTTTTTTTTTTGTTTTTTAATTTATTTTTTTTTGACTAGCTGACTAAGGTAATGGCGGATATTGCAAATCTGCTAGTACAAAATTGGCGCCTCACAGGCAACTTTTACTGTGTGAAATGAAAGTTTAGATCTCTATGATCTGCTGATGGAAGTTACGATATACTGAGCGTGGTTAAACAAGGAAATAAGTCATATGAATCTGCAAGTTGTTTATTAAGCTTATTTTGTTTCAGTTTGATATGTTATTTTGTTACGAAAACTAGATAGGCCTACGTGTTTATTCACCGTTGATCATAGAGTCATGAAACAAGGCTTATGATAAGATTGCTAATAACGAGAGTGGATCCGAAATTTTGTCGGTTTCAAGAAAAAGACTTTTAATAAAACAAAGCACAATAGAATATTCTCTTTTCAATTATAGCAGTCTGTATTAAACACCAACAAGGTATTTTCATATAACAGTTAAAGCATGTGCTGCCATTACAAATAAATTCAGTATTCGGGTGGAGAATCAGCGTGTGCGAAACAAGGATACATAAGCTATATATTACAATGGATTACGCTGACTAAAGAAGTGTAAAAAACACAGAAACGAGTCGTCTCGGCCAAAAAAATGTGAGTGAAAATTTGCATTTATATATATATATATATATATATATATATATATATATATATATATATATATATATATATATATATATATATATATATATATATATTTATTTATTTTTTTTTTATTTTTTTTTTTTTACATTTCACTCAAACTTCATTGATATTATTTTAGAGTTAAACATATTCAAAGAAAAGAATGAGCTTAAACATACACTTATGACACGAGTCAGCTTTTCTCTTAAATTCTGAAAGTATGAGGAGTCTACAAGAGAAAGGAGCCGAGTATAACGGTTTTTAACGATTTCACCATCTTGGTGAGCGGTGAATGGGAGTCAACCAGCGACTTCTTGCACTTCAGACATTTCACATAACCACATCCTACTTGGCTCACGTTTTAATCCTTTCATCACGATACATCATTTGTGGTTCTTTTGAGCTGGAATTTCGATAGAAAATTTTAAAACAAAATAATCACGAACATGAAATGATAGAGAATTGCCTTTAAAAAATGACGATCTCTGAAAAAATATGGAGAAAATCACTTTCTCAGACCAATCCGTGTAAGATTCTTTTCACTGTTCGGTTTAAGAGGTTTATTTCATAAACAAATCCATTCAGTATTGAAGAAACGTTTTGAGATTTTCTTAAATTGAAATTATAATCGGTTTGACCCCGATGTTAAGATATTTTGTCCCTTTGTGTAAAACCTCGTTAGCATGATATGTAGCGATTCGTTTCCTTTGGACGACGTTGATCCTCTTAAAATTCCAGTATTGATAACATACGGATTCGTTTTCCATCAACATTTGTTTTCATGCTCAAAGTAAACAAAGAGAGGAAGAGATTGAAAGGGCCAGAAAAAATAAGAGGGTAAAATCCCAGACTAATTGAGGATCGATTATTGTCTGGTGACAATAAAGAAAACAACTCTTCATCCTCATCTCTTCTAAACACTTTTCTCAAGACGCATGTGCAGTTTTCTCACAAGGCGAATTCTTTACTCTTGTCTCATTTTATCACCCCCCCCCCCCCCCCCCCCCCCCCACTGCCATTTTTTTAGTTTATCGTTCATGTATTGACAGTGATTTTTTTTGTCTCTCTTTTTTTTCCCCAATTGCAACGACGTGAGCAAGACCTTACATCTAAACGTCCATTTCTTTTCGTTGTTGCAATCCATTTTCCTTTTAAATTCCGCTCTTGCTTTTTACAACTTCCTGTTCTCGTGTCACCCTTCCGCCGATCACATATTTTCCCATCTCACACGCCCATAAAGGAATCTTGTTTCCATCTCGACTGGCACTCCTGGCCCTCTTGTGTCTATTCAAGCGTCGATTTGATCTTTGAGCCTGATTCAACCCAGCACAAACGACAGGGAATTGGCTAGTCATCTGAAAGGCTTCAAAAAGGTCTTCTTCTCATCACAGGCTCTGTCGTACACTGACAAAGTACATTTTTATTCCATTGAGGTCTGATTTTTTCTTCCCAATTATCAATCGAT
>NC_088360.1:89471790-89496050 GCF_034508935.2 Berghia stephanieae | reverse complement strand
CTTTATCATAACATAAATGAGCGTATTTGTATTGATTTCTACCCAATGATTGACCATTTGACATTCTACTCAAATATAGATAAAAACGTTCAAAATATTTGATTTTTAATTAGGTTTTGAGTTTTGAATGTGAGCTCACAATTAACTTTTCTTCTTGTATGGCTTGCAATACGACCAAACATCTTGTTTTTAGATGTGAAAAGATACTGCTATATTCTGACATATAACATATTTTTCACCTTGCCCTGAAAATTTTTTATTTCAAAATATCCATCAATATAAATGACCCTCAAAAGGTTTCAAACCTAGAATTTAATAAAAAGGCTCACGTTTAAAATTATTGTCGAGCTGACGGCCGTTCTAATCGGTCGATATTTGAGTTTTAAAATTTCTGGGCAAAATGAAAAAAAAAGCGTTATGTCAGAATACGGAAAAACAATTGAGATTGAGCTAGAAACGTCTTGATTCAATCAAATGTTTTTAGTTCATCATAATGAGTGACCAATCGTCTCGAAACGGTATTGTATCAAAATAATCTTGATTTTAAAATTGTATTTTAGATTTTTTAAAAATAACGATTTAAAAAAAAATAACGATAATATTGACTTGTGATCTTCAATTTATTAGACGAAGACAGATATTGTAGACGTTTCGGGTTTCCCCTTTATCAACAAAACAGGATGACTGAATCCGTCTGTATTGTTTCATTTATCCGGTTGTGTTTATAAATGGGAAACCCGAAACGTCAACAGTATATGTCTTCGTCTACTAAATTGAAGCTCACAATTCAATACTTATCGTTATTTTTTCCTTCGAGCTTCAAGCAGCAATATCTTCATTATTTTAGATTTTATAACATATTCATGGACAAATGCTTTGACAACAAAATACAGAAAAGGCGCATTTCTATTTTCGATGACAACAATATAAAAAGACTAACCGGGAACACAAACGGAACACGCTGCGTGCCAGTATAGAATTCGTGGTACCAGGGCATCATGTAGCTATTGGCCAATTAACTGTCGTACTCTTGAAAAACACATATCTAAAAATTTGGCTAGAAAACTCGTCCTTCAAATATCGATCGATTTATATAGATAGTTCGAAGATGACGTCACTCAGGTCTTTTTGATGTTTTTTTGCCATCCGCGTTTATGAGTAATGCTCACTGAACTGTATTAACCCGACTATAAACGTTCATGAATACACACAGTTTTGTGTGTTGGTCCGTTATAATTCCGGATGGCAATGTTATGAGCTTCTTAGCCAAGCGCATACTATCTATAGGTTTGAAAGGTTTTGCCAAGATGAGGATCATTTCAATCGATCGATATTCAAAGAACGAGTATTCTGGCCAAAATGTTTTCATAATATGTGTTTTTCGACAGTTAACTGGTTAAGCGTTAATTGTAACAATAATACTAATAATTATGATATACTCCAAATATCACATCAAACTATCAGATCTCAACCCATTTTATTCTTAACACGGAATGTGCATAATGTTTGCATTTTGCATATGGTTTTTATCTTTTTGCTGTACCGGTGGCCTCAACTGAAAGGGAGAGACCAAATAATGGCTCAGATATACATACATAAATGGAGGACTTTTTTTGCTGCCCTACAGCCATGCCAGCCGGTATACAGGGCAAATATAAGTAAGTAAATCAGCATCTGTAGTTATTTCTTTCTTTTTTTTATGGAGAGTACTTCCGCCCAAAACGTTTCAATCATATGTAACACTGCACTCTTAGCATTAATATTCCGATCACTGTATTTGACCTGTGGAGACCTTATTTGACCTGAAGGTCACGCCAGTTCTCCATTATCTGGACGTCCACCATCGCGTCCATTGCCATTCATCTTGTAATAATAGTTACACTCACTGACATCACAGTAATAGTCCTTTGTAGAAAAACACAGGCCGTACATTGGAACAAACCTTTTTCAGTTTGGAAAGTTTTTTTTTACTTGAAATATCCATGAATCAACATGACTTTCAACTTATAATAATATAGATACCTGATATTTTTTTTCGAAATCTCTTTGTTTAAGAATTTTTGACAAGTTGAGGGTCTTTTTATTCATCAAATTAAGGTATTTTCTTTTGTTGTTGCCAAAATATAAAAAAGCGTTTTTTTTCGGTTACTACAGAACTTCTGAGTACAAAGATGGTTGCCGTGTCTTGAGCATTATTTCCAACTCTGATCAAAGTCAAGAGCTAATGCACGTGAGTAGTGAGTGTAATAATTATTTACTTAGACTCTTGACTTCGACTGGAGCAAAGGCCATCAGCAAATAATTTCCATAATGCCCATCTTTATTTCTTTACATGATGTCGTCGAAGCCTTCTTTCTTTGACCACTTAACTCCCGTACTCTGGTACGAAACGTATTTAATAATTTGGCCAGAAAAATAACTCGTCCTTCAAAATATCGATCAATTCAAATAACCCTTACCACGGAGAACAATCGAGAGCAACATCGAATCTAACCCTAATTGGTAACCAATGACAGATTCGTGTCACTACTTTTGAATTCACAAATCCGGATTGCCTTGAACGAAACCTCTCAAATTTTTGTTGATTTTAGTAGCTGGCTTGCAAAACAAACAAACGGGAAGTGATAGAATTAAGTCAGACACGACAATATCAAAGGGAATGGGGGGGGGGGGGGGGGGGGGGGGGGGAGGTTTAATCATTTTGATAGCAGCATGAAACAGACAGATTTTTTCAAAGCTATGTCTCTGACGTTGCGACCTCAGGTTAAATAAAAGTTCTCTCCTTACACTTCAAATCAAGCAAATGGGTCAGTCATAATATATGCCAAGTATTACTCTTCATGTTGCATACTAGGATATGAAACTCAGGCGTGAATGGGTACTTCTTTAACTCACTCAACCCTAGAGACTTTTGCTACTTTTCAAAATTGTAAAAAAAATGTATTAAAAATGAGCATGTACATAGATAGGTTTATTCAACTACCATTAACATGCAAAAAAATAAATAATAAAAACATTAGCTTTGATACTACGCCTATAATTTGTCTCAGAAAAATGTAATAAATAGGCATGGGGTAAAAGTAACCCAGGTAAACTACGGATATTTTAGGGTTGAGTCAGTTAAACTAATTATTGATACTATTGGAGAACCCGCAATATTTTGAGGAGAAATAAAGCCTTATGCTCATCTGCTTTAATTATTATACAACCGTAATGAGGCATCGATTATCAAAATCACAATGCCCTTGCGGATTTTATAAATAATCAAATGAATGACCGATCATTAGATCTAAACCCTATCACATTTTCTAAATAATCGTTTGAATCAACGGGTGGTAGGATTACCCGTAATTAAAAGAAAAGGTTTGCAAGTTACTCGTAAATTATCTGTAGCTTCTATAAGTTTTAGATTTGCCAGCAATTATGTGCTCGTCGGCAATAATTTAACATGGGCTGTAAGGAACAATATTGACTCCCGACTCTATTTTAAAAAAAGAATATATTTGAAGTGTCAGACATCAAAAGGCGATTTGTATTGTATGAAATAGCAAATCTGTAACATACAGCCTGCTACGGGATTGAGTATTGAGCATTGTGAAAATCGTCTTGATGCTGTACTTAAATTAAATGTGCATATGCATTTGATATGATTTATAACTTTAGACGCCAGTGGATGAAGAACTTACTTCGTTGTGGCAAAGAGATTAATGGGATATGATACTACTCTGCGACAGACTAGTGTTCTATCAAAACGGTTGCTAGCATTGACTACTGTCCGTTTAAGGCGCTACATAAATTGGGAAATACTTATGCTCCATTGGATTTACGGCTTTGGAGTTCTATCGCGAATATATTGACGGTTATGAATTATTCAATCCGATCCAATCCAAAATAGTTGCAGCTTCATGTGACGCAACTAGGAGTGTTAGGGTTGCTTTGACGTACTATATATTTATTAGTAATAAACTGGTCTCGTTTTAAATAACTATGGAAAATATTGTCGGGTATAGTCAGTTGCTCTGACATCTGGGATGCTGTTCCGTGCCCAAACAGTACTGGGAAGGAACGACTGTTTGTGCGCATTGAGTCTGGAATATGACAGAGCATATGCATTTCTTTTCTTCCGTGGTGTTTCAAACTGTTAATAGGGATGGTAGTGGTTCCCTGTCGGCCCCTGAACAATATATTCGGCTTTTTCGTCTTTCTCCTTTCAATAAGTGGGGTTCAGTTTAAATGTTCCATAATGTCTTTTACACCGTGTTAAAAATCTATTTGTGGGTTATATTTCTTAGTAGTCGTCTGAGGCTAGTGCACCAACAGCAGCATTATCCGATTAACCTCCGTACTCAGGAAAGACTCGTATTCAAAAAATTTGGTCAGATAACGCGTCCTTTATACATCGATCGATTTAACCCTCTCCTTACCACCTGCAAGCAAAATCGTCAAATTTGTTACGAAACAATATTATACATTTTTCTTATTCAGATTTATTTTGTACACCATAAACCTTGAAAAATGATCTTTGTTTAATTAATAAGAACAATAAGTTGTTTTGCAGAGAGCTTGTTTGAGTATAAGAAATCAATTTTTCTGCTGGATAAGCCCGCCTTTTGGGAAAATACTGAAAATGATCGATAATGAGAGAGTTAAATAAAACTCATCTTGGCAAAATATCGATCGATGTTTGGAGGCCGAGTTTTTTTTAACCAAATTTTTAAACTCGTGTCTTTCCATATTACGGCATTGAACTGGTTAACAAACAAAAACTAGGAAGACTAGAGACTAAGTAAAATATGAAAGTAGCGCATCAGAGCAATACGTCCCATGAAATCGGAGTTTATCCCGCTTTAAAAAAATAGATTTGCATTGACAATTGCATTTGCTTGTTAGTCTTTGGATAGAGTATTAGTCTATCGCAAAGTACTTTCCGCCAAATTTTATAGATACACCTTGCTGCCCAACCACTGCCGTGTGAACAAGATGACAAAAAAAAATTAGCGATCTCACCCGGGATCGATACTGGAGTGTGTGGGAATCGTGTGGGAACCGTGTGCTCTACAAACTGAGCTATCGGTTCCTCTGATTATTATTATACAATTAAGGCCAAAAGCTCTTGAACACTGCAGTAATCAGACAATACGCACTTTATAAATAAGGGACGGTATAATGTAAGAGTATTTCAGTACAAAGTTTATTTTTGGGTTGTTATTTATAGGAATACTGAAAGGACTTTATAATAATATAGAATGAGTTTGTTGTCCTCGATTTCTATTGAATTGGAGAGTAGAAGGCATTTCATTTCACACATGAATTCACCTATAATGTACATTTTATTTGTGCTGTCTGGTAGAGAGTACTTTTTGTAGTTCATAGTTAATGTTAAAAATTTTGGGAATGATTGGAAGCTATTTATTTCTGCCATGACATTACATATAAAACCATCTTCGCCAGAAATAATATCTCTCTCAAGTAGGATGGCCAACTTATGGTAAATTCTTCAACCTTTTCAAGGGCTTGGGGCCGTTTTAATTAATTGCTATTTGAAGTTTTAAAAATCTGACTAAAATGGAAAAAAAAAGGCTTTTGTCACTGTATCATCAGCATTCGTGTCCATTGAACCAGGCGTCTTTGACGGCATTATAGTATACTGGTATCATGACATATAAAATATTCAAAATTTTCCTTTTTGGATGAATAAAGTACATTCTTCTTCTTCTTCTTCTTCTTCTTCTTCTTCTTCTTCTTCTTCTTCTTCTTCTTCTTCTTCTTCTTCTTCTTCTTCTTCTTCTTCTTCTATTATTATTATTATTGTTATTATTATTATTATTATCATCATCATCATCATTATTATTATTATTATTATTATTATTATTATTATTATTATTATTATTATTATTATTATTATTATTACCATTTTTATATAATATATATTATATTATGATAATATGTGCTTTTATTATATATTACACAATAAACTTAAGCATTTATATAGTGCAATACCCACTAAACGTGCTCAAAGCCCTTCGATTTTTCAATTTTAATAGGTTTTTCCGGATATCACCTAGGCAATCTTTAGGTGAGGGGTCAATTTTTGTGAGTAAAAATTTAGGTAATTGTATTTTGGGTAGATGCTTCGTGAGTAACAACGCAGATTTGCTATTCACCAAAAAATCACATCTGTACATTTTTGTCTAAAAATGCATTAAACAAATCTTCTAATATCGATTGACTGAAACGTCCATTTTATGTGAAAAAGTCTCAATCCTGAGATTGCTGCTGATTGCATTTTGAAGTTTATTTAAACGTGTTCAGTTGAAACTGTTAATACGATGTTTTGCTTGTGTCAGGCGGGGAATTGATGAATAAAGAATAAAATTAAAATAAATGAAGTTTGATACATTATCAGTAGGTACATACATTCTCATGAAAGGGCAGCTGGTTACGCAACGAAGAAAAAACAAACCAAAATCAGAGTTTTCTTCGAAAGTCTTCGATAATTCTAGCAGGATAAAAAATTGATGAGATTGAAATTGGTTTAACCAAGATGGAAATTTGAAAGTTTTTGTAGTTAGATTAATTTTTTTTATTTCATTCGTTTGATTGGATAAATCAGCCAGAAAAAAATGGTTCGACAAAAAGCATAAAATAAAAACGAGATGATTGATAATATAATATATATAAACGATATGATTGATAATATAATTAAATGTAGACTTTTATGAAGAGCATTTCCCAGTGTCATCGCATCGTGGTTAAAGTACATTGCTTTATTTACAGTTAGTCATATAAAATGAAGTTCCCATTATATATAAAGCAAATAGCCTGCAAAGCTTCTTTCTTCCAACACTATTAAAATGTCCGTCGCTTCCTACATCCAAGTACCATTCCCACCTGACTTAGTGTTTCACCTCACGACATAGCGAGGAAGCTGGAGTAGAAGTAGCAGCAGTAGTAGTAGTAGTAGTAGTAGTAGTAGTAGTAGTAGTAGTAGTAGTAGTAGTAGTAGTAGTAGTTGTAGTAGTAGTAGCAGTAGTATTAGAAATAGAAGTAGTAGTAAAAAAAAATAATTGAGCTTTATATAGCGCAATATCCACTGAATGTACTCAAAGCGCTTAACATTTAACATGTAGGACGGGACATGACGCCTGTTAGGCGATATTACAATTTTTCGGACAAAGGCAATGCTGTTAACGGCCAGGTACCCATTTGACACCTGAGTACGGTGAGAGAATGTGAGTAAAGAGCCTTTTCCAAAGGGCTCGACTATACGCCGAGCGCGAGGCTCGAACCCAGGACCTTCCGATCCGAAAGCGGGTGTCACACCACTAGACCACATAGCCGCACTAGTAGTAGTAGTAGTAGTAGTAGTAGTAGTAGTAGTAGTAGTAGTAGTAGTAGTAGTAGTAGTAGTTGTAGTAGTAATAGCAGTAGTAGTAGTAGTAGTAGTAGTAGTAGTAGTAGCAGTGGTAGCATTAGTAGTAGTAGTACAGCAGCAGCAGTAGTAGTAGTAGTGGTAGTAGTAGTAGTAGTAGTAGTAGTAGTAGTAGTAGTAGTAGTAGTAGTAGTAGTAGTAGTAGCAACAGTCGTAGTAGTAGTAGTAGTAGTAGTAGTAGTAGTAGTAGTAGTAGTAGTAGTAGTAGTAGTAGTAGTAGCAGCAGCAGTGGTAGCATTAGTAATAGTAGTAGTAGTACAGCAGCAGCAGCAGCAGCAGTAGTAGTAGTAGTAGTAGTAGTAGTAGTAGTAGTAGTAGTAGTAGTAGTAGTAGTAGTATATAATAATAATAATAATAATAGTAGTAGTAGTAGTAGTAGTAGTAGTAGTAGTAGTAGTAGTAGTAGTAGTAGTAGTAGTAGTAGTAGTAGTAGTAGTAATAGTAGCAACAGTTGTAGTTGTAGCAGTATTAGTATCTCTGAATATAATGTATTTGGAATCAATACCTTAAAGAACGATGATAATAATGTCAGCTATCTACATAGAGGGAAATTAATATTATATTTCCTTATAACCTCACTTCAACAACCAATCACACGATGAATAAAGGGTGTCACATTTTCAGCCGCTCAACGCCGCGTTTCATTCGTACAACCAACTAGCCTACTCCATAGACAGACAACCTTATCGGGATACGAGTTGTCCTACTGCTGTTGTGGACTGCGTGGACAAATCCTTCATTTGCACTGCGTGTCTGGATGAGAAGCCTAAAACCATCTGCTCTACTCTCTTCTGTATTATTATCATTACCATGGACTAGTAGCTGCTACATATATTATTGTCTTTTTGTTTGGATACTATTATAATTATTATTATGCTAATACTAGTAGGTATAATTTTTTTCTTGTGTTCAATATTCTACACAACGAATGTTTATTGTTCAAGTTATTGGTAGTACAACTTGTTTGCCAACTATTAATAAGATTCTTATTCTCAAAGGACCAAGGGTTGTGGTGTCATTAAAGTTGTTTTAGTGTTGGAGTGTGATTCACCTCGTCAATATGTGACCTATTACATCTTAACGGTATTTTAATGTCCTTGTGATTTACTTATATCGGCTAGAACACACACACACACACACACACACACACACACACATATATATATATATATATATCGGCCGTTTTCAAAATAACGCCAAATTCGAGTCCTCCAATTTTTGAAAAGTCAAGTATTTCCAACATACTCATTATTTTGTGTATGCTTTCTGTGATATGTATGCGACATAAAATTGTAATAACAGGGCTTAATGAGTTTCCAGTGGTCACTTATTCAAGTATTTGTGAATCACAATCTACATGAGACTCATTCCTGTTACGCTTAAAAAAATATGTCACATTACATAAGTTAACACATTTTTGGACAACTATTGAAATAAAACATTGAAAAACAATAAACACAGAGCATTGATACTAATTTTGACAACAAAATGACAGTTATTGTTTTACAAAAGGCATTCAGAAATCAGTTTTTGAAAACAAAGGATATTATTTGAGCAATCATCATCTCCAAAAATTTATAGGAAAATGACAAAAATAAAAATTGTTCACCATAGTCTAGGTATATAAGTGTTAAACCACCACAAATAATGTTTCCTTTCAAGTATTTATATTTAGCATGAAAAACACGAAAAAGTCATTCTTAACAGGAATGAGTTTGTGTAACAGGAATGAGTGGACGTAACAGGAATGAGTTTTCTGTTACAGGAATGAGTAATTGCAACATATTTATTCGAAAGGATTATAAATTCAATACGCTTAGTGATTGAAACTCAAAAGAAGAACAAAATGGTTAGGGCGCCAATACAATGATTTGGGGCTTATGTTGGTAGAGACCCACAAAAGAGCACCAACATTGTTTGTTAAATTCAGGATACTCTTTCGTGGCAGTTCGGAATGTTTGGATAAACAGACAAAAGAGGCATTTTTAAAACACTGGAAAGAGCAAGAAGCTGCCACATACCCATGTATGATTTTGGTTTACTTAATGAGATAACGTCCAGTTTGAACAACTTTTCCAGGGTATCTTTATCACTTATGTTAACATCGGGAATATAAAGGTCCATGTTTGTGACAAAAATTTAACAACTGTCTGGATGTTGTCATTGAGTGAAGCAAGGTTTGAATCTGACAAATAATGGTCCTTGTGTAAAGCCAGCTCTTGTATCAATCTTACTCGTATTTCGTCTGTTTGTGTGTCTTTGCTAAATACATACACTGCACCACAGGCAGGCAGGCAATCCCCATCGGCCCTCAGCTTGACTGGAAATAACTGTTTCCCATCACACAGAGATCTAGGTATATCATTTGAAATTAAATGTGTACACCTGTTGTCAATACCAATGCGAGTTTTGATTACACTTCTGCTGGCCCCAACTATTTCACAAACACGTAATGCTTGATTTTCACATTCATCAACCACTTCATCAAATGATTTCCATTCATTCAATCTTTGATAAAACCATTGTAATCGATTCAGTCGGCATCACCTTAATGTCTATGTCATCTTGGTCATGTTCATCCCTTGAATCACTGTTTAAGTCAACCGGTGCAACTTCGGGCATGTCTCCATCATTACCTTTGAAAACCTGTTGCTTCAAATCACTTTGCAGAAATGAATGAAATTTAATTGATGTGACCAACAACATTATTGAACATTCTTGACTCCTTTTCTCCAAAACGCTGAAGCAAGCATGTTAATGTTTTGAGTAGAAAAGTGCCAGAAGACAATAGAGAATAAAAAATTTTTTTCGCGGCGGTGGTGGGGTTTGAACCTGCGACCTTATTGGTACGACAACTCCGCCTGGCAGGTGAGAGCGTGGCTCTACCGTGTGAGCTATCCACGAACACAAAAATATTCGTTTCAAACCCAAAGTCATTTCTAGATCCCTCTCTCACCCACTTCTTGAGATCGCCGATTCGTTCACCACCATCGCGAAATAATTTTGACCAGCAGTTAAGCTTAATAGCCAATATTCTCATCACAAACATAGAACATAGAAACGATTGAGACATTGAGTATGCTCCGGTGTATGGGGTGAATTTTTAATTCAGAAAAGTGAGTGGAGCAGGCACTTATGTTGGTAACAACAAGATATGAAGTGAGTAGAAAAGTGCCAGAAGACAATAGAGAATAAAAATTATTTTTCGCGGCGGTGGTGGGGTTTGAACCTGCGACCTTATTGGTACGACAACTCCGCCTGGCAGGTGAGAGCGTGGCTCTACCGTGTGAGCTATCCACGAACACAAAAATATTCGTTTCAAACCCAAAGTCATTTCTAGATCCCTCTCTCACCCACTTCTTGAGATCGCCGATTCGTTCACCACCATCGCGAAATGATTTTGACCAGCAGTTAAGCTTAATAGCCAATATTCTCATCACAAACATATAACATAGAAACGATTGAGACATTGAGTATGCTCCGGTGTATGGGGTGAATTTTTAATTCAGAAAAGTGAGTGGAGCAGGCACTTATGTTGGTAACAACAAGATATGAAGTGAGTAGAAAAGTGCCAGAAGACAATAGAGAATAAAAAATTTTTTTCGCGGCGGTGGTGGGGTTTGAACCTGCGACCTTATTGGTACGACAACTCCGCCTGGCAGGTGAGAGCGTGGCTCTACCGTGTTAGCTATCCACGAACACAAAAATATTCGTTTCAAACCCAAAGTCATTTCTAGATCCCTCTCTCACCCACTTCTTGAGATCGCCGATTCGTTCACCACCATCGCGAAATAATTTTGACCAGCAGTTAAGCTTAATAATCAATATTCTCATCACAAACATATAACATAGAAACGATTGAGACATTGAGTATGCTCCGGTGTATGGGGTGAATTTTTAATTCAGAAAAGTGAGTGGAGCAGGCACTTATGTTGGTAACAACAAGATATGAAGTGAGTAGAAAAGTGCCAGAAGACAATAGAGAATAAAATTTTTTTTTCGTGGCGGTGGTGGGGTTTGAACCTGCGACCTTATTGGTACGACAACTCCGCCTGGCAGGTGAGAGCGTGGCTCTACCGTGTGAGCTATCCACGAACACAAAAATATTCGTTTCAAACCCAAAGTCATTTCTAGAATTTCTAGATCTAGAAATGACTTTGGGTTTGAAACGAATATTTTTGTGTTCGTGGATAGCTCACACAGTAGAGCCACGCTCTCACCTGCCAGGCGGAGTTGTCGTACCAATAAGGTCGCAGGTTCAAACCCCACCACCGCCGCGAAAAAAATTTTTTATTCTCTATTGTCTTCTGGCACTTTTCTACTCACTTCATATCTTGTTGTTACCAACATAAGTGCCTGCTCCACTCACTTTTCTGAATTAAAAATTCACCCCATACACCGGAGCATACTCAATGTCTCAATCGTTTCTATGTTATATGTTTGTGATGAGAATATTGGCTATTAAGCTTAACTGCTGGTCAAAATTATTTCGCGATGGTGGTGAACGAATCGGCGATCTCAAGAAGTGGGTAGAGAGAGGGATCTAGAAATGACTTTGGGTTTGAAACGAATATTTTTGTGTTCGTGGATAGCTCACACGGTAGAGCCACGCTCTCACCTGCCAGGCGGAGTTGTCGTACCAATAAGGTCGCAGGTTCAAACCCCACCACCGCCGCGAAAAAAAATTTTTATTCTCTATTGTCTTCTGGCACTTTTCTACTCACTTCATATCTTGTTGTTACCAACATAAGTGCCTGCTCCACTCACTTTTCATGTTAATGTTTTCACATTTTTTACATGCACATGTTTCTCTGTCCCTTTTTCTTGGAGTAACAACCCAAAATGGCTTAAGTCGGTAGAATGAAGAAAATGACACGTATAGGTTGCAAGAGATGCAACGCTTGAACAAATGTGACATTGTATCACATATTAGTCTTCTTTGTTTCTTGACTTTATTTCTTGTTTTTGTATTTCTCTTTCCTGGAGCTAATTTAGAAGTGTCACCTTTCAGGAAAAAATCTCTTACTATTTGCTTGACAAGATCTGGAAATTTTAGAGGCATTTGACGTCGTTTCCGAATTTTTCCAAGAGTTTATATTTTTTGAGAGTCATACCAGCTGCCAGATGTTTCACGGATGTGTACATGTGCCTTCTGTTCCTCAAATGTTTGATGTCTTATAGGAGTGCAAAATGATTTTGTAATGTTCTTTTCACTTTCTTGTTTTTTCTGCTATCTTTCAAAAGTTTTTCTAGTTTTTGATCGGGGTGTCAACGAAAGTTTTTTTAATTTTTAATGACCTGTCCAAGCGCTTTTTGTACTTTTTGGGATTTCTTTTTCGATTGAGAAAGAGAGGACAGCCTTTTCACTTCTTCAAGACTTTGGTTTTTCAACATTTAGGTTTCATTGGCTGTTTTAGTAGCTTGATATCTTTGACGAGAGACATACCGGAGTGGAGATTTTGAGTGTGAGGATGGAGTGTAACTCAGGTCAAGATTTTGCTGTTCCCGGTTTGTAGTATGTGTGTGATCATTTTTTATCCAATTCTTTCTCTGTTTGCGTTGTTCTCTTGGTGTCTTATCTTTTATGGACTTTTTCTTTCCATTCGATTTGTCGCTCTGGTATTTGTCTTGTTCTTTTTTAAGATTAACAGCACGTCGAATAGGAACTCCATCTCGTCTTTGACGGTAAAGTCATTGCTCTCGGCTGACATCATGGCTTTTTTGGCCTTTGTGATAAGAAAACAAAATAAAACAATCGTTACAACAAAGCTATGACCCTTGAAAATGAACAATAATATCAAGTTACATTTCGCCACCCTCATTCCTATTACAAAACAAGGTGTAACATGAATAAAGTCAAGGAACAAAGAAGACTATTATGTGATACAATGTCACATTTGTACAACCGATACGGGCCGTTAAATCATAGTAATCATCTAAAATGTATCTGAGCCTAACAGGCAACAAACTATGTTTGAACATTAGGCATTTGGTATTGGCAAAGTAACTTTGCACTAAACATAGTCTTTCAGCAATGGATGAAATTAATATGTAAACAATAAAAATTGTTTTTAATGGTAACGTTGTAACAATGAATGTTACCACTTCAATGGACATAGGCCTGTAACACTTCAGTGGTTTACAAAACACTTTACCAAACACATCCTTATGAAACAAAGGAATATTCTATGAATCGATAAACCATGTGGAGGCGCCGTGGCCAAATGGTTACCGAAAGCCGAAAGGGACTCCGGACTGGGAGATAACAGGTTCGAAAACCTCCACAACCATAGAGTGGTTTCCTTAATCAAGGAAATTCATTCCGGTTGCTTCACTTTGCTTCACCCAGGTGTATAGTATGGTACCAGTGCTGCTGTGGAATGTAATTTGCTATAGACCAACCTCGTATTCATAAGTTAAATGTCTATTTCATGATACAGCAACAGGGATAAGCTCCGATTCTATCGGCCATTATGCTCCAAAGGACTTAGTGACAATAAAACATGTGTTTCATTTTATGAAAGTTCACATTCCTCATTCCTGTTACTCATTCCTGTTATGTTTTCCTCATTCCTGTTACATCCCTCATTCCTGTTAAAAAACAAGGTGTAACAGGAATGAGTGTAACAGGGATGAGTTTATCTCGCTTCGATTCATACTATCCCTAAAATATGATTTACTCTAACATTAAAGTATGACTATTATTTAGAGCCTTAAAAAAGCTATAAACTGATACTTTTGATTTTTAATACAAGTACTAATTTAAATAACAAGCCCTGGTAACAGGAATGAGGGTCATGGTCTGATGTTGAACATTACTCACCATTCTTGAAGCGGTGTTGAACTGGAAATCACACTGAATGAAAAAACCATGTGTTTGTAGTTTAGGCCGTGATGTAAAAGGGGCAGCTACGGCGAGAAAACATTGTTAGTTGCACTTCTATTGTTAAGAGGATTTTAATTGGTTAATTTTCACTGCTGTTACAGGAATGAGTAGCCCCCTTGGGGACAGACTTTATTAATATATAATAAAACTTTAAAAAGTCTGATTGTTACAAACTTTTATGAGGATGTTAGAAGATGGCAATTTGCATCAGGTGAATTCATAGGTGTATACAACAAGACACTCCATTTTGTTAAAAATTCGACTTAAAGCCATCATGCAAAAAAAAAAAGGACAGGGTATTTTCCTCTACCCCAGTCAATACAAAACGTCATATCTATCCTGAATCTCTCTCGATTTTCGTTTTTTATGTTTCATACAAGTTAGTAATGTGTAGTGAGACTGTGTAAGCAAGTATTTGCTAACAATATATGCATCAAATATTTCAAAGATCCAATTATCGTCACAGGACAGGAATTTGGCAGTTTTTTGAAAAAGGCCGATATATATATATATATATATATATATATATATATATATATATATATTATATATATATATATATATATTTATATTTATTATTTTAATATTTACCGCAATGTTGGAGTCAGTCGACATCAGCCTGAAACATCGATGTAGACCAACTCCAACATTGTGGTAAATATTAAAATAATAATTCGCTCCATTGCTACATGTCGAGCACTATCCGTAACATATTTGTATCAAACACATATATATTTGCAGGTCTGATAACCGACGCAATAATGGGCCTGTTTAAACAGTCTTGTAATGGAAAATGTTTTGCGTTGGCTCGAGGTTTTCCATTACAACAAAGGGGACCAAAACAATTTGGATCATCAGACCTACAAAGTATAAGTCGAACGATAGCATTTGTTACAGTGAATGACATATAATCAGTCGGATGGTGAACAGGTTTGAACTGAGATATTGCCAAGTTTAGTAAGATGGTCAATTTTTATCAAAAATGAGTTCTTGCCATGAATTATTAAATTAACCCTTTTTGTATATCTTCGGGAAATATCAAAGCTTAATTTCACTTCTAAATATTTTTTTTACAGCTCGTCAAGTTGAACAAGTATAAAATTTCAGATAAGTTGCTGGATACCTTTCCTATACATCTGACCACAACTTCACGAAAAATCACCCGATTTACTTCAAACAAAGATTAAAATGCTCTAGGGAGCATATTCTTCCAGAAAATGCAAATGCAAATCCAAACTTTTCACATTCCGACTGATTATGTCATGCCCTGACACATTAACAACTGTCTACTTAGAATATAGCCGTCTGATCAAGTTGATATGTTTTTGTTGAGAACTCGGTACAGTGGACATATTATTTGCAGGTCTGATATACAAAAGCAATTATGTTTGTAATAGAGAATATTTTGTGTTGGTTTTAGAATATTTCGATTACAACAATAAGACCACAACAATTTGTAGTAGACTTGCAAAGAAGTACACGTTGTTTGAGAGGAATAAACACAGTTTATTAAATTAAGTTTGATTAAATTGTATATTTCTCATTACCATGCCTTGAAACTGTTCCCTTGTCTGCATCCGGTTCATCTCGACTTAACACTGATTTAAATTGATGTCAACATCAAGGTGCAAATATTTTAAGGTCTGATAACCGAACGCATTTATGGGCCTGATTTAACCGTTTCTATGGACACTATTTTGTATTGGTTTGAGAGTATTTTCATTACAACTATAGGACCATAACAATTTGGGTTATCAGACCTGCAAATAAGTATACGCTGGTCAACATGGTATTATGCCGGAATGAACTAGATGCTGGAACAAATTGTGCAGTGGCCTGGCAAAACGTGCCGCATGGTGAAAAATATCAAACCCCAGAAGTTAGTGTATATTTTTATAGAGCAATCCTTCTTGAGTAAAATCCTGTTGAAATTTTCATTTTCGATATTGTAACATTACGATGATGATGATGTTGATGATGATGCGGATGATGTTGATGATGATGATGAGGATGATGATGAGGATGATAATGATAATACTACTACTACTACTACTACTACTACTACTACTACTACTACTACTACTACTACTACTACTACTACTACTACTAATAATAATAATAATAATAATACTAATAATACTAATAATAATTGTTATCGTTATTATTATTATTATTATTATTATTATTATTATTATTATTATTATTATTATTATTATTATTATTATTATTGTTATGATGATGATATAATATATAATATAATATAATATAATAATAATAATAATAATAATAATAATAATAATAATGATAATAATAATAATAATAATAATAATAATAATAATAATAATAATAATAATAATAATAATAATAATAATAATAATTGTTATCGTTATTATAATAATAATAATAATAATAATAATAATAATAATAATAATAATAATAATAATTAATAATAATAATAATAATAATAATAATAATAATAATAATAATAATAATAATAATAATATAATAATAATTATTATTATTATTATTATTATATTATTATTATTATTATTATTATTATTATTATTATTATTATTATTATTATTATTATTATTATTATTATTATTATTATTATTATTACCATTTGTATTATTAAAATGATGATGGTGATGATATTGATGATGATGATGATGATGATGATGATGATGATGATGATGATGATGATGATGATGATGATGATGATGTTGATGATTTTGATGAAAAACTAGGCTAGTCGTGTACTTAGATTATCGACAAAATATATTCCTAATAACTCTACTCAACAAAAATACCCTTTGAATAAATCAAACAATAATTGGAATGACTTTTATACGTGATTGCCGATAGCATTCATTCATTTGTCAAAAATATAAACCAAGATCCCTCTCATCGACGTTACTGTAACCTAAATACCGAAAACCTAAAATCAATAAAACTGATTTTATTTTCAATTGATATCAAACAATAAATACATATCTAGTCGAGATCAGATATTACGACCAAAATACACTAGATTGAATTAGGAGAAGGAATGTAATGGGGGGCGGAGGGGGGGGGGGTTGGGAGAGGTAGATCAAGGGTTTAAAATATATAGCACCAACTCACACCCGATTGTGCAGTTTGTTATGCCCCCAGCATAAAAGACATGCGAGATTGATGGATTCGACTCCGTTGTTTAAAAATATATTTGACTTGATTTGTTGAACGTAACAATACAACTGGGCATGTTCATGGCCTTTGTTTGATAACATGATATTTATTATGGCCTGCCATTTCTTTAAAATTACGTCATTATACAAGACGACGATCACCAAAAGAAAGTGAAAGGTGAATTTGTAGCACTGCTTAAGGTAACAATTGATTCCATTGGTTGAACTGAAAACTAACTTGACAATATGGAGACATGAAACTTAGGAGTCAATGTCAAATCGGTAAACATGGCTTTTGAGAGTTGCTGTTTACATAATGACGACTGTCCGAGGGCGTGGTTATCTAAGTCTATTACCCATAAACATGGATGGCAAAAAACAATAACAAAGACCTGAGTGATGTCACCTTCGTTCTATCTATGACGTTTCATTCTTGGTTAATGGGAATGATCGAAATTAGCTTTCCATGTGGTCGAGGTTATTGGTCACATTGCATGCAAAATGTGCTCAAATGACCCACATAGTGAAACATGTTCACAGCCTTTTAAATATCTAACAGCACGATTGGTCTTTTTATTCATCTTAACAATGGGCATGTTTATAACTTTTGTAAACAAAGAAGCGTGTTTACATTTGTTAAGAAATATCCATTTGTTGGACAGCAACAAATCATGTGATTGATGACCTGGTTGGACGAAATCATGAATATAGATCACTCCCATTGTTGAGGTACTACAGAAAATCTCACGCAAATGGACTTTTATTTGTCTTCTCGATTCCTTGAAATTGTTTGACCTCTCTATTGACCAAGCAGTGACTGAGTAATACAAAGACTCCAATAAATGTACAATGAAATAGACTAGGGTCTCTCGCCTTATTAACAACGCAATTGAATACAAGTTTTCAAGTGAATAATGAGTCTGCAAGTGAATAAAAGTTTGCAAGTGAATAACAGTTTGCACGTGAATAAAAGTTTGCAAGTGAATAACAGTTTGCACGTGAATAAAAGTTTGCAAGTGAATAAAAGTTTGCAAGTGAATAACAGTTTGCACATGAACAATAAGTCTGCTAGTGAATAAAAGTTTGCAAGTGAATACTGTTACCGACCATTTCCTGGGATCCTGATTTGATTTGATCTCGACGGGTCCCGAAAGCTCAGGTAGAGGAGCACTCACTTTACAAGCAAAGGGACCGACGTAGATCCCCGCTGCAGTGATTGGGTAGCTGGGCCCTATTATATCAGATGGGAAGTAATTTTTTTTTTTATAGACAAGCGTCATATGAAAAGGGTAGCAAGCAATTGCTATTGTCCGTGTAAAGCTACAGAAACCGTGATAAACTTCAAGAGTTTTATACTCTGAAGTACTACAAAAGAATTGTTTTGGGCTTTGTGTTTATCAAGGATATTTTGATTGTAAAAGCTGTTAACACAGTGTTTATTTAAAATCTGGGGAGTTCTATTATGTATGTCAGGCGGGGAGTACATTCCGTTTAGATAATGACTGGGATTAAGTACTCTGGTTTTTATTTTGCCTGATGCAAAGTACACCGCGTTTCTATTATGCCTGCGGTAAAGTACATTGCTTTTTTATTCTGTCTGGGTAAAGTGCATCGCGTTTCTATTATATCAGGGGTAAAGTAAATAGGGGGATGCCGATTCCTCAATTGGTAGAACACTCGTTTCACAAGCAAAGGGACCGAGATCGATCCCGGGTGCAGCCAGGTTTTTTTCTGACCCCCCCCCCCCCTGTCCACCCAGTAGTGATTGGGTAGCTGGCTCTCATATATCTTGCGGAAAGTACTTTGCGATAGACTAGCGTCCTAACCAACGGGTAGCAAGCAATTGCTATTGTCTGTTTCACGCTACAGAATCCGGGATAAACTCCGGCTCCATCCTGAAGGACTAATAAAATAAATCGCGTTTTTATTATGGCTGAGCTAAAGTGCATCGCATTTTTATTATGGCTGAGCTAAAGTGCATCGCATTTTTATTATGGCTGAGCTAAAGTGCATCGCGTTTTTATTATGGTGAGGTAAAGTTCATCGCGTTTTTTTTTATGCTGAGCTAAAGCGCATTGCGTTTTTATTATGGTGAGGTAAAGTTCATCGCATTTTTATTATGGCTGAGTTAAAGTGCATCGCGTTTTTATTATGGCTCAGGTAAAAGAAAGTGCATTGCGTTTTTATATGGTTGAGGTAAAGTGCATTGCATTTCTATTATGTCAGGGGTAAAGTAAATTGCGTCAAAAATGAGCAAGTTTCAGCCAGTGTCCGTTTTAGAACGTCAAAATAGAAAAAGATTTGTCACCTCGTTCCTCATGGCTGTAAAACTGATAGTGAACCACCAATAAGTATTATTTATACGAGTCTTTTAAAGATATTTATATGGGATGAATATGACAATAATGATAAAATGATGATAATGACAACAATAAAAATGATGATGATGATAATAAAAAAAGAAAAATAATAATAATGGTAAAAGTAATGATGATGATAATAATAATAATAATAATAATAATAATAATAATAATAATAATAATAATAATGATAATGATAATAATAATAATAATAATAATAATAATAATAATAATGATAATAATAATAATAATAATAATAATAATAATAATGACAATGTGATACTACTACTACTACTACTACTACTACTACTACTACTACTACTACTACTACTACTACTACTACTACTACCACTACTACCACTACTACCACTACTACTACTACTACTACTACTACTACTACTACTACTACTACTACTACTACTACTACTGCTAATAATAATAATAATAATAATAATAATAATAATAATAATAATAATAATGATGATGATGATAATGATGATGATGATGATGATGATGATGATGCTGATGATGATGATGATTATTATTATTATTATTATTATTATTATTATTATTATTATTATTATTATTATTATTATTATTATTATTATTTATTATTATTATTATTGTTATTATTATTATTATTATTATTATTATTATTATTATTGTTATTATTATTATTAAATAATGATAATAATAATAATAATAATAATAATAATAATAATAATAATAATAATAATAATAATAATAATAATAATAATAATAATAACAACAATCCGATTTAAAAAGAAAAGAAAATTCACAAATAAGAGTAGAAAGGATAAAAGCAGGTCATGCTCTGACGAGTCAGAATCTTATATATCATCTTGTACATAATACGCTTTATTTATGGAGTATTAAAAAAGATGACTGCGTAATATTTTATGACGTTTATACCCTGTATCTCTGATCTGATCAATATTCACGTCCATAATAGGCTTGTTGCATCCAAGGAGAGATACCCCTTATCGACAAACACAGTGAAGCGAAAATTATTGGTTGTTTTGCAGGCATTAGATAATGAGTCCTTCAGAGTCATAGGGCCCGTAGAGCTGGAGTTTATCTCAGTTTCTTTAGATAGTATGCGCTCGTCTAAGAAGCTCACATCATTGCCATCCGGAAGTATAATGGACCAACACACAAAACTATGTGTAATCTTAAACGGTTTATAGTCAGGTTAATACAGTTTAGTGAGAATTACTCACAAACATGGGTGACAAAAATCAATAACAAAGGCCTGAGTGACGTCATCTTCGTTCTATCTATATAAAGTGTGCACTTGGATAAGAAGCTCACAACATTGGCATCCGGAATTATAACGACTAACACACAAAACCAAAGAGCGTGTAGGTAACGATTGTGGACAATGGGGTCAGAAAAAATCTCGACTGCACCCGCGATCGATCTCGGCCCCTTTGCTTGTGAAGCAAATGCTCTACCAACTGACCTATCGAGACCCCCCCCCCCCCCCGGTATTGTACGGATGGAACGAAATTGACGTCACTCAGCTCTTTGTTATTGTTTTTAGACAGCCAGTTTAAGGATTGGTCCTCACTAAGTTATCACAATCTGACTATAAACTTTATCGGTTACACATCGTTTTGTGTGTTTATACGTTATATCCGACTGGCGAGTATTTTACCTAAACGCAAAGTATCAATAAACCGGACTGATCTGATATTATGATTGGGGTCGATAAAGAACATTGTCGTGCAGGGTCCATTAAGATACCAGGACTGTTGCCGCCCAAGACGAAAATGCTAGTACATTCCTACTCCGTTATAAGGAACTCATTGGGTCGTTGAAAATGAGTTCGTATATGGGTAGCAGTCCCTCGGAGCCGCGCGTTACGAATGAAGTGATACGAGTTTCATGATCGAAGTAGACTTTGAAATAGGGAACAAAAGTGTGTGCCCAAATACTGGTTCTAATATGATTGGAAGTGTAAAGCCAGCCTTCCAGAGGAAAAGATGCATACTTTGTGCAACTGATTTTCTGGTTTCAGAGTGATCATTCTTATTTTCTAGTCTTCAAAAATGCTGGTCGTCAGTAATTATCATTCATCCTCGCTCTTTTATTTCCCCTTTATATAAGAATCTGCCGATACTTCTTGCTACTAAAATAGTTAAGTTACGTTATGATTCGATATATATCCTATTCATTCTTTATACACTGGTTACACACCTCCAAAGAGTTTTGAACAGGAAAAGAGGAAGGTGTGACGTCATGACATCTCTACCCTATTATATAGGAATGTTCTGTTAGAGATTACCTTAGCGCAGACTTTCGTCCTTTCTATGTTATTAGCACACAATAGATTCTTTTCCAGTTTGCAAACGTTTCTCGAACACTAAACTAGTAAGGACGCTACGCTTGCCAGCGCCTAATAATTTTGTCGAATTATTTTGGCAGGCGTATGCTTCCAACAATATCAAGTTGGTTAAACGATGCAATACAAGGGGTTGCATGAAGTATAAACTTTAAAATGCCTTGAAAAAATGCAGCAATCGTATTAAATCTATAATTTTATAGAAGGAAAGGAGATGACGTCACTCAACACTGTTATTATTTTTAGACAACAGGATAGGGATTACTTCTAACTAAATTATATAATATAATCGTCGTGCCAAGCACAGTTTTATGTCTTGGTATGTTAAGTTGGGCTGGTGGATGGTTTGAGTATGTCATTTAAATCAATACTCAAGTTTATCGACATCTCACCCAAATCTAAAATAATAGAAACTAGTTGATAATGTAAGTGTTGCTGCTCGAAGCTCGAAGAAATAAATAACAATGTGAAATTGAATGTAAGCTTCAATTTAATATACGAAAACAGATAAAATGGTTGTTTCGGGTTTCCCCTTTATGAACAAAATAGGATGAATGAACCTACAGAAAAATGAGATAATATGGTAGTGGCGTTGTTAATATTCCTTTAATTCATCTTGTTTTGTTGATAAAGGGGAAACCCAAAACGTCCGTTTTATCTGTTTTCGTATATTAAATTGAAGCTTACATTGCTGATGAAATCATAGTTTTGCTTATGCTAACAAAGATACAAACAAAAACGTACGTAAGTCGAATAATTTGACCCGTCCGTGCGTTTCTATACGCACAGCAGACAAAGGCATCACGAAATGTCACATCCTTATGTCGTGGACTGCTTCCTCAGCCTCACTCGGCGAGAGACCAATTATTCCGATGACCTGCCTCAAATTTTCTCTACAGGTTATTTCTGTCGTATAATGACAAAACTCTTTTATTTGCCCCTAAAACTTTAAATATCGATCGAATAGATTCAGTTGCAGATTTGTTTAAAATTGTAACACCTTCGAAGTCAATGAATTTAATGTTCATCATAATATTTGATCGATATTTTTAGTACAATTTTCAGGCAAAAAAAAAACACTTGAATGAGATACGTTTCGGGGTTCCCATTTATCAACAAAACACGATGAATGAAACACTAAGATATTATCTCATTCGTCCTAAGTGCTTCATTCATCGTGTTTAGTTGATAAAGGGGAAACCCGAAACGTCTACAGTATCTGTCTTCGTCTAATAAATTCAAGTGTACAATTCAATACTTATCTTTATTTCAGTCCCATATAACACTATTAAAATAACACTAAACTGGCATGGGCCGTTGAATTGCTCTACATAATAGTCATAGGCATTTATTTTTTGTTTAGTGCTACTTTTCATATACTTTTATGGTCATCTTCTTCGTCACGAATTATTCCACCTCATAAAATAATAATGTTTACCACTTCGACTTTAGAAACCCGTTTCATCTCCGTGAGAAAGATCACAGAAGCTGGCATACACTCACAGATTGTCTTGTAAAATTCTGGCCATACTTTTTAAACTTCAATCGATCATTGGAAATGTCTTCCATTTTGTCAAAAAATCATACAGCTGAAGGTTCGAAAAAGTCTAAGGTTTAAGAATATTTGACAAGTCAGCTTCATTCATCGACTTTGGAAATAGAAAAAAATCAAACTAAAATATAAGTAAAAATGTTTAGTTACTGTTTAGTTAATGAACCTCTATGGATAGTTTTATCGATATCATATCGACTTTGGAACGTTATCGATTCAGTAATAAAACGTGGAAAAACCAGCGAGTCTCTTTGAATTTGAAAGAAAGTAAAAAAAAAAAACAAAAACAAAAACAAAACAAAACAAAACGACAAAACCACAATAAACAAAAACAAAACAATACAAAAATAACCAAAACATAAAAGAACCAAAAAACAAAACAAACAACAACAACAACAACAACAACAACAACAACAACAACAACAACGACAATAACGAAATAAAACATCTACCCCCTCCTTTAGAAAACAATCTCTCCCAATATTGCCACAACCAAAA
>NC_088360.1:89465845-89471691 GCF_034508935.2 Berghia stephanieae | reverse complement strand
GTAGTAGTAGTAGTAGTAGTAGTAGTAGTAGAAGTAGTAGTAGAAGTAGTAATAGTAGTAGTAATAGTAGTAGTAATATTAGTAGTAGTAATTGTAATAGTAGTAGTAGTAGTAATAGTAGAAGTAGTAATAGTAGTAGTAGTAGTAGTAGTAGTAGTAGTAGTAGTAGTAGTAGTAGGTGTTGTTGTTGTTATTGTAATTGTAGAAGACGTGGTGGTAGTATCCCTATTATTATGCCAAAAAGAGGTCAATCGTAGAAAAGTGAGATTATACAGATGTTGACATTCCAACCTCTAGGCAATTTTAGATTGACACTTTTGGCCTGGGAGACTGGGGTTGGTCTTCTTAACGGAAATCCAATGGCATTGGAAATTCACAAAACAAATATTGAGACGTTTGCCGCTGTGAAAACAAATGGATCGATTGGTTGTACAGATGGGGATAGGTTTGTACTCTAGAAATGAGCAGATGATATCAATATTTATTGTAAGTAAAATGCTTGAAATGTTTAAGTAAAATGCTCACAACATGTCTCGCCTGTATGAAATAAACAACACAGTGTAGACATAAAACATGTTCCGTCATATGAAATATACTTACACACAAAACTTCGTGTAACACTAAACGTTCTACAGTGAGATTGATATATTTTAATGAGAACTAATCATGACGGTCTTAAAGCAAATATAAAGAGCCGATTGACGTCGAATGTATCCATTGTATCAAAATCCAAGCTGCGGTCGCATTGCGATTATTTCGGTAATTATTTTTCTATTGATGAGTATGGGATCCTTTGCCTTACAATGGTTTTATGTCAGGCTGATATCATACTAGACATTTCATCTATTGACACTATGCGATTAAGTGAAATACAACATCTGCTCGGCAGATGAAACGTACCGACAGACAAAACTATGCAGAACCTTAAACGTTTACACTTATCACCCAACTGGCGGTCTACAAACAATAACAAAGAGCTAAATGACGTCAAGGCCATTCCTTCTGTAGTTTAGAATATAAAAAGTGAAAAAAAGTTAATAAATTTTACTGATGTTAATGAAGATAGTTTTTTATAGTGAGAAGAATTAATATTTTGTATTACAGATTTGGTATATAGACTTGAATGTCTCCTTCTGGCGTTTGAGTCACATCTACATTATACTGGTTAGACGCATTGATGGCCAAATATTATAATATCATGGTTCACAGCTAACAAATCGTGTGTTATAATCTGCTTATTGAGAAGTTACCCATTGTTGGTGAATTTAGATTTTTATAGCGTTTTGATGTTGCCAAGTCAGGCAGAGAGAGAGAGAGAGAGAGAGAGAGAGAGAGAGAGAGAGAGAGAGAGAGAGAGAGAGAGAGAGAGAGAGAGAGAGAGAGAGAGAGAGAGAGAGAGAGAAGAGAGAGAGAGAGAGAGAGAGAGAGAGAGAGAGAGAGAGAGAGAGAGAGAGAGAGAGAGAGAGAGAGAGAGAGAGAGAGAGAGAGAGAGAGAGAGAGAGAGAGAGAGAGAGAGAGAGAGAGAGAGAGAGAGAGAGAGAGAGAGAGAGAGAGAGAGAGAGAGAGAGAGAGAGAGAGAGAGAGAGAGAGAGAGAGAGAGAGAGAGAGAGAGAGAGAGAGAGAGAGAGAGAGAGAGAGAGAGAGAGAGAGAGAGAGAGAGAGAGAGAGAGAGAGAGAGAGAGAGAGAGAGAGAGAGAGAGAGAGAGAGAGAGAGAGAGAGAGAGAGAGAGAGAGAGAGAGAGAGAGAGAGAGAGAGAGAGAGAGAGAGAGAGAGAGAGAGAGAGAGAGAGAGAGAGAGAGAGAGAGAGAGAGAGAGAGAGAGAGAGAGAGAGAGAGAGAGAGAGAGAGAGAGAGAGCGAGAGAAGAGAGAAGAGAAATGAGAGAGAGAGAGAAGAGAGAGATGGAGAGAGGGAGAGAGAGAGGAGAGAGAGAGGAGAGAGAGTGAGAGAGAGAGAGAGAGATTGCGTATGTAAACAAAGAAATAAAGAAGGAAAAGAGAAATTGGACAAGGGGACAAAGGTTACTGGTAGAACGTGACTTGGAACACAATAATTAAACCCATGCTGAGATTGTAGATCATATTGCAATCAAAAACTTTTAACATTATAATTTCTTAAATTCTTGTAAATTAAACAGTCAAATTATCAGCTGTTTATTGAACCCAAACGCAATGGCAGACGATAAACACCCCTCTGCCAGTGAGACAGCGCAGACATTTTGACTAGTCATGAACTTTAAAACGAGGTCAACCAATCATAAAGCGCTTTGCCACGACTCGCTCAGCCGCTGTTTGGTGCCAAATCATTTTGAACTTGTGATTCGGGCTGTAGGGGGGCAAAATGGCTTTGTCTTTTACAAATGAAGAACAAATTAGGATGGTGTTTTGAAAAATACGGGAAAAGTACTCGTCATATTCATATGAAATTTTACAACCTAAAAGAAGAAATGTTCATGTATTACCTTGTCAGCGACAAAACCTACACGCCCGGTAGTTTTAGAAATATTTTACTCCAAAGAGTAAAAATCTATTTTTAACGGTCTTATGGTAATCGTACGAGTTTTGTCGCTTGACATAATCTAAAATGACCTATGTCTATCTGTGTGCCAACTTTCAGTCATATTCATCGATAAACAGCGTCGTAATTAATTTTTTTAAATAACATATACCAAACGGCTTCGTCCCATATTTTGTCGCGAATTTGGGCACTTCGTGATCGAAAAAGAGTCCCAAAGATTTGTGCGGGATAGTCATTGCTACTTTAAAGTAATAGATCCAAATGACACAAGGGAGGTGTCCCTCAAAATGCGTTCCCTGAATTTGACCAATTTTGAGATATTATTGCCTTCACTTTAAAGAGAAATCTCTTTGGTAAAACCTTTCTTGTTTTTAAATAATTTTCGTGTTTCAGCTTCCTTTGCTGCTTTTTCATTCTTCACTAATGTGGCAGGAAATAACATTTCATTCTAGGAACAAGAAACAAGAAACAAACAAAAATAAAAAGAAAATCCTTCTTTTCTTACCCAAGTCAGCATCAATTTTCTCTTCCATTGAGGAATCATTCTGGCCACTGAAATTTCTTGCCTCTATCTCTTCAGCTATTCTCTCGCCCTCAGAAATCAAAAAGTCCATGTTGCGTATTTTGCTGGTGTCCAGGATTTGGAGACGGACAGACTCAATATGTTTCAAAGTGTCTGAAATAATCAGGAGAATAAGTGATATCAAAAAGACATTTCTCAAACAGACATATATGTGTTGAAATAACTCTAAAAGCAATTTGATTAGTCTACAAGTGAAATATTTTCTGAGCCTCTGACCTGTTTAAATTATCACTAAAATTAGGATATAGGATGTCATTTCTGAGACAAATTCTACGTGACATGTGTCTCAGATTGTATGAAATCATGAATGAAATAAGGAGAAATGAAATTAATTTTGAGACAGATAAACTTCCTACAACACGGATTGTCTGAAATCATCAATTGGATAATGTAAGGAATGATCTTGTATCGGGTACAAGCTCAATGTGTCTCTGAATGATAGAAATCGTCCATGAGATAAGGTCAAATAAGAAATCAATAACTCCTGAGACAGAACCCCTGTGTTTAAGATTGTTTAAATTTATCAATAAACTAGATAACGGAATGTACGTAATTAGTTTTCTCAGATTTTTATCCATGGTGTTAAATTTCAAGTAGTTATTAAAATCAGCATGCTTTAAAAGAGGAGTTTAACCATTCTATATTGTTTAATACATTTATACAAATTCAAAATAAAAAGAGAAGTGACAACAATTGGTTACAAAATTTGAATTATATGAAAGTCAAACTAGGGATAATGAGAGAGTTGTCAATGACCATGGGTGAGAATAAAAGCAAACATACTGCCAGATCAAGCATTGTCACACACCAGAAACGTGATAAAAGGGTATGACTTGTTTTTAAAATGAGTAAATGGGCTGGAAATACATACCTTTAGCAATTACATTGAGATCTTGCGTCAACTTTTCAACTTCTGCAGCTTCAGTTACTAGTTCTTGTACTTCATTAGGCAATTGACTTGCTTCAAATGCCATATTTTGAGACTGCAAATCAGCCAAAATTAAGATCTTAATAATGGATATTTTCAGAAAATAAAATCTTATGAACACAACATAATTTAATTAACATAACTAAATTTGTCACAAATTTCAATATATAAAAGCTCTTGTCCATTTAAGATGTCTTTGAAATCTTTTATATTTTGTCAATAAAAAGCAGTCCTTAATCTTACATTCATCTGAGACCTTTAAAGCAATTCCAGCTTACCTTGGTGTAGTTTTCCTTGCAATCGTCTTCCAAAAGTACAACGTCAGCTGCTATTGGTTCCAGCATATTCTGGAAGGTGTCATTGTCAATCTTACCCAAAGCTTCCACATCAGGCTGAAATTAAATTTTCAAAAAAATTCTTTAGTTTGTCAGTGCAATTCTTCGATGAAATAACATAACTCCAGCCATCAATCTTCAAATATTTTTTTAACCAAACAAAAAAGTATATCAAGAAATTGTGGTGCAGAGGTAATAGAAGTAAGCCTAGCGTGTTTGACCCTTATAGGGTCCACAATTTGAAATTCTGTTCAGGCATATGGACTTTTGTCCTTGAAAAAGGTCGACATTATTATACGGGTGATGGAAAATGACAATTCCTAGTGATGTGATGTAAAGTTCTTTGTATCCATAAAAAAAAATGTACAGGTGCCTAAAAATATTGTATACGCCATCCTTTGTCTTAATTCATGTTGCCTACAAGGAGCAAAAAAAAAAAAAAAGTAAAATATTTAGAGTATCGCAAAAGACTGGAGAGATGCTTATAAATGCAATTTTATTAACTGATTAAAATCTCTTTAAAATGTAATTTATTACAAAATATTGCAAAATTGATATACACCCCTTTAAACATGAAATGCCTTTCCTCCAAAACTCAATCTTACCTTGAGTTCCTCTACAGTTTCATTGTAGTAAGACAACTTGTTAAAGGCCCCAATACCAACTGACACCTCTCCCAACTGTCTACTGATGACTGATACATTCTGCTTGAGATGGTCCAGGTCATCCATTAAAAGGTGGATACAGTAATCACATTCTGAAATAATTGAATTGAATTGTATTTGTAAAAAGGGATTTGATCTTATAATGATCTTTGCCTCAAAAAAAATGTTCAAGATATGTATTAATAATAATAATTTCTACAATTAGCTAAATGTCTGTCTGTATGAATTCTGATTTAAAAAAATACTATAATACAATCAATCCCAGAAAATAAACCAAGATTATAAAAATAAAAACAAAACACTGTGACTTTCAGAACTATTAATTTCATTCTGTGATTTTGTATTTATATGTCAGAACAACAAAAAAGCTTTGAATTTCTTGCTCCACTTAAAAATTTTCAAGTCATGGATATAATTATAATCATACTTGATCATATAGTGCAAACTAGATTGAGAAAAATTCCAGAATTGATTAATCTCGTGATTGCATAAATTGACTTTTGTAAAAAGAAAAAGATAAGAAAAGTAAAAAAGGAAAAAAAAAAACCTCATTAAGGTAAAGAGTGTAAGCTTGTGTCCTATCAAGACATATAAAATGGATGTTTCGCTTTTTATCCATATCTAAAGAGTGGATGAACAAGAATTTCAATAAATAACCTTGACATCCTTGTGTCGGCACCAACACCCATCTTGGAAGACACCTGTCACATGATTCACCAGTGACACCAGGTAAGCAGGTACAACGACCAGTCTGGGGATCACAGCCCACAGCACCGTCATGGAGACAATTACAAGCTGAAAGAATCAATTAATAAATGA
>NC_088360.1:89448345-89455845 GCF_034508935.2 Berghia stephanieae | reverse complement strand
GAAAGCGGCAAACGGATCCTCAGGGTCACGGTCATAGTCATGGTCACGTTCATCATCTTTGAAGTGATACTTCAAGCGTAAAATACGCATGAAGCGACGTACATCCGACTCAATGCGGGACTGGTCGGACGTTCTTCGCAGTGGGATGAACTTGAGACCTTTCCTTAAGACCGATTCCTCTGCACTGCTCAACTGGATGGTCGGGGGGACAGAAACCACCAGCCGGTGGTTGTTGTGGTTCCTACTGGGGGGGATAGCTCCAACATTATCCATCACGTGGGTGGGTCCGCTGGTGGGTGGGGTGAATTGATCGCTTCCAGACTGGTCCCCGGCTGTTGGAGGGACTCCCAAACCACCAATGGTGACTGGCTGGTTATGGGTGCCATTAAGAGCAGTGGGGTCAGAGGAAGGTTCAATGGGTGAATCCACCGATGGGAGTGTTGCCGAATGAGAAGGGAGGTTATAGTCAAGATGTGTAATTCTGTTTGGAAAGAGAGCATCTAATTTACTGGTTTTGACATAATTTAAGCATGCATGGTAATGTTGATTACATAAATGTATGAATAGCCTAATGGCTTTGTAAAGTAAATGATTATTATAAGTACGATGCCTCAAGCATGTGGAGGATGTGTCGATGGTGTGTGTTAATTTGGATATCTGTTTGCGAAGGATGTCTGTAGTAAGTCTAAGTCGTTGCATAGCACACTTGGATTCTAATTCCAGAAACTGGGAGAACTGGGATGAGGTTAGAGAGCCTAAAGAAGGGTGGAAATGTGAAACGAATCCTTTAGGGGCCGTGCGTTTCCTAAGGCAGTACAATAAGAAATTCAAGTGGCTGCTAGCTCGAGTTTTATAGAGGGTGGCGTGGGCGAGAGTGTAGCCTACTTGAGATAGGTGGATAGGGAAAGAGGAAAGAAACGTACGAATGTCCCGTAAGGAAGAGCGCAAGAGTTGCTTGGGAGATGTATGAGGCATGGTGAAAATAGGGAAAGAGGGCGAAAGGCTAAGAGGATAAGTAAGGTAATCAATAAGTATAGGTAAACTGGAGAGGCGAGTGAATGAGAGAAAGGAAGGGAGGGATAGACTGAGAGGTGTGGTAAGAGAGAGGTAGTGGTTGAAAACGTGGGTGTGGTGAAAAATAATGCTGAGATGTAAATGGTAAGGAGGGGGGGGGGGGGGGGGGTAGTGTGCTAAAAGAGGTAGACTGGTAGGGGAGAAGAGTGTAAATAAATATATAAATATGAGAGTAATGAAAAGGTGATGATAGTGCAATGTTGGATAAAACTAAATTGATAATCTGAAAAGTATATTTAAAAAATGCAACATATAGCAGTACAAATAAAACAGAAATAAACACTATACCTACGTAAAGTACTAGGTAACACTGATGGGGACGGTCCAAAAACACGGTATGGCAGCAGAAGTATAATTCAAGTGAATCAACGAAAAAACTCAAATGAATCAAAACGGAAAAGTAGAAAACGGTAAGGGCTGCCTGAAGCCGGTGATCGTAAAATACTAACGAAAGAGTGAAAATGGAAAGGCTTCGTATGGGAACAAAACAGACAATGGACGTTTCGGGTACAAACCCTTCGTCAGCACAACAATACACAAATAAACGTGGAAAACAAATAAAATATAATGAAAAATAGCTAGTATCGTCTGTACTCAATGGTGGTTGCAGTATGAATGAAATGTTAGCGTGGCGTGGGTAGAGGATAGGGTGCCTCAGGGGGTGATCTAATTGATAAGCAAAGGTCAGCGTCAGGGAACAGAACTTTCCAGACTATAATGGAAGATAAAAGACATATTGGTAGTAGTAGTAGTAGTAGTAGTAGTAGTAGTAGTAGTAGTAGTAGTAGTAGTAGTAGTAGTAGTAGTAGCAGTAGTAGTAGTAGTAGTTGTAGTAGTAGTAGTTGTGTTGTAGTAGTAGTAGTAGTAGTAGTAGTAGTAGTAGTAGTAGTAGTAGTAGTAGTAGTAGTAGTAGTAGTAGTAGTAGTAGTAGTAGTAGTAGTAGTAGTAGAACGCTGTAGTGGAACAGTAGGGGGCGGTGGAGGGGGCGAGGTGAAAGGGTCATGGCGGAGGTGGGGGGGGGGGGGGGGGGGGGGGGTGGGTGTTTGTTGGATGAGCGAAGGTTGAATCTTCGCGAAGGAACGATGCAATAGTAAAGTGGAATACACCGATAAATAGATAGATGGATAGACAGATAGATAGGTAGATAGACAGACAAGAGGGGGGAGAGAGAGAGAGAGAGAGAGAGAGAGAGAGAGAGAGAGAGAGAGAGAGAGAGAGAGAGAAATGATGATGATGTATTCCACTTTACTATTGCATCGTTCCTTCGCGAAGATTCAACCTTCGCTCATCAACAAACCCACCCCCCCCCCCCCCACCTCCGCCATGACCCTTTCACCTCGCCCCCTCCACCGCCCCTACTGTTCCACTACAGCGTTCTACTACTACTACTACTACTACTACTACTACTACTACTACTACTACTACTACTACTACTACTATACTACAACTACTACTACTGCTACTACTACTACTACTACTACTACTACTACTACTACTACTATACTACTACTACTACTACTACCAATATGTCTTTTATCTTCCATTATAGTCTGGAAAGTTCTGTTCCCTGACGCTGACCTTTGCTTATCAATTAGATCACCCCCTGAGGCACCCTATCCTCTACCCACGCCACGCTAACATTTCATTCATACTGCAACCACCATTGAGTACAGACGATACTAGTTATTTTTCATTATATTTTATTTGTTTTCCACGTTTATTTGTGTATTGTTGTGCTGACGAAGGGTTTGTACCCGAAACGTCCATTGTCTGTTTTGTTCCCATACGAAGCCTTTCCATATATAAACTTTGAAAGGCAAGTTGTGAAAAGCAATAAGAGCAAAGCTCTCAATAGATAATATGTCCTCATCTGCTAATCATAGTAATGATCATATCAGATAATTTTTTACCTAAACCTTTCTTTTTGTCATAGGTATTTAAAAGCTTTAGACCTAAGCAACCTTTACGCATTATATTGTTTGTTTGTTTTGTTTTTAAGGGTTTTACGTGCTTGCAACACATAAAGGTCATATCAGCACCAGTAAAAAGGAAGAAAATGTGTTAGTAAAAAGTTCTAGAATTACAATTGAAGCGCCCGAGAAAAGGTAAGAAAAAGGGGAATTGGTTTAAATAGGAAACTGATGTAGATTCCAAGAGCACATTATCAAAGTACTTAAGTTTGAGATCACCTAAAAAGTCTCATTCAGACACAAGCATAGATTCCCACTAAGAGGATTACACTCAAATGTTTACAAATCATATATAACATGTAATTAAAAATAATACAGTGCATAACAGAGAGATGATTTTTACAAGGAAAAAAATATCATTTCCCAAAATTAACTATACATTTGACTGTTTCCCTCCCAGCTAGGGTACCCGGCCAGTGCCAGGACAAAACCAAGTAATTTCATGTACCTCCCTGCCACTATGGGAGGTCAGGAACACAAATGATATGTCATGTTATGTTCTACAGATGTTTCCAGAGTTTGCTACTTGCCTTGGCAGTCCTTCCTGTCGATAGCATCACCCCAATACCAGTCCTTACACATGTCACAGTTCAGACCAGCCGTGTTATTGATGCACAGCAGACACATACCGGTAAATCTGTCACAACTGTTGGGATTGTACATGTCAATGTTGCCACTACAGTCGCAAGGCTGGCAGAATTCATCCTTTACCATTGGGTTTCCGTAGTATCCAGCAGCACATCTAAAATGTCACATTTTGGGGTTGTGAATAGAGATATTAAACAAAACAATAAGCAAAAATTAAGCAATCAACAATATAGCATATCGTCTTGCTCACAATTTTATAATATAAAGAGGTATTTTATGGAATTTTGCCTCAATTATTATTATTATTATTATTATTATTTTTATTATTATTGTTATTATTATTATTATTTGTTATTATTATTATTATTATTATTATTATTATTATTGTTATTATTATTATTATTATTATTATTATTACTCTATGATAATGACAATGATGATGATGATAATAATGAAATGATGACGATGATGACGATGATGATGATGATGATGATGATGATGATGATGATGATGATGATGATGATGACAACAACAACAATAATAATAATAACATCATCAACAACAATACTTTTCATCACGCCAGAAAAAGCCATTCTACTTACGAGTCACACAAATCACCAGTGTAGCCTGGGTTGCAAGCACAATTGGAGGTGTAGCCATCCTGACTTATGGAACATGTGGTGGCAAAACTGAAATTGAGACCAATTTAAAACGATTGAATGTTTGAACTAAAAGGGCTATAAAGGCAAATATCTCAAGGTAGAGAATTAAGTCTTAAGACAGAGAATTTACAGGTCTGGATAACAGTTATAATATATACAAAAATTAATGTAGTTTCTGGCACCACCAAAAACTGAAATTGGATCATTTTGACCATTTCCACTTTAAAATAAATTTTTCTCCGCTTCCAAATCTTGACATAATACCATTTTGTGCCAGAAGAGGGGGAAGTAGGGTTCATATCATATACGTCTAAGAGTTGCCAACTAGGATTTTAATAGATACGGGTTTTTCATTGCACTTTTCGTAAAGTGTTTTGTTGCTTATTTTGTGGGTATTATCAGATATTCAAGACTCTTTATTTTCTGTGAAATCTGTCTTTATTTTTGTTATTCGGTTCCGATTAATCCATGTTCCACGGTTGTACTTAAGCACTGATTTTACAAGGGTTGTGTATAATTTGATTTTAGTATTCATTATTATTTTACCTTTCCTAATCCAAATCTTTAATACTTTATTTAGTGCAACAGTCGTTAAAATTTTTCCTCTTTCTACATCTTTCCTGTCTCCAATTAGTGATCCTACTTTTGTTTGTCAAATGAATGATTGAGGGGTCCTGCTAGTTCAGTTAGTAGAACACTCACATCAAACACAATGGGATCGAGATCGATCCCGGGTGCAGTCGAGATTTTTTCTGACCCCCCTGTCCATCCAGCAGTGATTGGGTAGCTGGGTCTGTTAGATCTGGTGGAAAGTACCTTGCAATAGACTAGCATCCTATCCAAAGGATAGCAAGCAATTGCTATTGTCCGTTTCATACTACAGAAACCGGGATAAACTCCGGCTCCATGGGCCTAATGGCTCTGAAGGACTACTTTTCCTTTGTTCCACTGGCACTTTTCCTTCCATTTCCACTACAATAAAGAGGCTAAATTACTACCCAAAGGATCACAAGGCTTTGAAGGAATCCTTATATCTTTTTCATCACAGTAAGAAGAAAGAAATAAAAACAATATTATTACAATCATCAATAAGTTAGTGTTGAATTATACCCAATTCATGATGTATTTATTTCTTAAGCTATAAGAGTTATAACAAATTCACATACTTGTTGGATGCCACAGGTAGAGGACATGAACAGATCTGGCAGCCTCCAGTGACTGGATCACCAGAATATCCAACAATGCACTTTTCACAGTGTGGACCTGTCGTGTTGTCAGCGCAATTCTAAACGAAAGATGATAAATTTTAATATACTAATGAAACAATAACAAAAGATTAGAACAAAAATTAGTATAGAAAATTGTTCCAGAAAAAAATAAAACATCTTCTGATGTCAAAAGTCAAAGATTTAAATCCGGGTCAAGTGGGTTATTTTCTGGGATAACTTGAACATAATTTTTCTACGTATTCTATCTGGTGAGATAAAGTCTATTTGAATTCATAATCATGTCATATCATAAAATATCTTCTAAAATCAAATCAATGCCGTATCATGGTGTTTTCATTTTATTAATAACATTATGGCACACAAATTTGCATAAACTATTAGAATATCCATTCTTTTCTTCTAAGTTATGCCCAAAAGTCCTTACAAAGCATTCTCCAGTGTTTACATCACACTCGTTGGAGTGTCCATTACAGTTACATTTGGTGCAGATTCCAAGATAAGGTGTTGAACGTGCTCGGTAATAGCCTTGTGAACATTCCTGAAAAAGAAAAATCAGTTTATCGACGACATGCTATATGGTTCATTTATCCTTTACAGGAAGGATTTGATATTTATTCTAATTTGATATCATATCCAGCCTTTTCCATCAGGTAGCAGCAATGAGACCACTCATCACTGCTACTATTTTCTTAGTTTTTAATTGGTAATTTATGAATGAATGAAAATGGCTGCGCTGCCTCGTGGCCACTTGCCGTAAATGTATGTGTTACTTCAAGTTTGACAGTCTATTTCTAATATCCAGATTAGTAATTTGTTTCCATAAATTCTGTCCAGTGCAAGTGTTCTTAGCTTTTGAATGTCACCATGTGTGTTAAGGTGCTGAGGTAATTGGGTGTTTCCTTGTGTTGTTGAAATCAGTTTTCGTTGTTGTTTTAATATTTTTGATATTTTTTTAAAATTTTTGATTCAGTTTTGTTGGAAGTGAAGTTTTTGTCCGCCCCCTGTATTTGGTCCTTGTTTGAAGTGTTTTAAAAACCCGATAAATTAAGGATTGAAAAATAAAAAATGTGTAATGAAAGTGGTTTTTATTAAATTTTTGGTGATAAAGAGAATACTTTGAAAAAATGATTGACAAAGGGAGCTTTAAAAAGATTGAAATGGGATGTTCAAAATATTCCAAAAATGCTCTTTGTAACAATCCCCTTTTTCCCCTTTTGGGAAATTTGGGAAAACCCAAATGGTTTATCTGGAATTTTAACAAAATTGGAAGTGAAATTTGATAAAGACGTCATAAAATAAATGTTTCATCTTTTTATTTTTTAAAAATTGCTAATCTTTATTTGATTGAAAAAAAAATTTGTTTTTAGTTGTCAGTCATTTTAAACCAAAATCAGAAAAGGTAGTTTTTTTGTTTTAGCGTAGTGTAATCAGTGTCATTTTTTCGTAATGATCAACTAAGCCCTATGGGTTTTAATAATGCATGTGGTAACTGACACGCCCTCCCCCTAGTTTGGTGGACATGAACATTTCTACAGTGTCAGCCCCTTTACCCCCTTCCCCCCTTTGACGCGGTTGTTAGAAATCAGTCAGTTTTGAAATAAGGAAATATATTAAAATTGTTTACATTTTTTACATCAAAAACAATTTGGGGTTCTTTTTTTTTCTCATAAGCGTTTTCCCCGACAAAATTATAAAGTAAAAATTTCACAGTTTAAAAAACAAAAGAAAAAAAAATTCCCTTGTTTAAAAAACTAACTTTCTATTTTTTATTTTTTTTATCCCCGATTATGAAAGAATGATTATGAGTGAAATTTTAAAACATTGCTTTAGATGGAGATAATGGACTTGTGAAAAGGAAAAGGGGACAGCTAAAAAATTTATGCCAAATTCAGGCCAAAATTTAAATTTTACATGTTTTTGACAAAAATTGTATCCCAAATTAAATTAGTGTCAAAAACAAAAATGAATGTTTTGTTT
>NC_088360.1:89431116-89448245 GCF_034508935.2 Berghia stephanieae | reverse complement strand
TAAAATGGTCAGTTATGACCAAGATGTTTTCCACACCACCAGAGCATGGCTCAACAGTGAGATAATCCATGCAGACTAGTTCCATTGGCCTAGTTGTTTTAATTGAAACTAGTGGTGCAGTCTGTGATGTGTCGCCTTTCCGACAAATGCATCTTTGACATCGGCCAATATGCTTCTGGACATCACTACACATTCTCGGCCAATAGAACCTTCGTCGCAAAACATCTAGAGACCGATCAATCCCAAGATGTCCATTCTTATCGTGAGAGTACTCCATAGCTTTGAATCTAAAATGACTAGGAAGTACCAACTGATAAATATCCTGGCCGTTTTCTTGTCTTTTACGGTAGAGTACATCGTCTCGAATGGCCAGTCTCTTCTTTGTGCGCAGAAGGATGCGTGCATCCTTTTGACATAAACGAAGACCAATCTTTTGAGAAAGGTATGAGATAGTCTGAACTATCGACTGGTCTTTCTTTTGTTCTTCTGCCCAGTCAATAGAACTACTACTAAACAAGGTGGTGTACTCATTGTCACCTTCGTCACATGTTTCATCGTCCGTGTCTTCTAGGTCACTGCTTACTGCAAACAACGCAGCTTGAACTACATCAGCGTCAATAGATCTCTGTGGCCATTTGATACGGGATAAACCGTCAGCATCACGATTAGCAGTTCCAGGACGATAAACTATTTCAAAATTGAAGTCGGCAAGTGCTGCGACCCATCGTTGGCCAGTAGCATCAAGTTTTGCCGAGCTCAAGACATAGGTTAATGGGTTATTGTCTGAGAAGGCTGTGAAATGATGGCCATAGAGATAATCATAAAACTTTTTGGTCACCGCCCACTTGAGGGCTAGAAATTCAAGCTTATGAGCAGGGTAATTTTTCTCTGATTTTGTCAGACTTCTGCTCGCGTAAGCGATTACACGCTTGACTCTATCTTGCTCCTGGTATAATACCGCGCCAAGAGAATCACATGAGGCGTCAGTGTGAAGGATAAAGCTCTTGGAGTAATCTGCATACCCCAGAATAGGTGCACTTGTAACTAGCTGCTTCATTTTATCAAAAGCTAATTGGTGCTTCGATTCCCATGCGAGCTTCACAGGCCTTTTCTTCTCCGAAGCGTCCTTCAGGAGATTTTGCAAAGGTCTGGCTTCAGCTGAAAACTTGGGTATAAAGCGGCGATAAAACCCAACAAATCCAAGAAAACTGTGAAGTTCTTTAGATGTTTGCGGGACTGGCCAGTTTTCTACACAAGATACCTTTTCAGGGTCACATGCCACTCCTGATTCGGAAACCACGTGTCCTAAATACTTTAATTCCTTCTGCAGTAAGTTACATTTAGAGGGTTTCAATTTCAACCCAGCTGCATCTAGTTTGCTTAGAACAAGATCCAACTTATCGAGATGTTCTTTGAAAGTCCGGCTGAAGACGATAATGTCGTCTAGATACAATAGACAGGCGGTGAGATATGCATCACCCATGCATGTTTCCATACATCGCTGAAAAGTGGCAACTCCGTTTGTGACACCAAAGGGTAACCTGCGACATTCATAAAACCCTAAATTTCCTACAGTAAAAGCTGTTTTATGAATGTCTTCTTCCTGCATTTCGATTTGCCAGTAACCGGATTTTAAATCTAGGGAACTGAAATACTTTGAGCCGTGGAGAGCGTCAAGAGTTTCTTCAATCCGTGGTATGGCGTAGGCATCCTTCACTGTCCGTGCATTTAGCTTGCGATAGTCGATACAAAGGCGTAACGACCCATCCTTCTTTCTAACAAGAACACAATTAGAACTGAAGGAACTTTGAGAAGGACGAATAACGCCAAGCTCAAGCATTTCCAAAATTTCTTTCCGAACCTCTTCGACCATTGCAGGGGGAATGCGTCGGTGTCTATCTTTGAAAGGAGTGTCGTCTGTGAGTTTGATTCGGTGTTTAATTATGTTTGTATGACCAAGATCAAGGTGGTGCTGTGATAGGACGTGCCTATATTTGTTTAAAACACGTGCTACCTGTGACCTTTGACAGTTATCAAACTCAGACGACATGCTATTGAGCATAATTTCCACTGGGTCAGAATCTGAGTCTAAATTGTTAGACGAATTCTGTGGGGTCGCGATGCTTGCCACATGTATAGAACAAATACTTGTGTGAGATGGAATCGTTACAGGCTTGCATGAGGAATTCCTGACAAGGACATGCACATCTTTGTGACCATCCACTGGCCGCAACCTCGTGAATGTTGGTGACACCTGAATACCGCCTGGGATACATGTACCGTTTTCCTCATATATTACGTCGCAGTACGTATCAAGGGAACGGCTCGGTCTACCAGGCAGCATTCTAATTTCACCAGGTTGTAACGTCGCCTCAGATATGGTATGAACTGAAGCTATGGGTCCATCTGCACTGGTGACATTCAAATGGTTTTGTATGGCATTCAAAGCCATATGCCACCCAGAGGGAATTGATGGAATATTCCGAGCCGGGACTAACTCTCTAAGGACATTCATCCCGACAAGTACAGGGACACGTGAATTGTAGCGAGTATCCGGCACAACAAGAAAGAGGGAAGGAAAAGTTTTAGCACAGAAATGCACTGTCAAGTCACATTCACAGACTCCACGGTACTTGATGTTGGAGCCATCAACCCCAACAACATGTAGAACAGAATGTAATGGGTCGATTTTTATACCTCTGTTCAAACAAAAACTTTCCGAGACACAAGATACCATGGAACCTGTATCTAACAGAGCCATTGCTTCGAAGCCATTGAGTGAAAGAAGAGTTTCATTGGCTTCTCCAATCAATCTCTGTTTAGGGCCTTGACATTGGAAAGAGCCTAATACCCGCCCCTTTGGTTTTGGCTCTGTGCGTTTAAAGGGCAGTCGCGTTGGCGGTGTCCTTCCTCACCACATCTAAAACACCGACATCTGACCCCTTGTCGCTGATGAGAAATTGGAGCTCTGGACCGAAAAGATGGAGCACGCAGATTACGAAGGGAGTCAGCAAGATTCTCAACCTTTTGCTCTAGCCGAGCAATTGCAGTTTTCTCTGGTGTCGCAACCTGTCCGGCTGCTAACACAACTGCCACATTTGATCTTGCTCTCACCTCCTCGACACGAGCTGCTACAAGGAGCTCTTCAAAAACGACACCAGCGTCGTATTTGAATTTGAGGGCATTTTTCACGGGTCCCTCTAACATTCCGTGAAAAAATCGAGACCTCAACATGTCCGCTCCACCTTCAGCAGTAATGAGAGGTGGCACTTTGCCTGACACCTGTGCCACCAAGGCCTGAAGCCTAACAGCCCAAGCTGTGACTGCTTCTTTCTCTACCTGCGACGCGATGGCAATCTTTTGCAAGAGATCGGAAGAAGGCAAAATATTACCATAAAGTCGATCAAGACTTTGAATGATCGCGTCGCAGGTCACTTCCTCCCCCATCTGAAGAATGAGGTCGGCCGGTAGCCCTTTTAGAGAGCGTCTCATGGCCGCCACAAGGATGCGTTCCGAGAACATATGAGAGCACTGGAGGTCTTTAACCTCCAGTTTCCATTGCAAAAAGGAACAATGAGAAGGGGAGCCGTCATCCCCGGAAAAGGTGGACAGTCGTGGAGCGTCAGCTCTAACGGCTGAGACATTGACAGGTTGCTCCGTTTTCTTTGTTTCCTGCACTGCATTGAGCAATTCCATTCTTTGCTCATTCGACAGAGCAGCGATGCCGTCGATCAAATTCTGAATCGACTCAGCCATATTACTAGAGCGTTGGAGATAGATAGACAGATAGATAGATAGATAGAGAGAGAGAGAGAGAGAGAGAGAGAGAGAGAGAGGGAGAGAGAGAGAGAGAGAGAGAGAGAGAGAGAGAGAGAGCGATAGAGAGAGGGGGGGGACAGGTAGTGAGACAGAGAGAGAGAGAGGGGGGGGGGGGGCGGTGGAGTTGTAAGCACTGCAAAAGTGATTAACAATATGTGATGAGTAAGTGACGGGGAAGAGGGAGTGGAGGGAGGTAGGAGGTGGATGAGGGGCGCGTAGAATGGTGAATGTCAGTACACAGTAAAATAAAATTAAGAAATGAACAGCCAAAAGGGGAGAAAATCGGAATGCGGAATTCCAACTAAGCCCCTAAACAAAGAAATGCATTTTCAAAAGTCACACTTCGTCTCTAACAAAAGAACAACTAAGTCCACTAAGTCCTGTCTGAAATTGATAGCAGGCAGGAGAAAAGGGGAGACAGAAGGGCTTGTTTCCGGATTTACTTGGAATCCAATACTTGAGATATCTGATAAAAGCAAAGAGAGGAGTTGTTGAATGTCTGACACCTAACCCAGTCAGCGAGTCTTAGTGTGCGCAATCAACCAGAAAGTATGACCTAACATTAACAACTGTCTTCCAAAAGAAGGAAAGATGGAAACGTATTATTATTTCCATTTACTTGGCGGTTACGTTCTACTGATCATAACATACAAAATGATAAGTGTTCTGAGCACTCATGCTGTGAGTGAAGTGCTTGACACACGCAAACATATGTTATCAATTTCATTGTACTGCCCACAGACCAGAAAGGTACAAGTCAAAATAAACATAAACAAAATCACTATAAAATTTGCGTGCATGGACAAAGTGTCAAGAACAAATAAATGGAGCTGTTATAAAATGAGCATAGTGAAAACATGTAACGGAAGAGAGAAAAAATACAAATTAAAAATTCATAATAATAAAAGCAAACAAACGAGGTAAATATTCACGTGGAGAGGGACGAGGAGGTACTCGAGGTGGTGGGGGGGGGGGGGGGGGGGGGGGGGGGATGGAAATATAAGTAAATAATTTACACCAAATATGTCTCACCACTCGATTGATCAGACCGGGCAGCGAAACAAAAGGCAAAAGAAATGAAATACAATGACACGTTGAAACACACAACAAAAAATGAAAGGAAATATAAAATAAAATTATCAGGCCTGATGTAAAGAATGTTTCTAAACATAATATTTTCACTGTTTAGAGAAAATACGATTAACACCGCACATCAGATCATTCACTTCATTTCTTTGTCTCAGCGTGGGTTGTCATCACTGTTATCTAGGGTTGTCATCGGATGCCCTCTCTTGGTTGCTATGCAGCCAACATCGCTATCATCTATTGCACAGTCAAAGCGGTCCTTATTTTCACAGTGTCGGGCCTTCCCATACGCTGGGCGCCAATGTAATAATCTTGTTTTTGTGGTATCTTGTTATTTGGGTTGCAGGGGTACATACAATAATGAAGCCTCTTTGTAGTTTTCTTCAAGTTACGTGTAGTTTTTAATGAGGAAGGTGTAATATAGTCGATGGAGTAAATGAGAGAGATTTGATAGGGAGGATGTATGGAGTTGTTCTGAGAGGTTTGGTGGCGAGATATTTCTTGATAATGAGGTGTAGTTTTTGTTGTTGAGAATGAGATGTGTGTAGTTGCCAGTGCCGCTATTTTGGCAGGCAGCGTGGCAGGCTTCTTGAGGCTTGGGACGAATGAAGAGGGAGTGATAGAACAAAACAAGATCTTATTTTGCGCAAGAGATATGCTGAGTTTTTCTCTCGCGCAATGCTCAGGGTCGTGATTGGTTCTAAGGAAGGGGCGACACTGTCAAATAAAGAAACAGAAATAACACACTATTAAATCTTACTATCTAATAGTTTTATTTCAATTAGGATTGCCCTCAACGTGAGTCGGGAGGCGAATGACCAATGCATGTTATATAATGGAATAGAAAATGAAGATTGGCACTCAGCCCTCAACGTAAGTCGAGTGGCGATACGGCCAACATAAGTACGTAATAAAATGATAATTGAACGTAATAAAATAATATTCACAATGTAAAAATAGTGACATCGAAATAATAATAATAAGAAGAAGATTGGCACTCAGCCCTCAACGTGAGTCGAGTGGCGATGTGGCCAAAATTAGTAATATAATGATAATCGAATGTATCAATAAAACATGAATATTTACAAAGTAAGATAATGGCATCGAATATGCCAACATCATTAATAAAAGCATAAGATATAAATCACTACCAACAATCTCACAAGTTTGGTATAATTCGATGATGCAGGGCATCATCAGGACATTATACAACTATAACGATTAATGACCAAGAAAGCTTGACAGACAGACCGATAACTGAGCATACAGCTAGTCAGACAATAGGTACTTATGCCTATATGTGTATCAGGTGACAGGCATACAGATAGTTGAATAGATTATTAGGTAGATTGATATGTAGCCAACTGTAATCTCATACTAAGTAATTGAAAGGTAAATATATAAAGATGGGTACATATGTGCATAGGCAGACAGATATATAAGTATACAGATAGATAGGTCCGTAGGTCGGTCGGTTGATGGATGGATGGATAGATAGATAGATAGATAGATAGATAGATAGATAGATAGATAGATAGATAGATAGATAGATACAGAGAGATATAGATGGATAGATGGAAGGGATGTGACAGTGACAGGATAACTACATCAACAACATTAGAATAGGCCGATATTATTTACAAATCACCAATAATAAAGATCGTGGTAAGTTTGTAATCGTGATAAACAGATTATTACTAGCACTCATGTAATCAATTAATTAGACTAAGTATTTTCCTCATGACAGATACAAGTTATACAGGTACGTATTCGATTTACTGTCATTACACAAAGGCATTAACAATCCATGGAAATGATATGAAAAAAATAAGAAATCACGATGTCAATAATTAAAACAATAAATGCAACAGCAATAATAATAATAATAATAATAATAATAATAATAATAATAATAATAATAATAATAATAATAATAATAATAATAATAATAATAGTAATAATAATAATAATAATAATAATAATAATAATAATAATAATAATAATAATAATAATAATAAGAGTAATGCTTATGACAATGTTAATAATAAAAGTTCAACATACCTGTCAAATAAAGAATAGAAATAACACACTATTAAATCTTACTATCTAATAGTTTTATTTCAATTAGGATTGCCCTCAACGTGAGTCGGGAGGCGAATGACGTTGAAGCGAGGTGCGCCACTAGTTTTATCCTTTCTCCCCACGCAACCAAAATGTGCGTGGTATGTGCGACGGCGCGCAGCATACCGCAAGACGAATAGAAAGAGACCATAACAGAAAGTGCTATTAAAAAAATACAAGAAGTATGAAACCATCATACTACATATATATACATATATATATGTTTTTGTTTTTTTTATTTATCTTCAAAATATTTAGGACTTTTAAGATTATCAGTGATACCTTTTATCATTTTCTTCAAAGGTATATTTGCAGTAGATATAATGTAATGAATTGTAGCTAAATCATGTAATTGAAGGGAAAAAAACCCCCAACTTTTCAAGAGATATTACATCTAATCTACATAATATGATGTCTTGATTATATATTGAAGATTTTGTAAATTATACATGTTTTTTTCCAGCTTGCAACTGTGACCGTTGTGGGTCCCAATCATGTGAGAAATCCATTGGTATGTGTAATTGCAAGCCTAATGTGGAAGGACCCGAATGTGACAAATGCAGGGTAAAGATAATTTATGATGAAAGAGATTTTTTTTCACTCACCATCATTCATTTTTTTTAACAGTAAAATTGAGGACACACTGTTAATACAATTGATTGATTTTTGATCGAGGCGGCGATTTTGTGACAGTAACATAAATGGCTTTATGTTTTAATCATGACTTTGCTGGTTATGGTGTCAATTAATGAATAAGTTGCACCTCCATTTGTAGAATTGTGTTGTCGTAATAATATCAGTTGTGATATGTTTGAATCTTAACATCTATAATAAGACCAAACCTATACATTAAAATGGTTTCGGGGTGGAGTCTTCTGACTTCTCATGGTGGGCAGAGAGGTCCCCTTGCAGTTTCTTATATCCCAACCAAATTATTTAAAAAAAAAAATTTAGCTCTTAGTAATTTTATGATTAAATTTGAAATAAATTAAATTATGATTTCTTTCAAACAAACAATTCAGTTTCACAAGCATTGAATTCTACCAGTCGTTTTGTCTTTTTAAAACATTAGAAGTCTTTTAAAGAAAAAAAAAACAAGTCTCAAACCATTTGATCAAACCGAACTACTCACTTGAAATTCAAATTGCATTAATTTCAGGATTATATTATTACTATTTTGCCTTATTCAATGTGTCCTTGACCAGGCAAACACATGGGGCTTTGAGACGTGCATGGGATGTCGTGAGTGTCAATGTGGAATTGGGTCTGCATCCCAGCAGTGCGACCTATTGACTGGCACTTGTACTTGCCAACCTGGTGTAGAGGGAGAGAAGTGTGACCGCTGTAAAGCTGGACACTGGAACTATGGGCCCTCTGGATGTGAAGGTAAGCTTGTTTACTTAAGGAAAGAATAACTGGAAGAAATATACAAAACAGTTAATCTGTTTTCCATGTTTGTGAGTTTTATAACAATTCTTTCTGTCATTATCATCTTAATGGATAATACTGCATTTTGGCATTTCCTGAACTCTCTGTCTCTGTAGTCATACTGCAAAATTTCAAACAATTGATCCACGTTTAACATAAAATAGAATTGTTATAATTTCCTTTAAGTTTAAGTGCAATCCTCAATAATCATCATCATTGGATCATCATAGTCCATCATTTTAGTCTCCATTCATTCTTCATTTATTAATTGATTCTTTCAGCTTGTAATTGTCTCCATGACGGTGCTGTGGGCTGTGATCCCCAGACTGGTCGTTGTACCTGCTTACCTGGTGTCACTGGTGAATCATGTGACAGGTGTCTTCCAAGATGGGTGTTGGTGCCGACACAAGGATGTCAAGGTTATTTATTGAAATTCTTGTTCATCCACTCTTTAGATATGGATAAAAAGCGAAACATCCATTTTATATGTCTTGATAGGACACAAGCTTACACTCTTTACCTTAATGAGGTTTTTTTTTCCTTTTTTTCTTTTCTTATCTTTTTCTTTTTACAAAAGTCAATTTATGCAATCACGAGATTAATCAATTCTGGAATTTTTCTCAATCTAGTTTGCACTATATGATCAAGTATGATTATAATTATATCCATGACTTGAAAATTTTTAAGTGGAGCAAGAAATTCAAAGCTTTTTTGTTGTTCTGACATATAAATACAAAATCACAGAATGAAATTAATAGTTCTGAAAGTCACAGTGTTTTGTTTTTATTTTTATAATCTTGGTCTATTTTCTGGGATTGATTGTATTATAGTATTTTTTAAAATCAGAATTCATACAGACAGACATTTAGCTAATTGTAGAAATTATTATTATTAATACATATCTTGAACATTTTTTTTGAGGCAAAGATCATTATAAGATCAAATCCCTTTTTACAAATACAATTCAATTCAATTATTTCAGAATGTGATTACTGTATCCACCTTTTAATGGATGACCTGGACCATCTCAAGCAGAATGTATCAGTCATCAGTAGACAGTTGGGGAGAGGTGTCAGTTGGTATTGGGGCCTTTAACAAGTTGTCTTACTACAATGAAACTGTTGAGGAACTCAAGGTAAGATTGAGTTTTGGAGGAAAGGCATTTCATGTTTAAAGGGGTGTATATCAATTTTGCAATATTTTGTAATAAATTACATTTTAAAGAGATTTTAATCAGTTAATAAAATTGCATTTATAAGCATCTCTCCAGTCTTTTGCGATACTTTAAATATTTTACTATTTTTTTTTTTTTGCTCCTTGTAGGCAACATGAATTAAGACAAAGGATGGCGTATACAATATTTTTAGGCACCTGTACATTTTTTTTTATGGATACAAAGAACTTTACATCACATCACTAGGAATTGTCATTTTCCATCACCCGTATAATAATGTAGACCCTTTTCAAGGACAAAAGTCCATATGCCTGAACAGAATTTCAAATTGTGGACCCTATAAGGGTCAAACACGCTAGGCTTACTTGTATTACCTCTGCACCACAATTTCTTGATATACTTTTTTGTTTGGTTAAAAAAATATTTGAAGATTGATGGCTGGAGTTATGTTATTTCATCGAAGAATTGCACTGACAAACTAAAGAATTTTTTTGAAAATTTAATTTCAGCCTGATGTGGAAGCTTTGGGTAAGATTGACAATGACACCTTCCAGAATATGCTGGAACCAATAGCAGCTGACGTTGTACTTTTGGAAGACGATTGCAAGGAAAACTACACCAAGGTAAGCTGGAATTGCTTTAAAGGTCTCAGATGAATGTAAGATTAAGGACTGCTTTTTATTGACAAAATATAAAAGATTTCAAAGATATCTTAAATGGACAAGAGCTTTTATATATTGAAATTTGTGACAAATTTAGTTATGTTAATTAAATTATGTTGTTTTCATAAGATTTTATTTTCTGAAAATATCCATTATTAACATCTTAATTTTCGCTAATTTTCAGTCTCAAAATATGGCATTTGAAGCAAGTCAATTGCCTAATAAAGTACAAGAACTAGTAACTGAAGCTGCAGAAGTTGAAAAGTTGACGCAAGATCTCAATGTAATTGCTAAAGGTATGTATTTCCAGCCCATTTACTCATTTTAAAAACAAGTCATACCCTTTTATCACGTTTCTGGTGTGTGACAATGCTTGATCTGGCAGTATGTTTGCTTTTATTCTCACCCATGGTCATTGACAACTCTCTCATTATCCCTAGTTTGACTATCACATAATTCAAATTTTGTAACCAATTGTTGTCACTTCTCTTTTTATTTTGAATTTTTATAAATGTATTAAACAATATAGAATGGTTAAACTCCTCTTTTAAAGCATGCTGATTTTAATAACTACTTGAAATTTAACACCATGGATAAAAATCTGAGAAAACTAATTACGTACATTCCGTTATCTAGTTTATTGATAAATTTAAACAATCTTAAACACAGGGGTTCTGTCTCAGGAGTTATTGATTTCTTATTTGACCTTATCTCATGGACGATTTCTATCATTCAGAGACACATTGAGCTTGTACCCGATACAAGATCATTCCTTACATTATCCAATTGATGATTTCAGACAATCCGTGTTGTAGGAAGTTTATCTGTCTCAAAATTAATTTCATTTCTCCTTATTTCATTCATGATTTCATACAATCTGAGACACATGTCACGTAGAATTTGTCTCAGAAATGACATCCTATATCCTAATTTTAGTGATAATTTAAACAGGTCAGAGGCTCAGAAAATATTTCACTTGTAGACTAATCAAATTGCTTTTACAGTTATTTCAACACATATATGTCTGTTTGAGAAATGTCTTTTTGATATCACTTATTCTCCTGATTATTTCAGACACTTTGAAACATATTGAGTCTGTCCGTCTCCAAATCCTGGACACCAGCAAAATACGCAACATGGACTTTTTGATTTCTGAGGGCGAGAGAATAGCTGAAGAGATAGAGGCAAGAAATTTCAGTGGCCAGAATGATTCCTCAATGGAAGAGAAAATTGATGCTGACTTGGGTAAGAAAAGAAGGATTTTATTTTTATTTTTGTTTGTTTGTTTTTGTTTCTTGTTTCTTGTTCCTAGAATGAAATGTTATTTCCTGCCACATTAGTGAAGAATGAAAAAGCAGCAAAGGAAGCTGAAACACGTCAATTATTTCAAAACAAGAAAGGTTTTACCAAAGAGATTTCTCTTTAAAGTGAAGGCAATAATATCTCAAAATTGGTCAAATTCAGGGAACGCATTTTGAGGGACACCTCCCTTGTGTCATTTGGATCTATTACTTTAAAGTAGCAATGACTATCCCGCACAAATCTTTGGGCCTCTTTTTTGCTCACGAAGTGCCCAAATTCGCGATAAAATATGGGACAAAGCCGTTTGGTGTATGTTATTTTAAAAAATTAATTACGACGCTGTTTATCGATGAATATGACTGAAAGTTGGCACACAGATAGACAAAAGGTCATTTTAGATTATGTCAAGCCACAAAACTCGTACGATTACCAGAAGACCGTTAAAAATAGATTTTTACTCTTTGGAGTAAAATATTTCTAAAACTACCGGGCGTGTAGGTTTTGTCGCTGACAAGGTAATACATGAACATTTCTTCTTTTAGATTGTAAAATTTCATATGAATATGACGAGTACTTTTCCCGTATTTTTCAAAACACCATCCTAATTTGTTCTTCATTTGTAAAAGACAAAGCCATTTTGCCCCCCTACAGCCCGAATCACAAGTTCAAAATGATTTGGCACCAAACAGCGGCTGAGCGAGTCATGGCAAAGCGCTTTATGATTGGTTGACCTCGTTTTAAAGTTCATGACTAGTCAAAATGTCTGCGCGGTCTCACTGGTAGAGGGGTGTTTATCGTCTGCCATTGTGTTTGGGTTCAATAAACAGCTGATAATTTGACTGTTTAATTTACAAGAATTTAAGAAATTATAATGTTAAAAGTTTTCGATTGCAATTTGATCTACAATCTCAGCATGGGTTTAATTATTGTGTTCCAAGTCACGTTCTACCAGTAACCTTTGTCCCTTGTCCAATTTCTCTTTTCCTTCTATATTTCTTTGTTTACATACGCAATCTCTCTCTCTCTCTCTCTCTCTCTCTCTCTCTCTCTCTCTCTCTCTCTCTCTCTCTCTCTCTCTCTCTCTCTCTCTCTCTCTCTCTCTCTCTCTCTCTCTCTGTGTGTGTGTGTGTGTGTGTTTATATATAAGTTAGAACTCTTCTAATGTTTTCATCATATTCTCTATCAAATTTGCCATAAAATTGCTAAATTTCAATCTTTTAATCCACTTATTACGCAAGATACAGCCAAAGGTCGAAAAAAATGCTGAAAAAGCGTCCCATATTTTCGCGTTTTTTTCCTCTTTGCGGGTCATCCAAATAAATGACACCTTTGAAACTGCATAGCTTGTTTATTTATGAATGGATTTTCAAAATTTAAAAACATTTTTACTCAGTGGAGATAGGACTTTGATTTCAGACAAAAATTGTCCTCAAAAAGAGAAAAAAACATTTTTCATAGTCATTGCTACTTTAAAGGTGGCAGATGGCACGTAACAAAATAAAAAACAAAAACAAAGATAAGCAAGATCCATTTGGTGAAGTAAGCCTTTACATGTGTAACTTGAATTTTCTCTAACTCGATCACACAATAATATAACTAAAGACTTAAATGTTTTCAATAAGAGAGCAATAAAAGCAAAACTATTTGGGCTTCATAATCACTAATTGTGCTCTTTTAGTAAAAATCAGTTCAATTTCAAGTATTCTTGATAAAAACTGGGATAAATTATTGTTAGAAAAATCCCAGGCTTGGTATTAATGGATGGATTGATCTAAAGCTTACTGAGCATTAATTGTGTTCGAAGTTTTGATAAAGGTTTTAAACAAAAAATATTTCATATGAGGGGTCATTTCCAAATAAAATGGATCTTTAGAAACATTCAAATATTTAATGTATGCTCTGAGATCCTGAGTCAAACGATGAGATAATAAGCTCAATGCTCAAACAGTTCAAGTCATGCCCTTTGATGCATGGGAGGATTTTATCTTTATTTATGCATCAGGTTGTTAGTGGTTCTCAATCATGAGGTAGCTACTTTAGCTTAATGAAAATAATGATAATGATGATTATGACATCAGGTTGTTAGTGGTTCTCAATCATGAGGTAGCTACTTTAGCTTAATGAAAATAATGATAAAGATGATTATGAGGAGGAGGAGGGGGGGGGGGAAGAGGAAGGGGAGGATGACGATAGTGATGATAATATTAGTAATGATAAAAATGATAATGATGATGATGATGATGATATTAAAATGATTACATTAATATAATTATAAAAGCTATTTATAAAGCACAACTCCCTGCACAAGCAGGCATATGTGCTTTATAGACTTTGTGCAATCTAGTTGTATATTATTCTTTTCTTCCAGCCCTGGAAGATGTAAAGCAAATGAGGATGGATGTTGACAGCAACCTGAATCAAACGGCCAGCCTTAGAAAAGATATTGAAGACCTCAACTCTAGATTCAATGACTTGCAAAACTCCAGTCGTTATTCCTTGTCTGACACGGACAAGACCATGAACAATATACAAAGACTGAAAGCTGTACAGATGGAATCTCTTGGGGTATGTTATCCTGATGGTTTTTTTAAAAGGTTTAGAATGTTAGGGAGAGCTTTTGACTCACAAGCAAATGGTTACAAGTTTTAAACTTTACCAAAACCTGGTGAATAAACCACTCAACTCTATTGGTTCTGTGTAGACTTGTCACATATTCAGTATGTCAAGATTTTGTGGGGCCGAATTATCAAGTTTTTGTCTAGATTCGGACTTTAAAATCCAAATATGGAAGTGATTGACAAATTATTTCAATGAAAAATAGATATGTCTATTCATCATCTCTTATCAAAATGTTTTTAAGTGGTGATTTATATACATTAGGGTGGAAATCATATATTTTGGGTTGATTGGAAATCATATATTTTGGATTAATACAGGGTTTGTTTTGTTTTTTTTATTTTGGGATTTTTTTTTCATAAAATATACAGATTTTTCAGTTTGTTGCATGGCTCAAATAGGTGATAGATTAAATATTACTCAAATCTTTCTTTAAAAATTCAAGGCAGCATGGAAATTTAAGGGAAAATTGCTGAAAAATTAAAAACTAATTTGGTAGTGAAGATAATAAACACATCCGCTTACATACTTTTTATCTTCAATTAATGATTAGAAGTTTCCAGCCATGATGATTTGTGAAATATTTTGTGCTTTGGCCAAAATATGACTTCATAATATAAGATAACAATACTAAAAATTGATTTTGTTTCCTTTTTTTTAATTCAGAGAAGCTTAAAATCTCTTGAAGAAAAAACCAAAGAGACTGAGGACATGTTGAAGGCTGGCAATGAATTAATCATGGAAGCTGAGAAGATGTTGGAAGAAGCAGACAAATCAGTTCAGGTATTATCCAGTCTCTCATTTCAGCGCTTAGGGAATGTTGTAGAATATCATTGATATATTGTTTTGTGCGATTTTGTGTTGTTGTCGTGATGCAAAGTTTTTGTTTCAGCAATGTATTACATTAATGTATCACACACTTTGTTGTTTTGTTAACTTAAAAGTCCAATATTCAATTTAACGTTTACATGAAATGTTACCTTATTTTTAAAGATATTTTAAAATCTAATTATCACTAATTTTCTAAGGTGAAATTCTTGTATTTTAGAGCTTTACTGCAAGAATAATATACAAATACTCTTTGTAGTGTGAAATCTCTTTACTCTGAAATTTAGAGAAAATTTATCACTCATAAATGCACTTAGTAGTTTTCACAAGCTTTGCACCACATTTTCTAAACTGTTCTCCACAAGTATGTAATGTTTACATTTTTACTCATTCTCTCTGAAATTATGAGTTCATATCCGTTTATGTTTAAGAAATACATTTTCATTAATGTTTATAAGTTTTCTTTCTAATAACACATTATTTTTGTTTTTTATTATTATGTGTTAGAGAGGCCCAGACAACTCAATTGGTACTAACATGGAACAAAGTGAGTAGAGAAGTGCCAGAGGAAAATTGAGAATAAAAACTTTTGCGGTGATGGGGAGTCGAGCTCAATTAGGTGTGCATTTGCCTGACAAGCCAATTGCCCGATATTGATTCAAGGAGATTTTTTTTCTTCTGGCCCCCAGTCCATCCAGCGGTGATTTAGTAGTTGGATATTTTAGTTAGATCATGAGGAAAGTAATATGCAATAGATAGCAGCCTCCTATCCAAGAGGATAGCAAGCAATTTTTACTGTGTTAAAAAATATAGAAACCAGAATGATCTCCAGCTCCATGTATTAAATGGTTATGAGGGATTACTTATTTTAAACTTATCTATTGTTTCTTGTCCGTTTTGAAGGGAATTGAGATTGAGTCGTCACGCATGGACAATGCTAACTTTGAATTGGAGCGGCGTGTCAATGAAATCTATGACCAGATGGAGGATCTTATCAAACAGACCAATGACTCATGGATTCATGCTGCCAATCTAGCGCAATTAGCTGAGGATATAAATGAGTGAGTAAATATAATTGGGATTTTTCTTACTAGAGTACTGAATTGTTGTCACATACATTTCCAAGGTTGTTATGATAATGAAGGTTGAGAAGTTAAGAAGAATGGTTGTCAAAATTTTTTTATATAAGATTTTTAATAAAAACGTCTATTATACAATGTTTGTTTTTGTTTTTACATATTTAAAATCTAGGCTTATGATTAAAGTTAGCTTATCACGTATCTGTGGATCCCTTCTTTAAGGTATGTTCATTTTCACATTCCAGAAACATGAAGAAATTTCCTCCAGTTAATTTTTGAATACAAAAATAAAAAAATAAAAAATGGCATGCCTAATTTGTGCCTATTGATAGAAGGAGTATAGGAAATTTCATTTATCTTTCATGTTATTTCTCATTGAGCGTAAGGGTTTAATCATACTCCATGATTTGATTTTGCAGAATGTATGAAAGTACAAGAAACATCTCGGAAAATGCTGTTACAGCAGGACAAGCCTACCGCAACATTCTCAGTGCTGTTTCAGAGGCCAGTAACAGTTCCTTGCAAGCTCTGATAGATGCAGAGGCAGCTTTGAATGAGGTATAGAACAGTAATCAGACTACAATGTCTTATGCAGTTCTTTGATGTAGAAGAATTCTGGTTCTCACATGACCAAATTATATCAGATTTTAAAAAGAAATGAATATGAAAGCATTATTGTTTACAGTTAAACATTGATTCATGTAGTACAGATCCAACGAGTGCTCTGATAAAAGGAATTATAAGATAATTCCTATTTTCGTTTTCGTTCACTTTCCATTCACTTTTCTTTCTGTTACTTAACCTGTTAGTGAGACATCATATTAAATATTGATACTTGCAGTCTATGGGTATTGAGAGAAATGTAACAGAATCTGTTCAGATGAGCGAGGATCTTTTACAAGAGGCTGAAGATGTGCTTGAGACTGCCAAAACAGGTATGTGTAGTTTTGAAATGAAATGAATGTGAACATGTTCTTTTGGAGTGGAAGCTTCAATTTAATTAACAAGGGCAGG
>NC_088360.1:89357212-89431018 GCF_034508935.2 Berghia stephanieae | reverse complement strand
ATCACCCTGTATAATGTGCTGACATCGCTTGAAAAATCGAACACAGAATCTGTCACAGATTACATTCTACGTGCAGAGACTGCTGCTGCTTCGTTGAAAACTGCAGGCGAGCAGATTAGTGACAGTTTGCTGGTAGCCATGGTATTAAAAGGCCTACCAAACTCATTTAAATCCTTCATAACTGTCGTAACTCAGAGAGAAACCCCACAGACATTCGGCGAATTCAAAGAAAGTCTGCGAAATGAAGAACAAAATATCAAAACAGAAAACTCTACAGTAATGGCAACGACCACACAGGGTTACAGACCCAAAACAAGTACTAGTACCTTCCAGGAAAAATGGTGCAGAAACTGTAAACTGAAAAACCACAACCTCGAGGAATGCCGAAAGAAACAAAACCGGTGGTGTGAAGTCTGCAAGAGTACTACCCACGATACTAGATTCTGCTGAAAGCAAAAACATTCCGCAAAATCCGTGGATGACAACGGTCAGCCCCATTCATTCACCTTCCATATCTGGACACACAAGTTCAACGAAAATGAACCAATCAACCAACACGACCACTCCGTCAAAAGAATTCTTGTAGATAGCGGTGCATCAACACATATCATCACAGACAAAAGTCTGTTCACCCACCTCGAGTCTGACTTTCAAGCTACAAATCATGCCATTGAACTGGCCAACGGTCAAAAGTCGTTCGGTATTGTCAAAGGCCGAGGGGATGCAAAAATCAACGTTTTCAACTCGTTCGGAGAACCACAGCAAATCGTTCTCAAAAACGCATTGTTTGTACCTGAATTCGACCTAATGGAAGTGTGATCGATCTGTCAAAATGTAAAAATTTATATTTCATAAATACAGTGAAGAAATCCACTATGAAAGAAAAATCTCTTCAATCCTGGCACGAAATTCTAGGGCACTGCAACTGTGAGGACATTCGAAAACTAGGTTCGCTTGGACACATTAAAATTACAAATCCAAATGACAATTTTGAATGTTCAACCTGTGTGCTCGGGAAAATGACAAACGCCAGAAGTCGAGTACCTGACTCAAGAGCAACAAAGCCGCTGGAGAAGATTCACCTCTATTTGGCAGGGCCGATAGATCCTGCTGCAAAAGATGGTTTTCGATACGCTCTCGTTTGTATGGATGACTACTCTGGTGTGTGTGCTACATATCTGCTAAAGAACAAAAGTGACACAGTGAAAGGTTTTCAGAAATTTCTAGCAGATTCCTCTCCTTTCGGACAGGTAAAATGTGTACGGTCAGACAACGGTGGTGAATTTACCTCTACTGACTTTAAGAACGTTTTGATTTCAAACAAAATTAAACATGAAAAGTCTGCACCATATTCACCCCACCAGAATGGCACCAGTGAAAGACAATGGAGAACGCTATTCGAGATGGCCAGATGTCTACTGTTAGAAGCAAATTTACCCAAATATTTATGGTCCTATGCACTTATGGCTTCTGTTTACATTAGAAATAGATGTATAAATAACAGATTGACACAAACTCCCTTTGAGGCTCTAACAGGCAAGAAACCTGATTATGATAAAATGCACAAATTTGGACAAACGTGCTATGCACTAACTCAAAACCCAAAAAAGTTGGATGCAAGAGCCTCAAGAGGAATTTTTGTCGGTTATGATAAAGAAAGCCCGGCTTATCTCATATATTTTTCCAGAAACTGAAAATGTACAAAGAGCAAGATGTGTTAAATTTGAAAACACAATTTCCAACAAAAACAATGATGAAATTTCTAATGATAATGATCAAGAATCAATTTTTGTTGAAGAACAAAAGAAACAAATTCCTTACTCAATTCCAACTCCACCAAATGAACATTTCTTAGAAGATGTCAATTTCCAGTCAAAACCAAATCATTCGGATAAGAATGCTAATGCAGAAACTCCCAATTCCAATGATGAAAATGATAACATTAGTCCTAATGTCAATCAAAATACCACTGAAAACAAAACAAATAGAACTAGAAAGAAACCTAGTTATCTAAATGACTATTATTTGAATGACAATGATGATGCAATTGATGAAAGTATGAATTTGATCAATAATTTGCATGAAAATTGTGATAAATGTATTACCCATTATTTTTACAATGCAATCCATAATATTCCCAAATCATACAATGATGCCATGTCTAGCCCTGTTGCAGAGGAATGGCAGGAGGCTATGGAAGAGGAAATGAGGACTCTGGTTGAAAATGATACATTTGAGCTAACATCCTTACCACCTGGCAGGGATGTAGTGCGGGGGAGATGGGTTTATACAATTAAAGAAAATCCATGTAAAGAAGACCAATACAAAGCAAGATTTGTGGCAAAAGGTTACTCCCAAATACCGAATATAGATTACACCTTTTATCTATAAAATTGTCAAACAAGCTTTAAAACAGATGTTCCACATTCTAAATTATCTAAAGATTAAAGAAAAGAAAATACACATTAACTTTGATCTCTTATTTCTTCTCAATAGACCCATCATTTTGGCCATCACATTCAAGACAACAGGAGATAAAGGGGTCTTGTTTTACACATCAGATAAAACTCACACCGACTTCCTTGGTGTATACCTGGTCAATGGACAAGTTCACTATGGCTTCAACTGTGGGTCTGGTTCTGCCCTCATCATTAGTCAAGACACCTATAATGATGGCCAGTGGCATACAGTAAGGAATGATATACCCTGTCAGAGTTTTTATAAAAATCTAATAGAAAATACTTATATTACTCCTATTGGGGAACTTTTTGTTTTTATGACAATCTTAGCCAGTCGTCAGTTGTATTGCAACACCACAGTGTGAGCGATAAGGGTTAGCTGTCTTGCTCAAGAAAAAAAAAATTACTGAACAACTCATACTTTTCAGTTAATAGTGTGATACCTTATTGACTCTTCCCTGAGAAGTGAATTTTGTTGGTTTTTCAATAATGGATATCCAAATACTTTCTAAAGAGGGCACCATTTTTTTTTGATTATTCGCTTAGCTTCCAATTTTCTTTCTTAATGGGTATTTTACCTATTTACAACTTGATAAATGTATATTTTGAAGATGTTGTTTATTCATCAATGTTTGTTCTTGATTTTATATATTATTCATACAAATGTGATACATGTTTTCAATAAATAGGTTTATAAATCATCCTATGCTTAATTTTTTGTTAAAAATTATTTTTTTTGTCCTTTGATTTTAAAAAAAAATAAATTTATTTTCACGTTCAAAACAAATTTTAGTATCTCAAAATTTACTTTCTGACTGTTGAGACAAATTGTTTCTCGTGTTATTTTTAAAAGAAATTCAATAATTATTTGCTTTTGCCTAAATGGCCTTGGATAGTAATCATCCAACTTTGAGATTTTACAAAAGCATGATTTTATTAATAAATTGGAGGATGGAATGCATCCTTTATTAATATACCTTTGTTCAGAAATCATACAAATTGAGTTAAAGTTCCAGAACTCACTCGGCCTACAAGAATTTTTAATCTGACAAATCAGAGAGCAGGCATATGTATAAGATAAAGATCTGAAAAAGTGTGCATGAAACAGTGCCAGACAAAGCAAAAATGAAAAATATTAGGAAAAAAAAAACACCCCAAAAAATCAGCCTGCCTCGACGGGAATGTTTAATATGTATGTAGTTGTACCTAAAGATCGTTGCATCACTAGAGCTATTTATTTCAAGATTTCAGCTAATTTAATTAGAAAACAATTCCCAATTGAGGCAAATTGAGTTTATGGGATGTTTTTTTTTTCTTCTTGTATTTTTCTTTCTTGCTTTGTCCAGCATTATTTCATAAACACTTTTTCAGATAAGAATTGTTATAATTGCAGTCTTGTGAAACTAATCATAATAATTAAAGATTTCAGCTCATTTAATTAGAAAAAACTCGATAAGAAAAACAGCAAATTGAATTATGCAGTAAATTGAATTATACATAATAGGTATGATGTTTCAATGCTGAAGATTTTTTAGTATCAAGTTATCCTAGATATTCCAGTTTGTTTAACCAACTTTGCCCACATTTTTTTTTATCACATTGAGAAGCATTTCCTGCTATTCCTCTGTGCTTGTCTCTCAGTTTCAGATTAATTTTTAGTTTTTTAAGAAAGAAAACTATTGAAAACTAGACAGTTTCCATCGTTTAAAGTAAGCCATTATGTTTGGATTTTTTTTCTAACAAAAGTTACTCTTTGTCACTGTCAACAAAATTTCCTCTTTGTATGAATAGATCAATTCAGGTTGGGAATGTTTATTTTTTTTAATCTAGCTATTTTGAGGTGAGTTTATCCAGAATTTTAAATTTATTTTCCTCTTAGGTAAAAGTTTCCCGTCGTTACCAGATGGGTACTCTTGAGATTGATGGCATCAGAGTTGGAGCAAGTAAAAGTAAAGGACGCTCAAGAGTCATCAACACAAAAGCACCATACTTCCTTGGAGGTCTGCCAGAAGAGAAGAGGAAACCTGCGTCTGGAAACCTTAGGGTAAAACATTCTCTCAAATATTTTATTTTCTCATATCAATACACAGTTGGATTGCCATCCCTTTGTTAATATGATAATCCTAATTGCCTTTACCAAAAGAATCAGTGTACACAGATTTTTTTGTTATCAAGCCCAAATTTTACCATATTCAGATACTAAATGTGAGATTCGGATTGTGTAATCCAGATATGAGAAGTTTGGTGAAAATATTGCTATTTTTGTACTTTAAAAAAAGGTCCGTTTTAAAAGTGATTTACACTACATTTATTCCAATGTATTTTGAAGTGGCTAATTGATTTACACTACATTTATTCCAAAGTATTTTGAAGTGGCTATTCACATACATAGTAATGGAAATCATATGTTTTTGGGTTGATAGTATCTTTCCCTTAAGATCCGATTTTAAAATTAAAAATATATGGGTATAATTGCTTATGCCCTATGTGCAAGTCTGAGAATAATTTTGTTATCTAATACCATAATTTTTTTTTCTTAAGCAGCTCACAAAACCACATTTGCTTAATTACTGAGTAGACAATATTGTTATAGAACAAACAGAGCAAAAATTACAAAAATTATGAATTTATTACGGAAAATTGGTACCAATACGAAAAATATGAAAGTCTTCAAAAATTATGTATTTCGGGTAAGCTGCCATTTTCCTTGCATCACTATGAGGCTAAAAGTATTTATAAAGTGTCATGACACTGTGAACTGGGTTCAGATTTACTCATGAAATGGGGACAGCTCTAGATTATACTTTTTTTTTTTTGGACATTACACATGTTTTCCTCCCAAATTACACAGTTCTGATTCTTGAGATTGACATCTCTGAGCAAGTCAATGTACCGCTGAACTACTTATTTTCTCAAAATTCAACTTTTCATCAATTTCAGGATGGCAATGTAGGATTTGTTGGGTGTATGAAAGATGTGAGCATCAACATGTTGCCCTTCGAGCCACCATCTGAGGAGGTACATGTACAACCTTGTGCCGATACTGTAGAGTCTGGCACATACATTGGTGTCAATGGAGGACATGTCAAATTATGTAAGTGTTGGCTCTTTGAAAAGTAGGCTTTATTAAGGAATAGTGGCCCGTCCTATAATTTAAAAAATCAAAACTGATATGCTCAGTTTCTTTCCCATTTAAAAAAAGTTAAGTGATAGTCCACTTGTCCTTAAAACTGACCTATTGTTCTCTGGGTTGTAACGGGTGAAGATCTGGGTTTTTTTTGTTTTTTTTCTTTATTGTGTGTTGGTTTTTTTTCCTTGTTATGATTTGATTTTTAACTCATGATGGCTTGTCAGGATTTAAACAGAAAGCACACTCCATCTGTATGGTTTTGATTTTGTTGTTTTATCTTTATTTCCCATTTGTTTGTCTGTTTTGTGTGTGTGTGTGTGTGTGTGTGTGTGTGTGTGTGTGTGTGTGTGTGTGTGTGTGTGTTTTCTCTTTTTTTTTTCAAATTATTTTGCTAATGGAAAATGGTTGTCACATTTTAAAAAATAAATCATATTGCCTGAGCATTGGCAAATCAGATATATAAATGAGAAAAATGTGGGAAATGAAGCAAAGGGGTTTTATCCATTTCAACAAAGAAATTTTCAGCAGAATAGTTCTTGAGAACTTTATTTCGTCACATGTATTTATTTTTGATAGTTTTCTTGATTTATATGACTTTAAGATGTACATATATATATATATATATATATATATATATATATATATATATATATATATATATATATATATATATATATATATATTATTATTATTTAAAATATTATTATTTAAAATATTTACCATAATGTTTGAGACAGTCTACATTAATGTAGACTGTCTCAAACATTGTGGTAAATATTTTAAATAATAATAATTCGCTCCATTACTGCATGTCGAGCACTTTTCGTACCATATTTGTATCAAACACGATTCAATATATATATATATATATATATATATATATATATATATATATATATTATATATATATATAATAAACATTTCAAAGATAATTATGATTGATTGACTTCTACAACGTTGAATCAAGCTTTAGCGTTGTAGAAGTCAAACAATCATAATTATCTTTGAAATGTTTATAAATAGCTCCTTTTATCCTTTTATCAAAAAGTTGAGCAATCTTATTTCATGGCTTTTGTTTTTTAAATTCATATATATATATGACTTACTGACTTAAGGCCTTTCGCTTCCTAATCATCAGATTGGGACGCCTCGGCTGCCTCTCTAATCATCCGTGTCATTCCCTTCCCCTATTCACGGTCTTTTGCTGTGGATGCTAATTTCGTGAGGTCTTCCTTTGATTTTAATACTTTATTTTGAAGGCGTTTTAGGTCTCTGTTGAGGACAGTGTGAATTGACGTGGGTGGTCTACCTTGATATTTCTTGTGTCCGGATGGGGTGAAAAAAGTATTCATGGCTTTATTAGCTGGTATATTTACATCTCTTCTGAGTATATGCCCAAAAAGCCGCCATCTTGCCTCCAGGATTTGAATGCATAAGGGTCTTTCATTGCATTTTTCATACAGTGTTTTATTGCTTATTTTTATATATAAATTTTAAGCTAAATTTTCAAGGCGACAGAAATACTAGTGATTTTTATTTCTTTCATTTTCCATTAGCCGTCAATATAAATATACTTTTCCTCCCTCCCTCCTTCCTATTTATTTATCTTTTTAAAAAGAAAAATCAACTTTTTTTCTGGTCTCTTATTTAGATGACACATTCAAAGTTGGCAGAGAGATGGATATCTCAATGGACATCAAACCACGCACCAAGGATGGTGTCCTCTTGGCAGTTCATAAGAATAAGGGAGACTTCATCCTCTTGCAACTGTCTGCTGGAGAGGTATGCAAATGTTCTACAATGCAGAAGACATTTGGTCAACTTCTCTGTTGGGCTTTCAATAAGTTAAAAAAGTTGCTTTTCCTCTGAATATAAAATTCTTGTTCTAATACTCTTCTGTTGGTTCAACAAGATTACACTTATGCAGAATGAAATTCTACTGCATGAAATAATACATATAAGAGTAAAAACATAAAATATATTATCAATTTTAAAAGATATGAAGTTTTATTTGCTCTACGTGAACACCAAGCAACATCAAATTAGTCTATTACTTGCCTATTTGAGTTCTCTCTCTTTTTTTTTTTTATAGCCAGTTCAAAAATGATAGAAATCTTACTCTGAAACAATAACAAACAGCACCGTCATCTTATATAATAGACAGAATTGTTGTTTAACCAAATTCCAATTTTAAATCCATAGTATTATTTTATTGGAAAACTTCTATTGATTCTCTCTCCCAGTTGATCCTGTCAACAGACAACGGTGCTGGCATTATCACTACCAGCTTCAAGCCTGATGGAAGTAATGCTTTGTGTGATGGACAATGGCACAGCATTCAAGGTGAGCTGGTGATATTGTTGAAACTACCTCTATCCACTCCTCTCTTGAATGTTTGTAACACTCATCCCACTAAATAAATCATATGTTACTAGAACTTTTAGCAAGAAACGGTGCGCAGAAAAGTGTCCGAAGAAGATAGAGAATAAACACTTGCTTTTATGAAGATTCGTCCTCTCTGTTGAAGAAAAATCTGGGAATATTTGGGAAATATAATATATTATAGTCAGCGATCTGGTTTTTTAGTAATGTATTTATGTTTTTATTGCTTTTTTGTTGGTGGCTGAAGAAGGATTTTGAGCCCGAAATGTTCCGTGTTTGTTATTTTGTTCTTTTTTAAAGCTGTTTTATGTATTTTTGTTTATCATTTATTTACATGCGGTACTGAGGGCTAGAATTTCCTCTGAAATAGTTGCCATCATCAGAGATTTGATAAGCAATGATGAAGAAGAAAGAAGACCATTGTCAAGTGTTGAATTTCAAGTGACTCTTGATGTTTCCTTTGTTTTTGTAATTAGTGTCATGGGGGTCCTTAATTTTTTTATTAATGAATGTTTTGATTCTTTGTATTGATATGTTGAAATTTCCATTCAAAATTTCATCTCAAGCCTCCAAGAATAAGCATGTTGTGACATTGACTGTGGATGGTAGACAAAGCCCATCTGTAGAGGGCAAGAAAGGTGTGTCATCTGCTGATACCAAGAATGCCTTGTATATTGGAGGTGTTGAAGGTATGAATTGGAATTTATGAATTCAGACATTATATTTTATTTTATTATTACAGTGGAATCCAGATAAAGCCAACACTGCCAGACCAGAAAGATTGGTTGGTTTTGAGCAAGGTTAACTTTATCCATTGTCAATGAAACACACTTAGATAAAGAACTGAAAAATTGCGACCAACACAAAACAGGTGTTGACTTTAAACAGAAATACATTTTAATAGTGTGACTTTATGCAGATTCCGAATATACTCCTCTAAAGAGCACTGTGAGGTTATTTTATATTGTCAGTTGTTCCACTTTATCATTTTGATTTTAAATATTATTCGCTCTCTGTGTGTTTCTTTCTCTCTCTCTCTCAATCTCTCTCTTTCTCTCTCTCTCTCTCTCTCTCTCTCTCTCTCTCTCTCTCTCTCTCTCTCTCTCTCTCTCTCTCTCTCTCTCACTCACACACACACACGCACACAATACAAACATTTTCATAAATATTTTAATAAAACTTGAACAAATCATTTTATATTTATACCATTTTTTTATTTGTTCGTCTATTGCAGATCCAACAGCTAAGGGTGTTGTAGCCAATGGTACCTATGTTGGTTGTATACGTAATGTGTATCTCAATGGAAAATTGGAGTACATTGCAACAGGAACAGCCAGTGGAGATGTACGATTGGAAGCCTGTCCAAAAGCTTAAACTTTGAATGATAACATGCTCTCCAAGGGATTAACCCTTTAATGTCATAAAATCTTATAATTTTTATCGAGAGAACAGACACGGTGATGGGACTTGTCAGGCTTCATTGAAGCCTGATAGACCTCATTATTAATGATGTCTTGTTAAAAATTGTTGCTTATTAGGTGAATGCATTTATAACAGATTCTGTCCCTTAGTTGTGTCCAACACATTGAACACTATTAACAGGACAACGCACATGTAAACACTGTTTTGAAGGGCCTTGATGGTTTCTACCAGTGAACAACCCCCCCCCCCCCCAAAAAAAAATCACACAATTTATTTTAACACGTCACAACTCTGAGATACCAGTTTTGTGTTGAAAGGTCTTTGTAATTATTCTTTCACTCCCAATCAAGGGACTGAATTTGGTAGATAATGCATTCATTCAATAAGATTTTAACTAAATATGAAATGAGAATAACTATGATTTGAAAAAGATTCAGTCTCCCCATTATAAGATCAGTTTGAAAGGAGACGGGCATATACATATACTATGTTTCTTATGCATACCTAATTAGGAAATATTAGGAGAGGCGTGCATTTATTATTTTTTAAATAGAGTCTATAGATTTGAGTCATAGGTAAAGAAGAGTTAGTATCTACACTTGTGGAAGATTTTGAGACAGAAATTTGCTCACCTTATGTATAATGAATCGATAGTAAAGTAAACAAGACTGAACACTAAAAATAAAAATGTTGATAAAAACAAATTTTGATACAAATATAATGCTTGCAATTGAAGTTACAATAATAATGGTAATAATAACAAGGAGGAGGAGGGAGGAGGAGAAGAAGAAGAAGAAGAACGATAACAATAATAATGATAATAATAATAAAAATGCAAATAATGATAATAATAATAATAATGATAATAATAATAATAATAATAATAATAACAATAATAATAATAATAATAATAATAATAATAATAATAATAATAATAATAACAACAGTAATGATAATAACGACGAGCAGATGGAATATGAGGAAGTGAAGAATAATGGTAGTATTAAATGAAGTAAAGATATTGTGATGCTTGCTTGAACATAGAGGAATTATGGCTAAGATGACACCCCTAAAACTGCCAAATTTCAATTTTTCAAAAATGAAATTATTTTTAAAGGCGATGACAACTAAAGAAATGAAGAATTGTTAGATTGAGTCTGTTGAGCGAGCATAGCCTTTTATTTGCCATATAACCTGAAACCATGTGAGCATAATAGCGACAATGATCTTTTACTTGCAGTACATATCAATTGTCAAATTTTATTGGTTTTTATTTTTTGGTCTTATTTTTAAGCCAATCATTTATGTAGGATTTACTGTTACATATTTCGAGTTAATTCTATATCAAAATTTTTAGATCAAATTGTAATAGAGATGAAAAATTTTATACTTTTAAGATAGGTCATCAAAGCTTACAATTTTAAAATGACAATCACATTAGTTTTTAAGCACATTTATTACCATTTTTTATTATTATAAAAAAAAAAAAAAGATTAAACCGGTTTTTAACATTAAATGTGAGCATAATACACTGAAATGCAGCTATGCATCAATTTTTCTACTATCATAACAGGGTAAGACAATTAAATGAGATTTACCCCTGTGCAATAACTTTTTTTCTAGTCATATCTTTAAATTCATATCCATTATCACTAAAACACTTATCTGTTTAACTGAGCAGAAAGGATATTGACACAGTTTTTTTATTCAGGTATTTTTTACATTTTTGTGTTGGTAAAGCCATTTTCAAAAAGTCAGTTTTGTTAAGATAATGCTTCATACTGCCTTTTGCAACAAAATAGTAAAAACAGATTCCAGCTTATGAGTTTAATTTAATAAAATAACTTGCTTATTTGTAGGCAGTGAATAACATCTGTTTTAAGAGTATTTGATTTGATGATGACAATTAAATTGCGAAAAAAGTTGGGGTGGAAATCAGAAAACTAAAGGCAAAAACTCTTGTCCATGCTCTATTTTTGTTGTTGTTTTAGTTCATTTGAGGTTTCGACGAAAGGCGCTATATAAATATGCTTATTATTATTATTATTATATTATTTACATGCTTTTGTAAAACACAAAATACCTGGATAGAGAAACTGGTGCAATTGTATTTAAAAACACTCTTAAGACTTCTGATGGAGTCTTGGAAGCGGCTTTGTTTTTCAATTTTCTTCCATTTTCTTGCACGTTGCCACCAAATAGTTTTAAATAATGATTTTCGAAAAATTGTTTTCATTTTAAAGAATAATAACAGTTAACAATGGGATAGAAAAAAAATAATTAGAAACTCAAATGCTTCAATTTACCCTGTTTCTGATGCATGCAATGTTAATTTGATATTGATAGTGGACCCTTGTATTATTTAAATACCATCGAATATAGTTTAATTTTTAGTTTAAAATCAACAAAGTGAATTTCCAAAATTGAGAATTTTTTAAAAAGGAGCATAAATTTTGGTGGCAACATCTCTTATCTTAGCAAAAGTATCATTGCTGTTTAGGTACAAGTAGTGCGTAATAATTTTAGGTCCTATACTTCCAAAATGTTTACTGTTTTAACAGTTTTTACTTTTAGATTGTGCCTAAATGCCTGATTGTGGTTAATAAATTATTAAAAGTATCGACATAAAAGATTGAAAATGAAATAAAATAAAATTATTTGGATGCTAATCTTTAGAATATTTCAAATAGAGGCAATTGAGACATAAAATAGCCACGTGTGGTGCCTAACAGATATGAACAGTAGTCGCAAATCAAAATCATTTGAAGGGATATCAGATGGTTTGTTGAAAGTAATAGATTTTAAATTCTTAAAAATGATTTTAAGCTTCTATGGTTTCACGCAAGTAATTCATCAAAATATTTCTACATTTGATTTTGACATTTGCAAAACCTCTATAGAATAGGTCCTTTACTTTCTGTCCCAAATATTTATTGACTTGATATTTTAATGAATTTGTTTATTCTGATGTATTCTAGTTGACTTTTTTAAATGACTGATTTGTTATCAATGCAAACAGAATTCTTGAAATGAGAAGTTATGATCCTGAGGATTTAAAAACCCTAACCCAAACAAAAAATGTCTTTGCGTACTCGCCATATTATTGTTTGTGTGAATAAGAAAAGTAAAGTGAGAAGATTTTGTTGAAAATAAATTTAAAAGCTCTCGAATCATTACTCTCATATTAAATTAAGTAATTTGATAAAAGGTTTTAAGTATACTTAGATAACAATTTTGAAAAAAGAATGACTTCAAATACATCCGATTCGTATTGTGAATTAATAGTTTTGGATTGTTTATCATAAGGAAATCATTCTTTGCTGGTTTTATTTACTCTTAATTTTTCATTTGGAATTATTTAATATTTTTAAATAGTTGATTTCAGATTGATGTTGGAATTATTTTATAGATTTTGATATTTGTTTACAAATGGCAATTATTTAGACAATGGCAAGCTTCGTTCGGTCAACTAGAATTTTTATCTTTATCATTGGTTTGGCAAACATCATTCAGCATGCTGAAATACAAGTCCAATAAATATTATCTGTCAGTCTCATAGTTTCTTTGTGCTTGTCGTATTTCAATTTTAAAATATTTTTTTGGTGGTGTGTGAGGGGGGGGGGGATCTATGGATCATGTCCATGTTATAGCTTGAATATGACGCTCAGGAATTCTGATAAAATCTTGAGATCACCCAAGGTGTCATTCAGACATAAGCATGGGATCCCTACCACCAAAAAAGAGACTCAAATGTTTTAGTTTTCTTATACAGTGCAACCCCTGAATAACAACATCGTTTGGGACTGGAAAATTATGTCGTTATCGAGGTATGTCTTTATTCTGTGGTTTTTAAGATGGTGGAAAAAGGGTGCTAGGTGAGACCCATGAATACATAACAGTGCAATGCACGGACCAGTGCCTGAGAGAAGATGCATCCCAACACTGTTAGAAAGTGTATTTCTCCTGTTTACAAAGGGTATACAGTAGAACTCGGAAATAGCGAGTTCAACGGGTCCACTCCTGATTACTCGCTATTTCCGAGTTCTCGCTATTCCCGAGTTGCCAGGAAAGGTCACTCGGCCGTACAAAAATATGGAAAGACAATGTGTGTGTGTGTGTTTGTGCGTGTGTGCCGCGCGTGCATGCAAATGACTGTGTGGATAAAGTGGGGTGAGGGCGGGGTTGAACACGGCCTTCGTTAACTACGTAATGATGGCCACAGGTTGAAGTTGATCCACCCCTTCCATTTCCATCAAGATTTCATGTATGTGTGTGTGCGAGTGTTTGTATGCACTAGGCATGTTTGATGAGGTAAGCAAGCGCATCACTCAATCACTGACCCACTGAAATGATGGTTCCACGCTTCCCTCTCTCGCTGATCGTGTCGTTCGTTAACGAATGCGACTCGCTGACCGATGCTGTGGCATGTTGACATGTTGGCTGCCAGTGCTTACCTCGCGCGGCACCACATTGGGTGAATAATTGACCTCCACACGCACACAAACACACACACCCAAATTTGTTTCGCCTATTATGTACTCTAGACTAGGCTACTATGTAATATTACTCGTAACGAAAAATAAGAAAAGAAAAGAAGCTAGGCTAAAAATATTTAAATCGCCCTTATCTGGTGTTTTGCTTTACTTCGTTCGAAGTCCTAGGCTGGGGCAGGAAATGCTCGTTATTTCCGAGTTGACCTCTTTTTCATACTCGCTACTTGCATGCTAATTTTATTTACTCAAATAAGAGAAAAAAACGGGGATTTAGATTTTACTCGCTATTTCCGAGTTCTCGCTATTTCCGAGTACGTTACTTTCATGTTCTACTGTACCAGTCAGTTACTTTCACTCTCCAATGTGTATTATCATTATCATTGTTTTGATCATAAACAGTGATCGAATGCCTTTTAACAAAACTAAGAAAATTTTTTAAAATAATCAAGTGCCACTATGATAATACTGCACAAGAACACAGATGCACACATCTAGTTTTGATTTTAATTAAAATCCATGCGATACTGCTGCTGATTTTTAAATACCGAAATTTTTATTTAAGTGCACCAAACTTTGCGAGCACTTAAAATATGTAGATCCACATCTTGCGATATTAAAAACAAAAAGAAAAAAAACCCCAACCTAACTAGGTATTATCCACAATAATATCAAATTTGGACTGATGTTTAGAAAAACAAGAGATTTTTTAAATGAAAAAAAAATAGGGAAAGAGGCTATTATTGTTTTCCCGGCTATTCCAACATACTATAAGATCATATATCCATAATTGCCCCCATTCATTGGACACTGCATTGCTCGATATCAGTTAACCCCCACTGACCTCAGACAGGTAGCTGACGGAAGGTTGATGGACCCTTCAGAGTTCCATCCACTGATAAACTTCTTTTGTGGTGGTTCCATATGAACCGCTGTTTCCACGCAGTGTAGTAAACATGTGTTCTGATTGGTTGGTAACAAAGCGATCTCATTGGGAGAGAAAAAAAGTGTTTTTTTTTAAAGAGTACAATATGACTATTGTCGGGTAGCAAGCATTGGTATCAACTGCCGAATCCATGTCTGTTCCTTGTTTGAACTAATCTTACTTATATTTTTACGCTGGTAAGTGCAGCTCAACTATTAAGATTCTTTGGACTGCTCTTTAATCATCCTTTATACTGGCTTTGGACTGGAACCCGCAAGGAAAGTGAAGGGTTGGTCGACCAAAGCAAACATGATGACGAAGCAATGAGACTGAGTAGAAGGCAGCCGGATAAACCTGGGCCCATATAAGGAAGACCTCCAAAAACCAGAGTCAGATGGAAGAGTGTTGTTGCGGCCCTATGATCCACAAGGAATCAAAAGGCTTAAGTCAAGTCAAGAATAAGCTACTCAGTGTTGCAAGCACTGTTAACCCCTTAACTCTCTTAACCTCTTAACAAATTTGTTGGTGAACTTGGGAGAGTTAAAACAAATTCAACTTATAAGTTCTGATTCAAGGCATGGATGAAAATTGTTAGGGGTCCTAACAAACGGCGCTTCATTGGCACTGAGATTTATTTTTATTTTATCTACATATCATCCATTCAATACTTTATCAATTTATATCTTTATGCAATCTTGTATTTATTTTCATAATTAAAAAAAAAGTATTTTAGCTCTTCTAGACCATCCCCACAGTTGTGAATTTCAAGCCAAATGAGTTTATGCTTTGCCCCTTTTATATTCTACACATCAGCAAGACTAGATAGCGAGAGAAATTGTGAAAATTCAATGCCCGAGGCTTTGTCTGCTTCACCTTGCTCTCAAATTTTTTTTTGAAAGAAATGATTCCCTATAACATTGACATAGGCGCAATATTGAAAACTTTTTGCCAGAACATTGATATGAATAATTGACTCTACGGAAAGTCATAGGACCAAAAATTGCGTCTGTGGCTCAAAAGTAGTGTGTCACGTCTTGTAAGATAGCCAATCAATGTTGAAATGGTCAGTGACTGGATGGGTAACAATTGCTAAACTGGCCTTAGTATATTGTGCCATTAAAGAAACTTCAAACATTAAACATCTCTCAACTCTGGTGTTATCAAGTGCATGAACTCAGGTGGTGTTGGATATTGTAAAACTGTAAGTAGAAGAACCTTTACAGGCAATCATGAGCCAACTGAAGTCTTTTAGATGGTAAGGTCATGAGATCGATACTTTCAAAACTAGTGACTTTTTTTTCCTCTTAAGATCATGGACTAAAAGGTAATTATCATTTTTCTATGCAGGCAGACAATCTTCTTTTAAAATTTTATATTCTATTTTGTTTCATGCTTCAACTTTGAAAAATAAATAAACCTTGCAAGAAAAACTTGGGGCTCAAACCCTTTTTCAATCAAAGGGTAATGCTATACTATATATGTAAAATACTAAAATCCAGATAGACGAAATCGATATAAACAATGTAGAATGTTTATTGGCACACCACTAACAACACATACTATTGATCTCTGCCTATTTTAGACTTATTTATTTTTACCCTTCTCTTCACTATTTCTCTTTAACTTATTTCTTTTTTATAGTTTTAGTCACATTACACATTTTTGTTTTCCCAAAATGTTGAACTGAATATTATTATTATTATTATTATTATTATTATTATTATTATTATTATTATTATTATTATTATTATTATTATTGTGTCATTCAAGTAAACAGAGGCAAGGCAAGCTTTCTATGCTCTTTTATTGGTTTCATTGTATACAAAATGAATTAAAATACATTTTCACAGTCATGCATATCATATCATTTTTAAAAATTGCATATTACAACTAGTATTTGAAGTAAACATTATATAAATTTTTTCAATTAATTTAAAACCAACTGAATTATGTATTTAGTTGGGAAGAGGATTTGGCGGAAGAGTAGTGACTGTTTTAGGGAATACTTGTGCTTTGTAATGGGAATTGGCATAGATTCCACTCTCGTCCTGCCACGTATTCCAGCCATTACGTCGATGGTTGCCTGTGTCTGTGAATTGCGATTTCATTTTTCTGTAAGCAGCAGATTTATCCTCAAAATCATTAGACGTTTCCTATTTTAAAAAATAAAGGAAAGGGAGTACATATGAGTACAAGATAATATTGTGTTATTAATATTATCATTTACAAATTTTAAAAAGAAAGAAGTGTTATGATTAGTATCAAACTGACAGCATTGGATCAGATAAAACTTGAATTTATACGAATATAAGAGTGGCTACATTCCAATGATGACTCAAAACAAATGATCTTTTTTTTCTCTACTAAGTGTCGTAAGAATATTCATTTAGCATTTATCTTCTAATAATTACCCACTTTCAATGCTTTACAATGATTTAATATCGGTGGGCATCATTCACTAACATATTATGGTGTGCCATAGGACACTGGTATTTAAAAAAAAAAAATTGACAAAGACATCACTGTTTTACATATGCAATGGGGCCTCAAATTTACATCTGTATCTTGAGGGATGCCAAGAATGTCGTATTTCTTAAATGCGTATCAGGCATTCAAACTCATCCAGGTTTCAAATGAAAACCAGCAAAATTAGTTATCACTATCATTACATCTGAGCGAAGCAGTAAAGAACTCCTTGCTGAAGTGGAAGGCCCATTTGAGAACTCCTTTAATTCAAAGCAAATTTTTCTCTTTATTGGTTTACACCTATGTTAACTTGGGCATGTCTGATGACCAAATGCAATTCCATCCCTGTTTTAACCCTCTCCTAACCAACCATAGGCAAATCGTCACATCCGTTACGATCCAACCAGCGCTTTTAATAAAAGTTTTATCATTCAGATTTCTTTTGTAAATCACACAATTCAAAGAAAAATGTTTAATTACAGCTATAAAAACGTGACAATGTAGAGTTCATTATGCTGATCAATATTATGCATAGAATGTATTTTTGCTTTTTTGTTTGAGTAAGAAAATTATATTGTTGTGTTGGGTGGGTGTGAAATTTTGGGGAAAATTCTGAAAATGGCTGGTAAGGAAAGGGTTAATATTGTTATAATGGACATTATTCTGTGTTGGTTTGAGAGTCTTTCCATTAAAACAATAAGCTCATAATATTTGTGTCATCAAACCTGCAAATAAGTACATGTTGGTTTCCCCCATCCATAAGAACATATGCACGACTCTTTTACATGGAATGAATGGTGTCCATGGTACAGTGAATGAAATGCATTATCATTGACATTTTATCTTCTCTTTTAATCATCTTTATTATTTATTTATGTTCTTAACTTAGTTATCTCTCCGCACTTTAATTACTACGCTGATATTATCTAACATAATTTTTAATTGCGATGATATAACAAATGTGATAATTTCTGAAAGGATCGATAAAGTATTATCATCATCATTATCATCATTATCATTATTATTATTATTATTATTATTATTATTATTATTATTATTATTATTATTATTATTATTATTATATTATTATTATTATTATTATTATTATTATTATTATTATTATTATTATTATTATTATTATTATTTTTATTATTATTATTATTATTATTATTATTATTATTATTATTATTATTATTATTATTATTATTATTATTATTATTATTATTATTATTATTATTATCATTATTATTATTATTATTACGTTAATTTATAATTTAAAAATAAGAACTTCAAAAGATTTTAATATGACAAAAATAGATAAATATATTCTCTAATTAATAAAGGTTTACATATTTATTCTTCCATATAATATGATAAAATTACCTCCTTTTCACATTCTTTCATTGGATAAGGAGGGATGTAATCTGCATTGTAGGTCGTGTCCAAATGGAATTTGCTATGATCTTTATTGTGGTAAGGGAGCACTGATCCATAGCAGCCTTTAGGATCTCCGGTGTCTCTGCAAGAAATGAATAGTAGTAGAGAGATTTATAATTCAAACATCCAAAATTAATCTTTTCACAATTATCATTCTTATACAATATATATATTTTTTTTATGACCAATGAAATCAATTTTTTTTAGCAATCTATTATTGTCAATCAGAAATGCTTTGTTCATGGAAAAGGGTGCTCACAACGAAATAACATGAGAGAAATACTACAACCATTCAAAAGAGCCATTTTAGATTACACTGCTGTCTGGTTAAGATAAAGTGCGTTAAGATATACTCTCACTTAAAATAAACTCTTAGACCGGTACCATTTTTTCTAGACCAAATCATTTGTAATTTAAAACGTATAAGATAAACTCGGTTCCCTGAGCTAGTCCGGATAAAATATACTCATCTATCTGAATTTACACAACTGGAATTGACAGGGAGTCTCTCAATCATCCCTCTTCCCCTTCTCCATGTCCCATTTTTTTGTCCTCTCATCGCGCAATATATCCACTTGCCACGAAATATATTCACTTGCCACAATGATGAAAAAAGAACAACACTGTCTATACATATTCAAATGTGTAGTGTGTGCAAAGATTCACCAGAGAATGTACAGTGTAAGTCCTCTGGATTCACTGAAAGACACAAGTTGTCACTACATGACACAAAAAAATCAGGCATGTGAACACGAGAGTGACCATATGGGTTGTGCCTTTGTCTATCATCCTGCCCTTCCCTCCTCATTATGTCATCCATGGATACCCCTACAACCAGAACGAGACTGGTACTCATCACACAATAGGCCTAGACCATCTAGTCTAGTAGTGATAGTGTCAACTCTCCGATTTCTTTTCCATTCTCATTCTGCCTTTCCGTACGTTTAGATCATTGTATATATATTGCATGCATTGTGAAAGATAACGACAAATAAAATTACTTATAAAAAAGTCACTTTTAGTTTAGCCAAGCTTAACAGGAAACTAGGCCGTCTTTCTGGAGATATGTATTCATTTAAAGAGGAACCACAAATAGATGAAACGCACGTTTGTGTTGCTGAAAACGTGTTCCACTCGAGTTTTGGATAAAATAAACGTTGGAAAAAATCAACTTTCTTTCCAGTCCCTGGGAGTTTATCTTAAGCGGACAGCAGTGTATTTGATTTTGAACAAAGATGACAGAAAATGTAGGTTGGATGAAAGGAGACCATCCAAGATCTATACTGACCATAAATAAAAATAAAATAAAAACAAACAAATAAAAATTAAAAAAAAAAAAAACAAAAAAACAAAAAAAAAACAAACAAAAAAACAAAAAAAAAACAAAAAAACAAAACAAAGCAAAATAAAAAAAAGAAAGAAAAAAACAAAACACAAATAAAACATTAATATTAATGAGTCAAGAGATAGAAGACAAACCTATCAATGCCAGCAAATGCACTAGCGAGAGTTTCAGGTTGAATCATTGATTTGTGACTATCCCTGTCTTCATACATCGGTTTTAATTGACATTGATTTGCTTGTTCTTGGTATGTTGTTTCAGGTATACTCTGTGTAATCATAAGAATAACATTTCCTTTAATATTATATTGAGACATGTTTCTGTATATCCGTGGCTCATGCTTCAATATTTCATAAAGTCATGGTGAACCACAGACTCAGAAGAATTGACATTCTAATTTTTGAAATTGGAATTGAAATTTGTAAGCTCCCTTTGAGGAAAGTGTCAGTTATTATTTTTTTTAAACTAAGACTGCACAAAAACTCAAATTTTACTTCTCATCATGATTTTGATAATAAACTCAAATAAGAACCAGATTGAGGCATGGGGTTTAAAATTTTGATAGTTTTCATATATGCCTTGTTAGAATATGAATACAATTACATACCAACGCTTTAGTGTGGTGATAATGATCAATATGCATAATTCTTTGAACAACAATGTCCATCTAAAACAGCTTACATGCTGCGTGACCAGTATCTTGTGCTCAACTAATAAGTGATACATATATATATATATATTTATATAGCTTCATGGTTTTATTTATTTATTGAATACTTCATATCGCCATGCTTGTGGTCACATTAATTTTTAACAAGGAATTATGAAAAATTTATAGATGGTACACATAAAACAGATTCAACTAATCTTTACTCCACAACATCTCTTTGAGATCATAATTTCAATCAGCATCACACCTAATTAAAAGGGTGACCTACATAAGGAGGGAACATGCATAACCCTTTCATCAATCACAATCTTGCATTATGTTGGGATGAAGCAGATGAAAAAAATTGAGTTAAAAGACAAAGTGATAAGAATTAGGAATTTTAGCTGTTTGAAACAAAATTCATAACTTCATAAATTAAAGCTATCAAATTCAAATTTAAGCATCAGGTTCATTCCTACATAATACTTAATTGAAATTATTGGTCACATATGAGAGTAACTCAAAAGCCTTTTCAGAGGCAGTAGAGACATGAGCTTTTTGCTATTCCCGGTTTTGCAAATCAAACAAAATCCGCATTCTGATTAATAATGTAAATATTAAGGTATGACAAACAGAGACCGTAAACGCAGAAGGAAAGACGTTTTTTCTGTATAAAATGTATCATGCCTGTCAAACTTATCACACGGTATAATGGTTGAATAAGGTGATTGCTATACTTATGCAGTCGTGTGAGTAACAAATTGCTTGAGTAAGCAATTAATCTCTTTGTGAATACCTGAGCATTGAATGAGAGCTTTGTTTTATTGGCTTTTAAAAAATTTACACCCGGTTTCAAGACACCAACTTGGTTTGGTTCATTCAAAATCTGCTTGACCCTTTATGCTTGCCAAGCACCATTAATCTAAACACAGCAAGATATTGACTGAGGTGGGACAAGCAAATAGTAGGCTACATTTCAACAAAGATTTTCTTTTAAAGTTTGTTTTCCTTTTTCTTTTTTCCCTCCTCTCTTTACTGCTTTAGATATTGTGCGTTAGACCAGCATAATTCAACAAAGTATTTAGAGGGAACCTTTTAAAAGTGACAAATTAGGGAGCAGGCACTGGTGTAAGACAAAGGTCTGAAAAAGTATGTATGAAACAGAATTGAGTTAAATGACATGAGAGAAATAAATATCTCAATATTTTAATAAATGATAGTCCTTACCCCGTCAGTAACATTACCAATCCTGTTATACGTTGAATTTGTCATTGTTCTGATTGGATCCCTGTTGATATCATAATCTTTGGGTTCTGATTGACGAGCTTGATGCCTAAAGATAAGAAAATAAGTGATACTCCAAATGCCAGCTTACCCTTTTTCTTTTTTTTTTCTTCAACAGCGCTAACACTTGACATACACAATAGAGAACAATGCCAAAGAATAATTTGGGCGAAAAGTAAATGAGCTAATTGCACAAATGGGAAAATGCATAGGCCTAATTAACAAATCAATAATTACCCCTATGCCTATATATAGGCTTCAATAATCAGTTGTTGAATAGTCTCCACGAGAAAAGCATTAGATGGTAGATCACTGCCATCGTTTGTGGACATGATGAAACATTTATTTAACGATTTTTTAAATGTGTGACCAGTGACCAGCCGACTCAATCCGGTATTATGCCATGTTCGGTCGAGCCAGTTACTAAATATTGACTGCAAATCTAAATTATGAAATTTTATTTGAATTATTAATGAAATATTAATGAATTTAATGTGATTTGAATGTAAAAAAAATGTGAATGATTTTTTTCTACTTCTAGGGTTATCTATAGATTTATACTTTAAATTCCACTTTCGGAATCTGTTTCAGTTTCAGTCCGACAAGATTCTTATTCTAATAATATCGTTTTGATTTTGTTTGACGTGGTGGGTCACATTTGAATTTCTCCCAGTCCGTCTCCGTAATGTAAGTTAAGGGGAAAATAAAAGTAAAAGGAAAGGAGGGTAAGAGGAGGAGAAATAGGAGAAATCTTTACACAATATTTATAATAATCCACAGAATGTCAGTGTCTGTGTTATTTAAGAATAAGAGGAATCCATACGATATAAATTCTCCTCCTGAGATTGAATTATTTCATAATGATATTAACCATGCCTCTTTATTATTATCATTATCATTATTATTATTACTATTATTATTATTATTATTATTATTACTTATTATTATTATTATTATTTATTATTATTATTATTATTATTATTATTATTTTATTTTGTTGTTGTTGTTGTTATCTGTCATTTTTTATAGATAGTGATTGACATTACACTCTCTCACTCTCTCATTTTGACTCGTACTCTCCGTCCATCATGCATACGCCTTCTTTTCTTACCAGTGGGAGTTTAAAATTGCTCTTGAATAGTTCATATGATCCGACCTTAAAGTTAAGGAACCTTTTCTGTCGTCTGTTATTGCATTTCCCATTATATCTGATAGTTCCATCGCCATCCTGGAGCGTGTTATATTATTTCAACACACTAACAAAACTTTCGAATTTTATTGACAGTTGCAGAGATGGTTTAGGTTGCTTACATTGACACCGGAAACCGATGCACTCCTAAAATATGATTACGCTAAGAAGAAATAGCCGATAAACAGTCATAAAAAAGAATACCTAGTACAAATATCAGGAAGCAGATTATGAACATCAAAGCCATGGATGTACGAAGTAACTAAGACAATAAACCAATAGCCAAAATATAACTATACAAGAAACAAAATAAAAAACATACGAATTAATGCGCAAACCTTAGCAACGAATGATTAAATTTTATATAATATCTTGGCGACATAATTATCAACTGGCTCGTTGGTCTAGGGGTATGATTCTCGCTTTGGGTGCGAGAGGTCCCGGGTTCAAATCCCGGACGAGCCCAATTTATTTTTTCATTATTCTCTCTTTTATGTTATTCCTTTGGCGTATCATGTGGTCCTTCTTCTTCACAGACTTGTTCTTCTTCTTCATCCTCTTCTTCCTGATTTTATTATTATTATTATTATTATTATTATTATTATTATTATTATTATTATTATTATTATTATTATTATTATTATTATTATTATTATTCTTATTATTATTATTATTATATTATTATTATTATTATTATTATATTATTATTATATTATCATATTATTATTATTATTATTATTATTATTATTATTATATTATTATATTATTATTATTATTATTATTATTATTATTATTATTATTATTATTTATTATTATTATTTTATTATTATTATTTTATTGTTATTATTATCATCAAATCTGGACTGCTTATTGTCATATTAAATTATATGTTGGTTTGATGTTATGGACGCATTTATTTCCTTCTAAATTTAAACAATTAGGTATCAAATTATTAAAACATCCTTGTGGGGTTAGGAGCTTTACAAATCTTATTCATAATTACTACGTACCAGAATTGTTATCACCATAGAAACTAATTATAAATATATGTGAAACGAATGGATCACTGAGTTGACGACCATGAAAGCGGAAGTTTCTAAGTCAAATCGAAAGTAGTAAAGCCTGACTACTGACTACTGTCAACTCCTTCTTCAAAGTCAACAACAGTCAACTGTTATGTCTCGGCATCGTGTTTTGGTAAGTGTTATACTTATATTTAAAGTTTTAAAGAAAGGCTGTTGTTTACCCAAGACACCTTATAAGAGATTATCAGACCCCAGACAAGTCTTTATAATTTATAGAATTTTATGGATGCTAGGCCGACCTGACTACTCTGACTCTACTTTACGTAGGCAGTTTAGTGAGCAGCAGCAGTGGCAGTCAAATTTTGACCCAACTCGCCCATAGGAAAGTTGTGACTGGAAATTGCCGTTCGCGTTTTAGGGGGTTCAATTAAAGATGCATAACTTCGTTATAAAGAGGAATATCGCAGATTATCATTATTTTCGTCTTTCAATTTCCTTTTAAATGGTGCCAATTAAGGAAAAATCCATTAATATTTCCAGAAGTTATAGTTATATGAAGTTAAAATTTGGCAATTTTCAAATGCATTTATTTTTTTATTTACCGCGTGTGTTTTTAAAATTTAAACGCTTGTTTTTAGAATAACATCTAAACGTTATTCATGCCCAATTTCAGGGCTCTATATCGATGCGCAGACACCTTTTAACTCTGCGCCGAAATGCCTTGTTTACATTATCTTCTCATCATGGCTGCCGGGCGATATCGATATCCATATCGATATTTTAAATTTAGTTATGTATTATGTTAAATTTAGTCCATAATATTTTCAGTACTATTATTTCCTATGTTTTTATTTTGAATACATACTTTCCAACTTTATTTATAGGCATTTTAAAGTTTTTGTTTTAAAAGTTTGTATATTTCTTCTCTTTGTGAAATTCGATATTAATAATATCGATATTTTAAAAATACCAATTGCTTTAATTTAATTTTATTTTACTCTGCCATCAAGTCATCAAGTTTCTTTCCCATATGTTTAGATATGTTTATCATGTGTATCCATATTTTAAAGGCCTTAGCCTTAATAATTATTATGGTAAGAAGTTCTGTCAGTTTTGACACCCCCATACATTGAGAGGGAAGGGGGGGGGGGGGGGGGGGGGAGATAAAATTATATTAATTGTCAGTTCAAATGATGTAATAGCAATAAACCCAAAGTGGTTCAGCAGAATTTTTTAAAGTATTAAAAGCCAGAACTTTCCTTCTAATTATAATAGGGAATCTGTTTCAATTTATTTGAACTTTTTCAATCTACCATTTTATTTGATTTATATGCAATTAAATTGCCATAGGTAAAAATAAACTCATTATGTCATTACACAACATGTTTATATCTTTTCATTTAAATACTCTCAAACCCTTTTTTATTCTCTATGTATTAATTAAAAGAGGGTAATTATTTGCAAGTGTTTCAGTGAGATATTGGGGATAAATCCAAAAGTGATAGAGCAAATTCTTTCTTACGTCTAGCCGAGTTTTTGATTATGTAACATTTGCGTCATATAATGTAATAATGTGTTAATTTGAAATGTTTATCTTCCTCTTTATTAATGTAAATGCATTGTCCTCGATAAGACGAACATTTTGGTATACAATATATGATAAGAACTCCATATTGACTGTTTTAAACCATTTTTTATTAACATCACGCGTTTTCGGTCACAACTTTGCAATGGTAATTTTGGGGTAAAAATCGGTCTGAAATTTCAGACTTTGAACTGTCGTAACTACATTTCTAATCAAGATAGAAACAAAATTCAAACTGTTTTGTAATCTGTGTTGCCAGCTCTTTCATATGACATTGGTTTCAAGTGTGTGAGGTACATTTAGAATTTCTATTAAACTCCCTACTTTACGTGACTGCTGACTGCCTAGTCTACTGGGAGACACCTCCCCCCAGGTTTGCAAGATACATTTACTAAAAATGTCCAATCTTTTTACAAAAAAAGTGGCTATAGTTATAGCGCTATATGTTGTGCCTAATATTGACTGTTGAAAAAAAAAAAATAGCCACAAATCGGGAGGACTTTTTCTCTTTGATCTCGTATCATGGTCTCCCCTGCGCCCAACACGTTGCTAGTTTTTAGATGTTGGGTGCAAGGGAGACAAGGGCCTGAAGGGAGACCATGATATGAGATCAAAATAGAAAAAGCCGCCGACTTTACTCGGGAGGCCAAAATCACGGTCTATCATGCCGAAATTGAAATTGAAAAAATAAGAGTACAAAAATAAATTTCTTATGGGGGCGAGGGGGGGGGGGGGGGGGAGGGGTATGATAATAATGTTAGCTACAAAGAAACCAATATATAAAAAAGAAATAAATAAAATTAAGAAAAAAAGAACCCCCCCCCCCCCCCCCCCCCCCAAAAAAAAAAAACACCAAAAAAATCCACAACATGAAGAAGCAGTTCTATAAATGAATACACGGTTAACCTAGCAAAAATCTAAAAATATTGTTTAAAAAAATTAAATTAAATTTTGTGTGGGCGACCGGCCGATAACTTGCAATTTCTTTTCTGACATTTTTTGGTGTGGTGTGTGTGTGTGTGTGGGGGGGGGGGGGGGGGCATGATTATAAAGAGCCAAAAAATAAATAAATAAAAAGCAAGAACAGCAACAAAAACAAACAGGCAAGCAATAAATAGAAGAAGAAAAACTCGCCTCTTCAACATAAAGAAACAGTTCTATAAACGAAAATACAGTTTTACGCTTACGCCTGGGGACCAAAATCTTGGTCTCCCGAGCCAAAATCGACCAATATGGCTAGGGAGACCAAAATCTTGGTCTCCCTAGCCTCTACCTATGGTTATTCATGTCTTTGTAGTAAAGGTGCTAGGGTGTTTGTTTTTCCAATTAGGATTAATTACATGAACTTCCAAATGCTCATGCTAAGGGAAACAACCAAAATATTCCCTCAATTAACCCTAAGAAAAAATCAAACCTAGTACTTGTACCTTTAATTAATTACTTTTGTCATGCAATAATAGTAGTCTGAACAAAATTATGCTCATTGACCAGTCACCAGAAATCAGTCTTCTATGACATAAAGCTTTTGAATTGAGATTGTTTAAAATTATTTGAAATGGAATATGTGTTTTATTGTGATTTTATATTATCATTGGTGTACAACGCTACTCCTGAATATCAACATTGTTGAGACTTGGAAAATCATGTTGTTATCCAGGGTTGTCATTATTGCAGGGTTTCCAAGATTCTGATAAAAGGGGGAATGATTAAACTCTGATGGGAAGTGCAAACCACTAAAACCAGAACCATTACAACCATGTTAGAATGTTTAGTATTTTCATTGTTTTGATCGTAATTGTTACACGCTATTTTCCCCCTGTAGTTTATCTGGGATAGGCATGAACATCATAAGTTGATCAGCTCAAAATGTATGATTCAACTGTTGAATAAAATTTTAACTTGATTTCTATTGTCTTCATTGACAACAGAAGGATGTCAATTAGCTCCTTGTTATTGCTTTTAGCCAGCCACTTTTATGAGTAGTTCTCTATAAATTCTATCAATCAGACTATGAACGTTCAAGATTACACATAGTGCAAGCCAAGTGCGGCTATGTGGTCTAGTGGTATGACACTCGCTTTCGGATCGGAAGGTCCTGAGTTCAAGCCTCGCTCGGTGCATAGTTGAGTCCTTAGAAAAGACTCTTTACTCACATTCTCTCACCATACTCAGGTGTAAAATGAGTACCTGGTCGTTAACAGCGTTGTCTATGTCGAAAAAAAATGTAATATCGCCTGACAGGCGTCATGTCTTGTTATATACATGTTACGTGTTGCTGTTAGTCAGGGACCCATTGTAAAGCGCTTTGAGCATGTTTAGTGGATATTACGCTATATAAAAAGCTCAATTTTTTTGTTTTGTGTGTTGGTACATTCCGGTTGGTAGATTTTATGAGTATTTTGGCTAAATACATAGCATCAACACATTTTTTGACTTCGTAAGAGAACTCCATGGAGCTTTTGATTTGTGCTTGTAGAGATATTTTCTGCATTTAATATGTTATATATTTCGCCCACTTATTCTTATAGTGAAATTCTTTCCCAATGTTAAGAATGGAAAATGGTTCATATAAATTTTAAGAAATTGATTTTTGTATTCAAAATAATGAGAGGAACCACTAACTAGTATCGATTCAATGCAAGTATTCCCACCTAACTGTTATACTTTTGAACCAGAAGGTTGACATACAACCCACATGCTAATAATGGTGATGTCTGTTTTCGATAGGATTTGATATGAAACAAATTTGATTTTTCTTTATAATCATCACAATGGCTAATCAATTTCATAATGCACTCAATCAATCTTTATATCAATTGTAAACACCTTGCAAAGTTTGATGACTATTGATCAAGTGATTTTGGAGCCGGAGTGTTACAAAAAAATCCAATTTACCAAATATATAATAAGATTATCCATAAGGACAGAGTAAGGCATCACATTGGTCAGAAAAAAAATAATTTTATATTAATTGTCAATTTCAACGACTGATTATCACTATATCATTGTCACTAAACAGGTTTTTTTTGGTTTTTTTTTACTGATATGTATTCACAATATTGAGGTTTATGTTACTAATGATATATCGCAAAAATTATTGAGACCAAGACACCTGTTCATGTGATATTGCTATTCAAGGTGTTGTAATGGAGAATTTACTCTGTATAGAATGATGACTTTTAAAGCTTTCTCTTTTTAGCAATGGTCAAGTTTGGCTCGAACCTGGTGGATCTATGATGCAAACCAACAATGCCCCTTCCGATCAGCATACAGACTTGCTATTTATCTACAAGGCATGAACAAACCTGTTTATCATCCCCACAGTGAGTGCCATAAATTTGATATGTCTAAATGATGGTAAACTCTTGACTTTTATTGATTTTCTGTCCTCAACCGCTATCTCTTGATAATTGCTTTCAACTTTTTATTTTTCCAGCTATTTTGTATGGTTTTCAGCTTGATTTGGAATTAGTTGTTACATTACAATACAATATGATACAATATAGAACTCATTGACACAACATCAAAAAATAGTTATTTCACAATATAATTTTGTTTTTTAATGAGTAATCTAGAAGAAATAAGTTTAATTGATTTCAAGTGATAAAGTATTCAATAACTCAAATTTAATACTTTGATCTTGTTTTTATCAGAAAGCAATTAAAGCCTGAATGAATATGAAGAAATATGAATTACATGGTCATTTCTATAAATGAATAAAAAATAAATCAAATTTTGTATATTTAGCAAATCGTATGGACTTGTTTGTTTACTTGTTTTCCTCAACATTCGTGTTATTTTAATCATCAGTCTTTTTAATATCTCTACTTTTTTTACTGTGTGGAAAAAAAACAAAAAACAGATGACGTTGGTGACCACGTGGTAGTCTACAACTCACAGCATATTGCAATGAGAGGAGATTTCTGGAGGACTTTTAAACATTTTAATCATACAAGGTAAAACCTTGGATATTGGTATATTACTAAGTGACAGATAAACAGGGGGGGGGGGGGGAATAATAACAAGAATATATGTGTGTATGTGAGAGAGAGAGAGAGAGAGAGAGAGAGAGAGAAAGAGAGAGAGAGAGAGAAAGCGATCGTGTGTGTGTGTGTGTGTGTACTTAAATCTTTAGGTAAAGATAGGAATATTCTACAGTTATAATAATTGTAATAATATATTGAGCTTCACCATTTTTTAACAGTATTAACATTCCTTTTTGATTTATCTTCAATGAGGTACGCTGGAGGATTCTCAAGAATATCAGCGTGGAGGGTACATGAATTGGATCCAACAAGGGTGAGTGATTAGTTGTATCTATTATTAAAAAGGGTTGGGGATCAACATTGTTCCAAACAGCCAATGTAAATTTTTTATCATAGAGCACAGAATTACTAGCAAATATTAAAATTATAAAACTATTTTTTCTAGACTGATATATGAGTAACTTGCAAACCTTTTTATATCAGGCTTATTCTATCATTCGTTGGCTCAAATAATACGTAGAAAATCTGCTAGATCGTAATACTTGGTCGTTTTTTTCATTGTAAGTATAATTTATTCTATGCAATTCTAGCATTTCCACAACAAAAATTGATGATGTAATTTTAAGTATCTCTTGATACTATCAAGTAATAATAATCTCATCCGTAACAAAAAATGATGACTAATTTTGAATCTCTTTTGATACTATCAAGTAATGATAACTTTTCTAATCTATTCTTTTTAAAAATAGGGTTGTGACAAACAAACACGTATTGAAATACCATCTTTGTGAAAATTAGTCAGTCGCTGATCCAGGGACTTAAGCCATGCATTTATTCTATACATCCTGATAACCATCACCACCTTGTGCTTTTGGTTTGTTTCTTATAGGTTATTGTTAGGTACTTACTGCCAGATCTAACAGATCCAGCTCCCTAGCTGGACAGGAGGGTCAGAGAAAGTCTCAAATAAACCTTGGATGAATACTGATCCCTATGCTTGTGAGGTGAGTGCTCTTCAGCTGAGCTTTTGGGACCTATGGAAAGAATAATTTTTGAGGTTCTTGATAGCTCAGTTGGTAGAGCACTCACTTCACATGCAAAGGGGCCGAGATTGATTTCGGGTGAAATTCGAGATTTTATCTGACTCCCCTGTCCATCCAACAGTGATTGGGTAACTAAGTCTGTTAGATCTGGTGAAAAGCACTTTGCGATAGACTAGCGTCATATCCAAAGGGTATTAAGCCATTGCTATCATCCATTTCACGGTATAGAAACTGGGAGAAACTCTTGTTCCATGGGCCGAATGGTCTGACAGACCACAAAAAATAATTCAGTAAGATTCCATTTAAATTAGCTGCTTGTGATGAGTTTGAACTCTGAAAGAGACATTAGGACTTTTTTCTCACAGCCGAAGAGTAACTCAGTAGAGATTCATTTAAGTTTGTTCTCTGTCATAACATTTGAACCTGGCAGAGATTTAATTTTTTTTCCTCACTGCTTTAAGAGTTTTAAGCCAGTCTATGATTTCATCAAATTAAGAAAAAAGACTTTAAAGAAGAGACACTGCGAACTCTTTTGTGTTAAATATAAATATATATATATATTTGTATGATATAAATATGCATCCATATAACACTCATTTGGAGGGTGTTTTAATTCAGCAAAACTGTCAGGGTATAAATTTAAAGATTTAAAATTACCCTCCAATTCCAGATGGTGACCTATTGGTTATTGCTAATTTGTTAGTCAAGGTATAGCAATTGGTGACTTATTAATATTATTTTTTTAATATTCTGGTGATCAATTAGGATTTTGTGTTTTGTTTTTAGGAGTCAATTGGAGGTTGTGTTTAGTGTTTTTTTTCTATTAATTCATTTATTTATATATATATATATATATATATATATATATATATATATATATATATATATATTATATATATATATATTATATTATATATATATTATTTATATATATAATATAATATATATATATATATATATTATATATATATTTATTTATATATATATATATATATATATATATATATATATATATATATATATATATATATATATATATATATATATATTATTATATATATATGTATATATATATTTTTATTTTTTTTTTTGGGTCATCATATGTGCGTCAAGTGGTGAAGTCCCTCAGGACTACATTTTTGTTTCAGAGACTCTTCTCACATCAATATGTATCGAAATAACCTAATGGTGTTTCATAAAAATCTTTTTTTCTTTCTGCAGATTATGGAGGTGGCAATCAAACAAAGAATCAAAGATGTCCCACATCGTAAAAATGTACTTGCAAGGCTTCATCTCTTTTCTAATGAGGTTGGTCCCTTAATATCATGACATTATTTTATGCTGTCTTGAAAAAATCTTTCTGAATTGAAATGACCACACTTTGACCCTGATAATATTTGCATTTATAATATTATTCCATCTGCCGATCAAGTGGAATGTTATTTTTTGAAGAGATAAAAGAACAATGGCTCAAATAATAAAATATAATGATGTCTGAATGACATATTTCTTCTTTTCATATCTTATTGTGTAAATCACAAATTGCCATATTTATGAACAATAAATATTTATTATTATCTGTTCAGAATCTCTTTTAAAATTAAAATACAATGACAATAAACGCAAACTAAATCATGAAATATGAGTCATAAAATTTTTTTTAGAGTTAAATTTTATTGTTTACATATGAAAGACAAAATGATTTCAGTCTAAAGTTGAATATGAGTGCAGAAATGCCGAATATTACGATTTTTAAAAATATAAGTAACATTGGTGCAAATACAAAAATCTTCGAAGATTATGCATTATTTTCATGCCCCCTCATGGAGATATATAAGGGAATTAATCTTAGTCTTATTTATATTTCTTATTTGAAATATATTACTCTCCCTACTTAGAATTTAATTTTGTGAGTGTTTGTTTTATTTTATTTTTCTGCCTGAGAAGTCATTTTTGTGATATGCTAAGATCAATAGCTCAGTGCTTGTGTGTTCACTCAGCAACCTCTCTTTCTCTATTTGCGGCTGTTGTCTTGTCGTATGACACTCGCCTCCGGATCTAAAGGTCCTGGGTTCGAGCTTTGCTCGGCGCATAGTTGAGTCCTTGGAAAAGACTCTTTACTCACATTCTCTCACGTACTCAGGTGTAAAATGAGTACCTGACCATTAACAGCGTTGTCTGTCAGGAAAAAATTGTAATATCGCCTAACAGGCGTCATGTCTCGTCCTACATGTTAAGTGTTGCTGTTGGCTAGGGACCCCTTGTAAAGCGCTTTGAGTACATTTAGTGGATATTGTGCTATATAAACGCTCAATTTTTATTTTTATTTTTTTTCTCTCACTTTCAGCCTGGCGGAGGGTGCTGCACCTGTTGGCTCACACACATTATGATAATTTTACTTTGTTTTCATCTGGCACTTCTCTATAGATAGAACGAAGTTGATGTCTCTCAGGTCTTTGTTATTGTTTTTAGCCAGCCATTTTTATGAGTAGTTCTCACTAAATTGTATTAACCCGACCATAAACGTTCATGGTTACAAATACTTTTGTGTGATAGTACGAGGGCTCTTTCATAATTAACCGAAAAATGCCTGTAAAATCCGCGTTTTTTATGCTATCAACAAAATTCTTGCACGTGTTCATACCTTGACTCGTCCTTCATTTCTCTACGTAACAGCCAAGTCTGTCGACACACTTCTGCCAACGCCGCACCATGGAATAGATACCCTCTCGGAAGAAATTTCCGTCAAGGTTTTGTAGCCATTTCCGCACATGGTCAACAAGCTCTTCATCGACATCAAAGCGCTTTCCTGCCAGCTCACGTTTCAGTGGCCCAAAGAGGTGATAATCAGATGGTGCGAGGTCTGTACTGTGTGGTGGGTGTGGCAAAATCTCCCATCCATATTTCTCTAGCCAACCTTGCGTCACTCGTGCTGTGTGGGGTGTAGCGTTGTCGTGTTGCAAAATGACCCCGTTGGTCAACTGCCCTGGGCGCTTTCTGCGAATGGCCTCCCTAAGCTTGTCAAGAGTTTGGCAGTACCTTGCAGCATTGATTGTTTCTCCAGGTTGTAAGGTTTCGAACAGAATAACACCACGACTGTCCCAGAAAACAGTTTCCATTATTTTCTTTGCTGACCGCATGACTTTGAATTTCTTCACGACAGGTGAGGATGGATGTTTCCATGTCATCGAATCTTGCTTTGTTTCTGGGGTGCAATGGTGCAACCAAGTCTCATCACCGGTGACTATGCTGTCAAGAAAAGTCACATCGTACCCTAGAAAGTCTCCGCCGGCGTTGGCAGTATGCCTGTGAACCCTGCGTGAGCTCTTGCTTCTTCTCAAAAGTTCCCTGCAGATGTCCAATCTTTGTTCTTTATGATTGTCTGTCAATTTCTTAGGAACCCATCTTGCGCTGACTTTTCTGTAGCCAAGTTCATCAAATACAATTCTATGGGCAGAAGTTTCCGAAATTTCAAGACTGCTTGCGATTTCATGAAGTTTCAACCTCCTGTCTTGACGAATAAGCTCATCAACTCACTTCACATTGTCTTCTGACGTCGCAGTTATCGAATGCCCTCTCCCTTCCCTGTCTGTCAAGTCGGAATGGCCGGCTTCAAACAAATTACACCAGTGATAGACTTGTGTACGGCTTATAACATGCTCACCATATACACTCTGAAGTTCTTTATGAATTTCGGTAGGATTCAGACTTTTGGCGTTCAAATAACGTATTACAGCTCTGATTTCCTCCTTTGACCAAGTTTCAAGGTGGGCCGCCATCTTTAAAATCGTCTAGAAATTCATTGTGCAAAATGATGCACTTCATAATTTCTGGGAATATCCGTAAGGAAATAGGGAATATCATGTCGTTTACAGAATTTAAAAAATCTCCACTGGTTGCTGAGCAATGGGCATTTTTCGGTTATTTCTGAAAGAGCCCTCGTACATTATTTCTGGCTGGCAAATGTTGTGAGCTTTTTGGCTGAGTGCAGAGCATCAATAGAAGGAACAGAATTATTGATATTACTCTTTGATATTGTTTTTAGACAGTTTGATGATTAGTTCCACTAAATTATAATATCAATCAGACTATAAACGTTCAAGTTTACACATAGTTTTGTGTGTTGGTTCATTATATCCAGCTGACAGATATTGTGAATATAGTTTCAATTGCCTTTATTTCTCATAATTATTGATATAAGTGCCCTCTCTGCACTTATTATATAAAAACAACAAACAAATGAGAAATAGTGATAGATAATTGTTTTATCTTTTTGATTTTCTTCTTACATTAGGAAGTTCCAGCAGATATCTTGGGTAACATAACTGGGCAGATTCAACAAGTTCAAGCCATTCCCAAGAAATTGGAGGAATATTCTCAAGAAGAAATTGACAGTTTCCCAAGACTTTTTGAGCTGTAAGTTTTTAGTCTGGTTTCGACATGTATCTTATTTACAGGTCTGATGGGGTCATTGTTATAGTGGAAATACCCTCAGACCCATGCAAAATGTTATCGATTACATCAATGTTAAAACAAGCCTATAATTAAATTCGGTTATCAAACCTGCAAAAAGTTTACCTCGTTTTGATTTACATATGAATTAGAATGCTACAGAGCTTGCCTTCATATACTGCCACATTTGGTATCGGCACATTATTGGAGTATAACAAATTATTTTGTAATGGATTAAATCCTATGTGTGCTCGTCATCCTCTTGGTGTTATGTGAAGTTGGTAGGGATGGCGGGAGGGGGGAGGAATTCTGATAAAGCTGGCAGATCCTGTTTTTCTTCTGGTATTTTTTCTTTTTTTTCGGAGGTGAGGGGTGAATTGGATTTTTAAAACCCCATTTTTTTCTCTTAATTTTATTCCTTCTTAATTTTTGCATATAACATAAATGGATTGTTTTATTGAATTTTTATCAAAGACTTTCAATGTCTCATTATGTTATTGATCAAGAGTGATAAAGGATTCCTTAAGATATAATCACCCTTTCCAATTCTAGACTTACAATTAAGTTTACAAATTTTGACACAAATTTGAAAAAAATAAGAAATTTTAAGTTTGTAAGGTTTTCATAATTTTGTCTGAAAATCACACGTCTTTTATAATTTACCGATCAAGTTGATGTAGTGATTAGACTCCAGGAATTTTTGGCAATACATTTTGTAATAACTGAAAATTATTTTGCATTTGGTGCTTTTAACTTCAGATCTACTACTGTCCCCACTATCTTCCTTTTTTACTGCCGATGAAATGACCTATAAGTTTTTCAAGCCCTTTAAAACTTCTAAAATGAAATAAACTATAAACTAAGACGCAGTGTTTTATCTCATTTTTCTTCAGACCTCATGACTATGACGTGGATTCCTACCAAAGGCCTAATAAACAGGAACCTGACAAGCACACCAGTAAGAAATGGAGATTGGAATAGTCAAGAAGGATGCCAATGCTGTGGGTTGTGGAGGAATTCGTCTTGTGTTGTAGTTGGTGGGAGTGTTTTTTAGAGAAGTCTTGTCATGTACTAATACAGTCACGTCTCTCCAATCCAAACACCACTGTTCCCAGCATTTTGTACAGATTACAGAGACATCTGGATAGTGGAGTCACTCCCTAAAGTGTACAAATGAAGAAGAAGAAAATCCATCCCCAGGTGATCTGACCAGAAAATGGATACATACGGATTGTGGAGTTCCGGATTAGAGAGACGCACTGTATATTTAATTGGATACATGGGATTATTTTGGTAATGAAGAATTTTTGTAGGTCTTCTTTCTGCTCACAAAGGAAAATATTCATCATATTTCCAAGATCATTGATACAAAGTGCCTATATAGGCTTTTATGATTAAATAAATAAATGAAATTCCCATTATTCATCCCACGAGCATTTGGAAAAGCCAGTGTGTGAGCTGTTCTGCATTGCCACTAAGGAAACAATTGGGGGTAAACTTTTTTTCCCCAAGAGAAAAACATTATGTCGACAGCATAGCTTGACTTGGGGATTCCAGGAGTGTTAGTACAATCAACCATCTTGCCCCTGTAAAATGTAACAACAGATCGAAAAAAATTATACCATGTACGTATGGAATAAATTTAGTTAATATGTTATAAATAGAGGAAACAATTCCATATCTTGTGGCCTGAGATGGAATTGAGAGTTTTGATTTGATTAGGTTTGAAGAGTTTTCTGTTTTGGACTAGAGAAAAGATTACAAGAAACTTTTTTTTGTTAAAAAAAAAAAACAATTAAAAAACTTACTGTCCTCTGAATGAATGAATAAATATGTATAGTCTGATAATAAATGAATGAATGGTGTTGAGAGATAAAATTACTTGTGAACCATGATTTGCATGAAAAATGGTGTATGGGAAAGAAAATGAAGTAAATGAGAGTAAGAGATTGATAAGCAAAGGTAGATAATTGTGATAATTTGAATAGATTTTATATCATACAATAAATTATTGTAAAATATAATCTTAAAGCGTCATTTTATTTTTCATCTTCCAAACTTCCATGAATGTCATTAATCTTTAATTCAGTTTCATAAGTCGATAGTTTATTTGGGGACTGGGCTATCTCTCCAGAGTAGCTATAAGTGGATAGTTTATTTGGGGACTGGGCTATCTCTCCAGAGTAGCAATAAGTCGATAGTTTATTTTGGGGACTGGGCTATCTCTCCAGAGTAGCGATAAGTGGATAGTTTATTTGGGGACTGGGCTATCTCTCCAGAGTAGCAATAAGTCGATAGTTTATTTTGGGGACTGGGCTATCTCTCCAGAGTAGCTATAAGTGGATAGTTCATTTGGGGACTGGGCTATCTCTCCAGAGTAGCGATAAGTGGATAGTTCATTTGGGGACTGGGCTATCTCTCCAGAGTAGCAATAAGTGGATAGTTCATTTGGGGACTGGGCTATCTCTCCAGAGTAGCGATAAGTGGATAGTTCATTTGGGGACTGGGCTATCTCTCCAGAGTAGCAATAAGTGGATAGTTTATTTTGGGGACTGGGCTATCTCTCCAGAGTAGCTATAAGTGGATAGTTCATTTGGGGACTGGGCTATCTCTCCAGAGTAGCGATAAGTGGATAGTTCATTTGGGGACTGGGCTATCTCTCCAGAGTAGCAATAAGTGGATAGTTCATTTGGGGACTGGGCTATCTCTTCAGAGTAGCAATAAGTGGATAGTTCATTTGGGGACTGGGCTATCTCTCCAGAGTAGCAATAAGTGGATAGTTCATTTGGGGACTGGGCTATCTCTCCAGAGTAGCAATAAGTGGATAGTTCATTTGGGGACTGGGCTATCTCTCCAGAGTAGCAATAAGTGGATAGTTCATTTGGGGACTGGACTATCTCTCCAGAGTAGCGATAAGTGGATAGTTCATTTGGGGACTGGGCTATCTCTCCAGAGTAGCAATAAGTGGATAGTTTATTTTGGGGACTGGGCTATCTCTCCAGAGTAGCTATAAGTGGATAGTTCATTTGGGGACTGGGCTATCTCTCCAGAGTAGCGATAAGTGGATAGTTCATTTGGGGACTGGGCTATCTCTCCAGAGTAGCAATAAGTGGATAGTTCATTTGGGGACTGGGCTATCTCTTCAGAGTAGCAATAAGTGGATAGTTCATTTGGGGACTGGGCTATCTCTCCAGAGTAGCAATAAGTGGATAGTTCATTTGGGGACTGGGCTATCTCTCCAGAGTAGCAATAAGTGGATAGTTCATTTGGGGACTGGGCTATCTCTCCAGAGTAGCAATAAGTGGATAGTTCATTTGGGGACTGGACTATCTCTCCAGAGTAGCGATAAGTGGATAGTTCATTTGGGGACTGGACTATCTCTCCAGAGTAGCAATAAGTGGATAGTTCATTTGGGGACTGGACTATCTCTCCAGAGTAGCTATAAGTGGATAGTTCATTTGGGGACTGGGCTATCTCTCCAGAGTAACTGGGACTCGTTCTCAAATGATCTGAAAGTGCTGTGAGACCTTCCTTAGTGACTGGTCTACCTCTCATTGGTGACTGGATATCCATGACAGTCTTTGGGTGGCTGGGTTACCTATCTTTGATACCTCTCCTGGGTGACTAATCTACTAATCCTCTGTGGCTGGGTCTCATCTTCTAAATGACTAAATGACTTGGCCTCCAATATATTAAGGCTTCTTTCCTTGGTGGCTAGGTTACTTTATGTTTGACTGGGTGATCTACCATTATTTGAAATAACTAGGTGATCTCTGGAAGGTGGCAGGGGTACCACTGCTGGGTGATCTACCATTGTTTTAAATAACTGGGTGATTCTGGAAAGTGACATGCGAACAACCTCGGCGTGACTAGTCCAAAGCCTTTATGAAAGATATTTAGCAGCTCATACGTATCACGGATCTATCCAATGATGTTCTCATTATACAGTATTATACATTAACATAGTGCTGCTGTTTAATCTTTATATGTGTCTTAGAAATGTTTACATTGTGACATCCAATCAACAATCAAAGGTATTATTTTTGCTTAAATGTTATAAGTCTAGTAGTCCTTTAGAGCTGGAATTTATCCCGGTTTATATAGCGTGAAACAGGCAATAGCAATTGCTTGCTATCCTTTATATAGGATGCTAGACTATCGCAAAGTACTTTCTGCCAAATCTAACAGACTCAGCCACCCATTCACTGCTGGGTAGACGAGGGGGATCCGAGTGCACCCGGGATAGATCTTGATCCCTTTGCAAGTGAAGCGAGTGCTCTACTAACTGAGCTATCGGGACCCCCTATAAGTCTAGTGTAAAAGATGAAATTAAAACATCGGGTCCATCATAATGTCATTTTGATATGACGGATCACGTTCAATCTGGGCAATTAGATGGGTGTTTTTTTTTTTTATGTGGTCAATTATCCCACTGTAAAGTGTGGGCATGCACTAAAGTGTATGTGTGGATGTATGTGCATGTGCTGGGGATGGGGGGCGGGGGGAATCATTTGAGTTTCATCAGGAATTTCATTCAGTTTGTTTTTATGTGGGGATGTAGTAAGTGGAATTCCCCTTTGGTACTGGATTGAGTTCTTTGAATTTGCCCTTGCCCTGCCTGGAGTCCTTTGTTCATAGCGAAACAATGGATTCATATTTTGTGAGAGAGGATTTTTATTTTCTTTTACACTATCTATCTATCTGTCCAGGTCCGTTTAGAATATTTATTTATCTGTACATCCAACGACCTCTTACCTCTCTCTCTCTCTCTCTCTCTCTCTCTCTCTCTCTCTCTCTCTCTCTCTCTCTCTGTGTGTGTGTGTGTGTGTGTGTGTGTGTCTCACATATATCTGTCTATAATCACTTATAAACCATAGACGTCTGTATAAGAATTACTCTACGCCTCTAAGTAAGTGCGTGAAACAAATTGTAAAGTTAACTATGTTTTTATTACATGTTTGTCTATCAATTATCCGCCCATGTGTCCATCAGTGTTCCAATATTCCTTCTTGTATTTCTTATCTTCATCTTATTATATGTATTTAGGACTACATTTAAGTATTAATTATTATTTATTATTATTATATTATTATTATTATTATTATTATTATTATTATTATTATTATTATTATTAATTATTATTATTATTATTATTATTATTATTAACTTTACATGCTGCCCCGTCTCAGTTTTTCTCTTCTCCTTGCCCATGCACGTGATAACAAGAGGCCACGGCGGACCCAATCACGAATTGCGCACAGCCTAAGGTGCTATACACTGACAAAACGTTCCTTTACATTTTGACCAGAAAATTCACACTTCACATAATATCACGATACCACCCCCCCCCCCCCCCCCCCCACACACACACACACACAAACACACATACGCGCGCGTGTAATTCATAATAATTCTTAGATCCCGATTAAAAGTAAAAGAAACCTGAATTTTTGACAATTTTGGGATCATTTTAATCGAACGATATATTATGAACTCAATATTATTTTGGCCAAAATCTTAAACTGTATTTTGTCAGAGTGTGGTCTATCTAATCTCCGATACCTGGCCTGTCCACCGCCAATCCAATCGAGCACCGCCATTAAGTCATTCTACAGCGTACAAATCACGTCTATGACTGATTAAAACCTGACTTCCCCGGACCGATGATTGCTGACATGTTAGATATTCCGATAAATTCGTTTTAAACATTTTATTTTGGATGGGATGGGGTTGGGGAGGGAGGGGGGAGGGTCAAATTAGCCGATGTTCGATCCGATCCTATCCTCTATTTTCTGGATTAAAACACCTTTTAGATAGACCGAAGATGACGTCACTCAGACCTTTGTTATTGCTTTTTGCCATCCGCGTTTATGAGTAATTCTCACTGAACTGTATTAACCAGACTGTAAACGTTCAAGGTTGCACATAGTTTTGTGGGTCCGTTTTATTTCCGGATGGCAAGGTTGTGAGCTTCTTAGCCAAGCGCATACTATCTCTAGGGTTCTCAACAGTTCAGTTGGTAAAGTACTGCCCTCAATGACAAAAAGATCTATATCGGTCCAAGTCCAAATGTAGTTGAGGCTTTCCGACCCCTCAGTCTATCCAGCAATGAATGGGTAGCTGGGTCTGTTTGGATGTGTGGAAAAATAAATGGCTTTGAAACGCAAATAATATTAAAATTCGGGCATTTTTTGTCTTGAAGATTAACTATTAAAAATTATTTTTCAAGAATAAAATGCATTTTTAAAATGTTTGTTGCCTGTGGCTTTCGTGTACTTATTTGCAGGTCGAATAACCCAAATTGCTATTGCTCCTTGATGTAATGGAAATATTCTCAAAGCAACGTAGAATATTGTTAATTAAAACAATATCAAATAAAACCCATAATTGCGCTCGGTTATCAGACCTGCAAAATATAAACAAGCAGCTATGACAGATCGGAGATTTCTGCACTACTTCGATTCCAATCTGGACTCGAATCGGTACGACTAGTACCAGTACCAGTCGATAAAATCTGAATGTCCCTTCTCTTACGTCATCGTCATGTTTACCGAGCCATATTCATTATTGATTTCGTTTTATCACTTACGATGGTATGTTATGCCAAAGACTCGTAATTGATCCTCTCTCCATCCTTTCATTTTTTATCTCTCCCCACTCTCTCAATCACGACCTGGGTGGGGTCTTCTAACCTCCTATGATGGGCAAGAGGTCACTTCACGTGCCTTCTATCCCTCTATAGAAGGGACGAAATTGACATTACTGATCTCTTTGTTACTTTTTTTATGAGTAGTTCTCACAAAATCCAAACAATTAGCCTATAAACGTTCAAGGTTACACATAGTTTTGTGTTGGTACGTTATATCCGGCTGACGGGTGTTGTGAGTTTTTTGGCATCAATATCTGTTTTCCGAGTTTCTTTTTTATCTTTGTCTTGGAATGAGATTACTTCGTTTGTCCTGGTCCTGGCCGGAGTACGTGGCTGAGAGGGAAACAGTCAAATGTATATTATTATTCGTTTTGTGAGATTATATATTTTTCTTGTAAATCATATTTCTGTTATGTAAAGTACGCTTTTGTTTGTTTGTTTTGAATATAAAGTTTTGCTATCATTTGATTGTATTCCTCTTGGTAGGAACCTATGCTTGTGTCTGGAAGATACTTTTAGGCGATTTCAAACTAAATACACTGATAGTGTAATCTTGGAATCTACATCTGTTCCGTTCCGCATTTGAACCAATTCCCTTAGTCTTACTTATTCTCGTGTGCTTTTAATGAATCTATACTTTTTTTTTGTCTATCCCATATTCTGTCTTTTTATTGGCAATGAAACGACCCAAATGTGTTTCAAGCCACGTAAAACTCTTAAAAACTGAAGAAAGAAAAAAACCCAACAGATCTCAATCTCGACACCCGCTCTACACCAGTGCTCAAGCACATACATGTAGTATATATTTGTTTTTAGATGAGGTTGAGTTGGTGATTGGGAGGGCATTGGAGGCGCGGCGCTAACTCCGTTGCTAAAGTAGTCGACCCGATAGCTCAGTTGGTAGAGCATTTGCTTCTCTCTCAAAGGGACTAAGATCAATCCCAGGTACAGTCGAGATTTTCACATCCCCCTTCTACGCAGTGAATGGCTGGATGGGTCTCTTATGTCTGGCGGAAAGTACTTTGCGATAGACTAGCGTCATATCCAAAGGGTAGCAGGCAATTGCTATTGTCCGTTTCACGCTATGGAAACCGGGATAAAGTCTGGCTCTATGAGCCTAAGGACTACATGAGTAAACAGCATTGACTTGGATTTTCATGGGTTTTTTTAAAGGTCCCCTGAGAAGTGAATGGGTAGCTTTGTCTTTTTGATCTGATGAAAAGTACTTTGGGGAGGGGGTCGTTCTGATATCTAATTTTTTGTAGAGCACTCGACTCACGAGGAAACAGGCATCAGTTCCAGGTTCAGTTGAGTCTTGTTTCTGACCATTATGTCCATCCAACTGGGTCTATAAGATTTGACAGATAGTATATTGCAATTAACTAATGTCCTAACCAAAGGGTTTCGCGCAATTGTCTGTTAACAGTACAGAAACGGAATACACTCATGGACTCTCGAGGTCTACTTATTCCCCTTTCACTGCGCCCAAATCTTTACAAATCTTTCTTTTCTTTCCCTCCCCCACGCACATATTGAATTGCCGGTCATTTAATCGTTAAAGCCAACTTGGCACTTGATATGTTTAAACTTTGGTCATGCTACCCGCCAATAAAAGCCTAGATAAATTCTTTAGTCACACGAGTTAACGCACTTTGACAAGTTGAAGCCGCGCAGGAACCGTCCGAGTTTGAATAAAGCTTAATTTACATTTAGAGTTTGGCGTGCGCTGTTGTGTTAGCGATATTACAATATTATTGCTTCGTCCAAGCTAAGTGCTTCAAACTGTTGCGGTCAATTCCCAAGCGGGTGTTCAAACATACGAGGGCGAATGCCTGGGTTAAAGTTACTAGTGAAAATTAGATTCGACATGTTTTTGATATAACGTAGAATTAAAGTGAACACGACTGATACTTGAGTGAAGATTTTACGCCATCTATGATAGACACTTTACAGATTGTTTTTGCAACATAACAATTGCATTCATGGTAACTCGATTGTGAAGTGGACAAGCTCATCAGTGGTTAGCATGTATAAAACCTTCGCCATTTTGCTCTTTGATTACCTATGGATCTTTACTTTCTAAATTCTAAAATTGGGGCATGAGAGGAAACGAATCTGTTGCTTCATTGCAGGAGAATAAGGTATAGTAAATACATGATTGTGTTTATGTCTATATTTGGAACGAAAATGATAATAGTATTCATGTTATTGTTGATGATGTGATCATGATGATGATGATAATAATAATAATAATAATAATAATAATAATAATGATAATAATAATAACCATAATAATGATAATATAATGATGGTAATGATAATAGTAATGGTGATAATAATATTAGTAGTACTACTAATAATGATAATAATAATAATGATAATAATAATAATAATAATAATAGTATTGATAATAATAATAATATATAAATAATAATAATAATAATATAATAATAATAATATATAATAATAATAATAATAATAATAATATAATAATAATATAGAAATAATAACAACATAATAATAGAAATAATAACAATAACAATAATAATGATAATAATAATAATAATAATAATAATAATAATAATAATAATAATAATAATAATAATAATAATGTATATGATTATATATATATAATGTGATGATGATGATACTAATGATGATAATTCTATAGACATTACCTAGAGACTCCCTTTTTGTGCTTCGACTTTGAGAAAAATGTTGATTTCATCGATTCATTCATGCCCGAGTAGTGAAGGATAATTTGTGTAAAATGTATTACCAGATGAAACAACTGGCTAAGATCTGTATCATAGTTATGCCTCCTATTAGGTATTCACGCTTAATGTCGCTTGACTTTGTAACAATAAATAAGTGAGTGCACTGACCGGTCTTAAGACGCCATAAAGATGATGCAAAAAGATAGTGCATGAATTAAAAGTAGATAAATCTAATCTATAAAGCGATGCCACAAATCAGGTGATGTATGACTTCAATCGGAGAGTCAAAGATTATCCAACGATGTTATCAAATAAAGTTCAATCCCCTGTATACTGTATACTGCGGCTATGTGGTCTGATGGTATGACACTCGCCTTCGGTTAGGCAGGTCTTTGGTTCGAGTCCCGAGCGGCGCATAGTTGAGTTCTTGGAAAAGGCTCTTTACTCACTCAAATTCTCTCATCGTGCTCAGGCGTAAACAGATCCCTTGTAAAGCGTTTTGATCACGTTTGGTGGATATTGCTCTATATAAAAGCTCGAGGTTTTATATGACGGCTAATGCCACCCTTGGGTCCAATATGCATGCAAATCCACAAGTGTCAGATTCCACCCAGACACATCTCCCTCACTGGCACCAAGCTACAAGTTTGTGATACTTTGGTCTAAGTCTAACGCTGGGCCTGGAACCGTAAGTGAACCCTCGTCATCGGCACCAGGGCCCATAGATAACACAGGACGGTAGCCTGTGCCAGGGCCGGTCGCTGAACAAGTTAGCACAATCATTTGCTCTCGTCGAGCTGGAGACCGCGCCCAGGCATGTTAAAGGCGTGAGCATCCCCCTATTCGGACAAGATAACTCACCATATAGGCAATTCATATCTGATCAGGCCAACAGATTAGTAGTTACAAAACTCGTCAACTGCAGATATTCAACTGACAATCAACAAATAGACATTTTTCTTTTGTGCGTTAGCTCCCAACTAAATACGATAATGCGGCGGTTCTATAGAAGGAACGAAATTGACTTCATTCAGCTATTTGTTATTGTTTTTAGATAACCATTTTGATGTATAGTTCTCACTAAATTATATCAATCAGACTATCTATAACTGTTCAAGTTGACACACATTTTTTGTGTATTGGAACGTTATATCTAGCTGGCGGATGTTGTGAGTATTTTAACCAAATAATAGCATCAATTGGGGGGAGTATGACTAGCAGGGTTCTGAGCACTCCGGTTGTGTATTAAAGTACACCGCAAGAAAAGAAAATGGCATTGATCACGAAAAAAGATATACGAAAAAAAACGTCTTTTAATCAAGATAGCCGGGTGGATAAGGTATTGTGCCTTTACCCGGGAGGTCTGGGTTCATGGCCCTTTAGGTATCTTGTTTCTTTTTCCTTGGACATGAAACAGCCTCTTTTGCTCACTTTGAGTATGTTGTCACTGATTTTATGACTGACATTAAGATATAAAGATATTTTCAACTACAATCGGACTAATGATTTTACAAAAGGTCCCCACAAAAGTATAGCTTTAAATTATTAAACAACTCTGCTGATTAAATTAAATTATAACTTTATTATAAAAGATAAAGAAAATGTCAAAATAAGTGAAAGGGGTTTGACAATCAAAACGTACCTATTCAGTTACATATAAGAACAATACAATACACACAAACAAATCTTGTCTTGTTGTCATCTCGGGTTTGCTCCTCTGTAATCTTGAAACAGCGTTATTCTGATTTTTCGTGAAGATGTGTAGCATGGACACTACTTCACTCTATACCGATCACGACCCAACAAATATTGAGAGCAACCGTGCTTCTCAAATTTGTTTTACGTATAGGAATTGGCACTATCCTTTTGGATCTGGATAGAGATTTGACCGACTCAATTGTCACGGGCACCTTTTTACTATCACACTCTTTTATTGAGATGTGATGTTACGACATATGTTGCTTTTTAATTCGTCACCGACCGACCAGCTTTTGATTTTACAACACAGTGTTTGGTCTCCTGTGTTATACTTGTTTTATTCTGTACCGCCCAGTATAACACAGTTTCGGCCTTCTCTGTGTTATACTTTATTGGGAAATATAGTAACAGATTTGCCTTCTCTGTTCTATGATTTGGTCACCCGTTCACGGACTTACACAGGACAGTAGCCTGCACTATGCCTTGCTATCTTCCGACCCCGAACGTACTTCATACAATCAACCCTGCATTGTGTGAAGGAAAGCAAGTGACGTTTGGCGGCCTGCCATGGTTTTATATAACCATGGTGAGTAGTATTCATATGACGACTGAGAGGCGTTGTCAACGCAAGATAGCATAGCAACAGGTTTGAAAAATAACAACCATGGTCGCCTAAAGCTAATTTCCCATTGAGACTTAAGCTCGTTCTACAGTAACGTGACACTTGTAATTAGATCATCTCGGTTACAAGAAAAGTATCCTCTGCGGATAAATAAAGGGAAATTCATTTAGCTTATTCATTAATGTATACACAATGTCGTTAGTACCCACAGCATTATTTCATTATAATAATATTATTCATACTTTTTGGGTTATAATTATTGACCTTCGATTCCTCCACATATTATTTTAAATTCCAGATGGACTAAAAGACTAAAATCGACACAAGAAATTCGACATGTTGCCCAAAATACACCTTGGGACTCTTATAACAGTCACAGACTCTCACCTGGTCAATCACAGCCGAGAGAGGAAACAGGCAATAATGGAAGCACGTATAAATCGGAACACCGAAGGATTCTACGTCTACCAAACCTACCTCAAGCGATTACGTCGAATGCACAGAGCCTACGTTACACGATTCAAACAACAAAACAAAATGACACCAGCCGGCACGGTGCCCTTGTTCGACGTACGCGGCAATTATATTCAGACTCGTCATTTTCAAGACACTCTCCTAGTCAACAAAGATAATGGTTACAATTTGCCATTGTCGAAACACAGAATTTCGTTATCCGGACATTCAGCCGCTCCAAACACTCCTGCTCCATCACCAACGGAGTCGTTTCTCCATTCGCCATCTTTGTCATCACAGATTTCAAATGAAGGAGAGTCCTCTTCTGACAAACCAACTGTGAAATTTGCGAAAGAAAAAGGTCAAAGTAACTCTCGACCGTCGTTCTCTATTCATATTCCATGTGGGAGAGAGGGATCATTTGATGTATCCCCACGTCCTGTTGCAAACAATAATATGCAAGAAAACGGAGGCGCTTTACCTTTCCGGATGTGGAAGCAAAGACGAGATCAGTCCGGAATGCCGTCTGTGTATTCACAAAACTCGATTTCAGCGTCTGAAGAGTCGAGTCCGAAATCTCGTGTTGTTGTGTTGGACAAGTCAATGCCGAGAACAGTGGTCGTTTCCAAGTCCATATTCTTAAATGCAAAGAAGTGAAATGGGTGTGATGGTGTGACAAATGCAACTTTCAAAAATTACATTATCTCTTGTTACATTTTATATCTCACATTGAATAGATAATTAAGCCATTTTCACAATCGCAGTTAGTTTGACGCCCTATGACGATTGTATCAGTTTTTCATAAAAAAATATATATCTTCAACTATTATCAAATTTCAATTTGCTCATTGAACAAAATGATTCCTGTTGATATCGAACCTTTGATCAATGGATTAGAATACATTCCTTTTAGGAATGCTTAGATTAAGTCATCTTGCTGAATTTAATAATCATATGTTTTTGAATTGTTGAATCCTTTCGGTTCCCTCATTGCTATTCTATGTTTTACATGTGAAAGCCATTTTCATCGCCTAACACTGTTACTCAATGGGTCTATATTCTACCCTATTCCTTGTACCATCTAAATATAATAAAAAGAAAACGTAACATATCCACAATATCTACAGTATTGTCTATAAGGCGCCATTCTATCGTTCTAGCATTTTACAGGCGCGGATGGAGTTGGAAGGGGGGGGGGGGGGGGGTGTCGTGTGGTTAAGGAATTGCACCGTGACTCGAAAAGTTGCTGACTCGACCACGCCTCAGGCACGCTTTTTACCCGGGGCAAGACTATCAAGCGCTAATTTGCTCACCTCGTACAACACAGTCAAACAGGTCCCGAATCAGTATTTCGAGCGCGCACGGACACAGAGTTGGACTGGACATCCCGTTCAGTCCCCGAGAAGTAGGTGCAGTCTTTAGCGATGTAAAGAGCGGCAAAGCAGCAGGGATAGATGGCATATACCCGATAAAGTGACGCATCTGGGTCCCAGGGCACGGGCCTGGCTGGCAGAGGCAATGTCTGACGTCCTTGCAAAAGGAAAGCTCCCACAAGTGTGGAAGCACGCCAAGATAGTTGCCATCCTGAAGCCAGGGAAACAGCGAAAGAGGCCGACAGCTACAGACACATATCACTTATGAGCTAACTGTACAAACTTTTGGGTGTGTACAGGCGAACCGGTCCTAGACGCTGGCCTGCCACCCCAGCAGGCGGGCTTCAGGGAAAGGAGGTACACCACGGAGCAGGTCATTGCCCTTACAGAGAATATTGAAGCAGGGTTCGAAAGGTCAGCAGCACACATTGCGGTCTGGTGCGAAGGATTAATGCTCAAACTTGCAAAAATCATAAGGTGCGGTGCAACAAGACCTTGAAGTTGTTCTCTTCAATCTTAGGGGAAGGTCAATTCCACGTCGCTCTCAAGCGCATACTGGACCGTACCCCCGATGTCCGGGTGGGAAACGATTACAACCCCCCCCCCCCCAAAAAAAAAAAAAATGACTAAAAAAACTGGCTTAGTAAGATCAAAGAAAGAGGGAATGGGGATACCCCTCTCAATCAAGCGCATAATGGACGATGCCCCTGTTTCGAGCCGAAATAAGACCCCGCAACCCTTGTAAGTAGCTTCCCTGACTTCGAACAGAGCTGCATATACGAGATGGAAGTCGGTTTGGACGAATTCAATCCCTTGAGGGGGCGGGGACATAGACTCCTCGAAACTGGAGCAGTTGCCAGGTTTTTCCACCAGCAAGAAGAGACAATGGGTGGCAGCCAATCGGCTTCGGCCAAGAACCTGCTTAACAGCACGTTCACTTAATTTGTGGGGACTTGCCACCAACATGTACCCGACATGACGAAGCTTCCGGGCGGGTTAGCGACCGTACATCGTGGTGATGAGCTTGCGTCCTGGATAGAGATCGTCATAACATAATAGTGTGATAACCATTAAAAGCTGCTTAAAATGGCTCTTTTTAAAAACATTTTCTCACTGAGCTCGGGTGTAAAATGAATACATGCATGGCCGGTAACAGCGGTGTCTCTGTCGAAAAGAAATTGAAATAGTGCCTTACATACGTCATGCCTTGCTCTATATTCTGTTGGCTGTGAACCCGTTGTAGAGCGTTTTGAGCACATTTAATGAAAATAACGCAATTTATTATATCAAAGCTCACGGTTTACTATCTAGATTATTAAATTTGTAATGTAGAAAATTGGGAGCACGCAATGGTGTGGCGTATTTTTAAAATTCTGAAAAGTAATGTATAGAATAGACTAAAAGTTAAACGTCAAATTAAATATCAAGCCAATTTTGCCCCCCCCCCCCCCCCCCCCAAAAAAAAAAAAAAAAAAGGTATGACTTGGGTTTAACAGTCACGGGTGCCAGTAGTTTAACAATGAAATATGGATTCACAATACAAGCGTAAAGTGTGGGTTTGATTGTCCGGAACAAATTAGTAAGTCCTTGGGACACGAATGACTTCTGGCCCTAAAAATCTGTGCTCTAACAAAATGCTTTTTCACGTTTTAACCAGATTACTGTTTCTTCAAATATTGATTAATCAATTGACCCCCAGCCAATGTGTCAAAACTTTTCAAACCCAAGACGTCTTTGAATTATCGGGTTTAAGAATTTTTTACAAGTTGCAGGCCATTTTAATCGGTCGATATTATATCAATTAAGTTTTCTGGTTACAACGTGAGGAAACCTTTGGTCATTATTCAGTAGTACAGGTGTGGCTATTGTCGAAGTGTAAATGGCTACAAAGTGTCAAAGGAAAACCGCTTTCTTATATTAGTGAACGACAAGTATATATTTGCAGGTCTGAAAACCCAAATTGTTATGGGGTCATTGTTGTAATGGAAATACTCCCAAACCAACGCAAAATATTGTCCATTACAACAACGTTTTTTCAAAAAGCGTTCGATTATCAGACCTGCAAATGTTTCCACATTGCAATGAACCCACCAGTAGGTACTTCAAATCCATCATTGTAATGTTATAAATACCATACACTTGTTGAACACGATTTACGAAATGAGTAGGTAGACCTTATATTTATCTATCTATAAGAAAAATAATAGAAAGGGATTTCATCCTTAACGTTTCTGAGCTTGTTGATATAGATCGAATGAAGTTGACGTCACTCGGGTCTTTGTTATTGTTTTTTGCGTTTATGAGTAATTCTCATTTAACTGTATTATCCAGCCTATACAAGTTCATGGTTACACAGAGTTTTGTGAGTTGATCCGTCATATTTCCGGATGGTAATGTTGTGAGCTTCTTAGCCAAGCGCATACTATCTATACTGGGCAATGCGCTATATTAAAAACAATTATTATTATCTCAATTATTTTAGCCAAACCACATTTAACACATGCCTAACAATCGGTTGGCCCTGAAGTTTGTGAGCAAAAATCAAAATGCTTTTTCTGTTTGCATAAAGCTGCACTGTAACACCAAACAATTTCGTGCATTTTAAACTCTCTTGTGACAAACGGTTCTGAAAAGTATTCCGAACCTAGGGGGGCACTTAATTTTGCCGGGAGACATGCATTCAAGACAGCTACAAGTTAAAGGGAGTTGTCTGACCGCTCACTTGCATTCTCTCTCTCTCTCTCTCTCTCTCTCTCTCTCTCTCTCTCTCTCTATCTATCTATCTATCTATCTATCTATCTATCTATCTATCTGTCTATCTATCTATCTATCTATCTATCTATCTAGCTCTCTTCCCTTGCACGCACATACACACATACACACACACTCACACACATACATATACACACACAATTTCACCTATAGATAGAATGCGCTAGGCCAAGGAGTTCACAACATTGCCATCCAGAAGTATAACGGACCAACACACAAACTCTGTGTAACCATGAACTTTTATAGTCTGGTTAATACAGTTTAGTGAGAACAACTCACAAACGCGGATGGCAAAAACAATAACAAAGGCCTGAGTGACGTCATCTGCATACTATCTATATCATTCTGACAATTTAATATAGTATCTATATTTCGTGTTTACCTCAAAAAGGTCAAAGGCCAAATCGTCGTTTGTTTTGTGTTGTTCCCTTGTTTATGAGTCACATTTACTCCTTTTATCTTTCTCTCCATTTTATTGACTCATTTAGGCACCTCTAGTTTTTGGTTTTGCAGTTTATACCTGAACAGTGAATATTCCTGTAATTTTGGTGGTACGTACCATGATCAGGCCAACAATTTTTCACAGCTCAAGTCTGAGACAGATTTTATTTTACTATGATTAGTTGAGAGAAGGTTTGCAGATAAATTAAAAAAGAAAGAAAAAAAAATAGAAAAACAAAAAGCAAGAAAAGGACAACGCTAAGTAAAATATTCCAAGTCAACGCCGGTTCTTTGATGAATTAAGCACATTTATTATTCACAATTCAATAAATTAATCCAATTTATAATAATAATACTAATAATAATAATAATAATAATAATAATAATAATAATAATAATAATAATAATAATAATAATAATAATAATAATAATAATAATAATAATAATAATAATAATAATAATAATAATAACAATAATAATAATAATAATAATAGAATCAAGAGTCAAATCATTACTACGCTGCGATGTGATGAGAGTTGAGAAGCCGATGTAACTCCTTTATGATACGCTACAGTAAATGCTCGGAATTACGTGACCGTTATGAGAAAGACAATAAATTGATAGACTTTATAGAATCATACTTGTACTATGTAAAAAGTAAAAAGTAATAATTCCAAAACGCTATCCTTTTAAGGTTCCGCTCATTAGACTATACTACGCCAAATACATTCTCACTTTCGTATTGACCCAGAAATTTTTGTAACCCAAATATCGATCGATTAATTAAAATGACATCCAACTTGTAATAAAAGTCTCAAGCTTGAGGGGTCAAAGTAGTATTGGACTTGCAACTTTTGGAATAAAAAGCAGGTGGTTGTGGTGGTGGGGTGGGGGGGGGGAAGAGGTTTGTATCGTAATGGATCGATATTTGAAGTAAAAGTTATCTGGCCCAATTAAAAAAAAAAGTATTGGCAGAGTATAGTGGAGGTAACGCAGTTCCGAGAATTACTCCAGTATCTGACAATGTGATTTGAATAAAAGCTTATTTTACCATCTTATGTACGGATCTGGTAAATATAACTGAAACGTATGATAATCACTTATGTAAAATTGAATAAATGATACCATCATGATATAATATGCTCAAAAATAATATTTGACTAGTTTCTTTTTTCCCCTCCACCCCCCCCCCTCCTCCCATCCCTGCTGATGACAATTTTGTATTGTCATGCAAACTTTTCTCATTTCATCATTACCACTTTTTATACCGATAATTAAAAAGTCTCTTTATTAAAAAAAACACAAACAAACAAAACATGATAAGATCTAGATAGACGTCAATTGTTAAACCAATTTTCATTCGTGTCTATTTCACATAATGTCGTAAATTCTTAGTCTAGGCCGGTCTTGTATTCAGGCCGTTCCGAAAAAAATAAATAAACACTGCACTATTCCTCCCAGTTGATAAACAACAGTGCATTAAATGATGATATGAATGTGTTATTAACTCCCATCTTACAGTACTTTCACCATTTGTTCAAATGTTATGGATTCTCACTCGGTTGACGAGATGAGAGAAAATTTCATTGTTCTAGTCATAATTATTTAGTGATGAATGTGCAGATTGTAATATTTTGTAAAATTCATCGCCACAATGATTAAAAGGAAAATATATAATCAAGCAATTCATGATGATGATAATAGTAACAATAATGAAACAATGACTTCTTTTTACAATACACACTTCATAGTCAAGTGGCATCAATGGTGACAGCAGTAACAAAAAAACGGGATAACTCTGTTAACTTAAATGACGGAGAAGTCAATACATGGATTATTCCCCTTTACTAAAGCGCTGACATGTAAATATTATTATTCATCCGTTGATATGAGCGTTTCAAAGTCTCTTATACTCAATAGTTGAAAAATCAAATAAGAAAGACAACGCTAAAATTAATGATTAATACACCATTCTACCACTATCTATTTGCTTTAGCTTAGATGCACAAATTTCAAAAACCAAAAAAGATCACAAGGTTCTAGGAAATCTTAATATTTCACATTAACAAAAATCTCCTCCATGCAGGACAATCACTCTTCAAATCTTTGGTTTAAACTAGTGATAATATGACATTTATGTATGATGAAAAAGTAAATGTATTCTGATTATAATTCATTTGAAAGTAACGACGAGGAAAATGCAACAGCAAAAGTGATAATATGTAATAATATTAATATTACACAAGAAACAAACCAAAAAAAATAAATAAATAAATAAATAAATCATGATATTTCTAACCAAGGCGTCATTCGTAGTTTTTTTTAGCATCGGTCGTCATCCTCGCGTTCGCTTTGTGCTCACCCGTTCATTGCAACCATTAAAAAAGTTTCATGGCATGACAACAAAGTTACTGTGTTAACCAGTTAACTGCCGTACTCTGGAGAGGACACGTTTTAAAAACTTGGCTAGAAAACTGATACTTCGTTAATCGATCGATTGAAATGACCCTCATTTTGGCAACAACAAAAAAACATCTCTGAGATTTTTTTGCCAGAATGAGAGTTATTTAAATCGATCGATTGTTGAAGGGCGAGTTTTCTGGCCAAATTTTAAAATACGTGTCTTTCCAGAGTACGGCAGTTAATTTGTTAAAATGATGTAGATGTTTTATGATAGGTGTAACTCGTGTTCAACATGAATGAGATTCGAACAAATTACTTCGAATTCGATTGTCAATTCATATGAACACGAGTGAGAAAATCGTCATACGTTGCAGAAGAGCTATACAATCACCACTGTATTTTGCTACGTACCCATTGGGTAACTTTAAGTTTATCAGGGAAATAATTCAATGTTATCTTTTTGTATGGGAGACCCCCGTGTATTTGATGTCGACTGAAGAAACGGCCATACAGGAAAAAAAAACGAGTTGTTTTTTTTAAAATCCATTTCACCAAAATGTAATCAAATTTTCAAATTTATGGAGAACTCTTTAAAACGACTGGGCCCTGGGTTATATATATATATATATATATATATATATATATATATATATATATATATTATTATATATATATATGGACAAATGCATGCGTCTGGAATATTTTGCGTCTTGAGGGATAGAGACGGTTCCACATGGGATGAGAAAATTGTTACAATGAAATGACATCCTGTGATGCTAATCTCACTGCTGTAACAACTGACTTAATTCTGCATCCGATTGACGACTTAATTCTGCAACCTGCGAAATAGAAAATTAACTCGACAGAGTACAACGATTTTCTCGTAATAAAAGCTTGTAGTCAACAATGATCGTGTCATACGTATAGCTATTTTTATCATATCTCCAAATCATATCAACAAATTGAAAGTGGTGGAAGCTGATGATTTGCAATTTCACAAGAAAACAAGAGGAAATAATAATAATATAATTGGCATTCGGAATCGAAATTAATTTTTGGGAGAATCTCCAATGTCTCCAATTGATTTTGTTTTGTTGAGAGAGAGATAGATAGATAGATAGATAGATAGAGAGAGAGAGAGAGAGAGAGAGAGAGAGAGGGAGAGAGAGAGAGAGAAAGAAAGAAAAGGGAGAGAGAGAGAGAGAGAGAGAGAGAGAGAGAGAGAGAGAGAGAACGTGTGTGTGTGTGTGTGTGTGTGTGTGTGTGTGTGTGTGTGTTGGGGGGGGGGGGGTATCCAAGTGACGTTTTTTTAACAAACATTTTTTGGGGGGTAGGGGGGGGGGGGGCGTCCGCTCTGTCAGAACCAGCTTTTTCTGTCCTATTTAGGTCAGATTTAGATATAAATTAGAATCGTATTAATTGAAGAAAAAAAAACAAACAATCTTTTCAATTAACTAAATTTAAGATAGATGAAAATCATATTATGTGCAAACTTGAATTTTGATGGTGATACGGGGCCACGTCACTTTAGCAGAAAGAAAATATTTAAAAGTGATACTATTTTCTCACCATTAAATCAATTGAAATAGGAAAATGTGTGCTTTTTCATTTTGACCACTGAAAATAAAAGCATAGATAGATGAGAATAAAGTTATTATTTGACTAAAATTTCTGAAGAATCCTAAGGTGTCAATTCATGTTTTTGTGCAAACCATAATATTCACAAAATCGATACAATATCTAGAAAAGTGGTATCGCTTACAAACAAACCAAACAAAAAAGTTAAATATATAGTAATCTATTTTACAATTACATAAAACAATTGCGAAATTTCAACATGAATCAGAAATTATCACAACAGTCAAACAAGGAATAGAAAACCATATACATTGAGAATGTTTCGTCTGCCATGATTCATTCCAACTTATTTCAAAGGAGTTTTAAGAATGAATACTGCCAAACTCTGATAAAAAACACGTCATTAAAACATTGGCCAGACTATTCGCCCTTCAAATATCGATTAAAATGGTCCTCATAACAATTGGGGAAAGAAATCTTAAACATGGGCTTCATGTGAAGTCCCAGGTCTGAGAGATTTTGCCAAGATGATGGTCATTTTAATCGATCGATACTTGAAGGAGTTTACTCATCGACATTTTAAAGATGTGATTTTTTTCAAAGTACGACAAAATAGTCAAGGCTCGTTTCCAGTATGGGACCTGATTATGTAATCTGAAATTAACAAGAAGAATTGCAAGCCATCATCTAGACATGCAATGATCTACAGCTAAGTCTTTCCCCCCAATTCTAGATTACAATACAGTCACATCTAAGCAGAAAGCAGGATTGATTTTTACTCTAATCACCTCCCGTTTTTCTGCTCACCTTCCAATGAATGGTAGCTACATTTGGCCTATATTATATTGTTGGTATTGGGAAGAGTTTTGTTTTAGAGGTCGGTTCTACGTAGTCCGCATCTGCTTCTGTTCGATTCATGCCACAGAACGCGACTAATTCCGATTGCAACGGGCCCATGATTTTAAAACTTTCACGGTAGCTGTTTGTGTAAAGTGTGTTATACTGTATTATTTACGTCATTCAATAACAATAAATCACAGCCATATTCGAGGTACTTGATATAGGCAAGACATATTGAAAGACGGATACAATATATAAAGATTGATCTTTAGGTAGAAATGTAGATTGACAGAAATAGAGGATGGAGATGATAAGACAATGGTAGACATGGAGGATAAGGAAAGACCATAACAAAATAACATTAAAGTGATAAAAAAAAATATTTAAATTTTTTTAGCATTTCTTTTAATAAAATAACTTACTAAGAATAAGTTTCTCACTGAAATTAAAAACCATAAACTGATTTATCATACCTATATCACAATTATATTTTTGCTTAAAATTTCAAAGTTGTAGGTTAACGTCATTTTCAAGAAATGTAAATTTATCTATAAGTTTAAGTTCTACAGCCAGTGTTCTAGACGGTAACAGATCTTCAAGTTTCTGGAATAATAAGAAAGTGATCCAAATGTATCTACCGAGATTCGAACCCACGATACCTTGATTTCAAAGTGAATTTTAAACCATGGTGCCATCGCCTCGACCAAAACTAAACTCGAATAAATTATGTAAACTACATATTCATTCTATACTGTTTCTAAAAAAAATCAGATTCAAAATGTCGTGAAGATGCACTAAATTAAACGAGTAACATCCTATTTTCGGCTAGCCCATGAGGGAATCAATAAAATAACAATTTTTGTCATTAAGTGTAATCTAGTATCGAAGAAAAGAAAGTTGACATCACTCAGCTATTTAAAAAAATTATTTTTAGACATCCTGTTAGTGATTAGTTCTTACTAAATTATATCAATCAAACTATAAACGTTAAAGGTTAGACATAGTATTTCGTGTTGGTATTTTAATTTGGCCGGCGGATGTTATGAGTATTTTACCGAAACTCATAGTATCAATTGGTTGATTTTGAGTCGCACAGCCATACCAAGATTTGGAGGTCATTCTCGCGAATGCATGAAGTTGACGTCACTTGTCCCCTTGCTTTTGTTTTTAGACTGCCGGTTGACTGATAAGTTCTCACTAAATTATCTCAATTATAGACGTTCAGGATTACACGATAAGGAATTGATCGGGCGGGCAGATTTGGTGAGCATTTTACTTAACACATTTACAACACTGCGATAAAGAAACGGTCGATGTGGCTAATTTCGAGTTATTTGTGATAGTGATTGTGATATCAGTGAAATAAATGCTGGATTACGTAAAATATGCGAACCAAAGGTTTCCCATTGGTATTACGAATTATTATCAATCGAATTAATTATGAATAATTGGGAAAGAATTTCGTGCTTTTAAAAAAGAAATCGGATTTGCAATATTTGTTTTCTTTAACTGCGATAGTTTGTGTTCCAGTGCTGCATTGAATAAATCTAATCGTACACGAATGATAATATTACCTTGAATTATGAATGAGTAAAAGTGTAGCACATGCGTTGCTCTTGACTTATAATGTCTGAATGATATAAGCTGGTAATCTAATAATTTGTCAAAGATCGAATCATCATCGCTTCTGTCTGGAGATATATTTCAAAAGACCGTAAAGCTCAATTGGTTAAAACATGAGTTGATGGTTATAATGTATAACATCAAAACCTGAAAAATAGTGTTAAGGACATAATCTACCGTTTTATATTCTTTCTTCTATTGGTGCCTTTTTGACATTTATATTTTCAAAATAATGTACAAAAAAGGCATATCTAACAATCTGGGTCCGATGACGATTTCTTGATATGAAACGTTGTTACTGCTGTTTTCTTTCTTTAATTGTCTGAACGAAAATGCATATCTATAATTAATTGGAAAAACAAACTTCCCTGTGGATTTTGCAAAAAGTGTACTTTAAGGTCTTTTAAAATAAAACAGTTGCAATGGATGAAGTTAAGAGCATCATTGCTAAGAGCTGATGGATTAGCTATCAATGATTTGTACGTAATGTCAGGTGCATCTGAACTTGCATTTTTAAAAAAGTTAGTTTTGCGATGTTATCAAAGAATTTGATGATCTTTCTTCACTTTGGAAAAATCTTAAGTAACAATTAATTAAAGCACCCCCTCCCCTACACACGAATAAAAATTATCCAGTCTAAAAGTTGCGTCTTTAACATAATATCGCAGGGTAAACTTTTACTTCAACGCTCCAATCAAATGATTTCAGCACGAATAGACACATTCTATCATTAACTGAAATGTGTTGCTTGCTAAGAAATTGAATAGTTATGTAACAATGAAACACCCTGATAGGGTCAACTAGCATTAGAAACTATTGTTGACTGAACTGTTAGAAATGGCTGTGTTGTGTTTAGTCATTGAAAACTGATGAAATTCTTACGTCTCATAAATAGGTCTGTGACTAGCTAGGACTCGACTCTTCAAAAGGTCTGGAAATGTAATGTCAACAGTTCTGCCCAACAAAGACATCGACCATATTTTCATTTTAGCTAAAAGACTTTCAATTTATACAGCGATTATTTAAGAAGACCACAGCTTTCATAAAATCTCAAACCAGAGACCTCAAAAATTTCGCAGGCTGTTAATAAGATAGGGGTCAAATTAATCGATGGAAATAATAGTAATAGTAAACATTTCTGGCCAAAAAGTATTTCGTCAATATCGGACAGAATTGTGTCACGTGTCAAATAAAGCGTAAGCATTCTATTTTAAGTTCATTAGAACTTAGAGGATGCTTTCAAACAATAAACATTGATCTTCCCAATGATGTTAAGAAGCATGCAAGATTTTTTTTTTCAGATTGATCTTATCATGCATGCAAACTCACGAAAAACGAAAGATAAAAATGGATTGGCATGCAAACCTTACGAAAAACGAAATTAAAGGGAGGATCATGCAAGCAAGGCTACGCTTTTATTATATATTCAACTGAGATGAATATTTAAAACATAATTGTATAAATTTATTCCTGAAGAGTCTAAACATGATGTGAGTATTATTGGCGCAAACCATCCACGACAAAGAAACAAAGGTCAAAGGAGATGACAAATAATAGTACTTAAAAACAAAAGGTCATGGTAACGAAATATTTAATCAATAGCGTTTTAAAAATATCTAGAATTTAAAAGTAATCTTGATTCTTTCTTCCAAAATAAAAATAATAAGTAAGAACACATAATAAAAGATGCATTATTCAACATCTATCACGTATAAAAATCCCAATTACACGGATATTGTACACTTTTCCCAGCAGAATTAAAAATCAGCTTCCCCAAAACTAAAGTCACGAACCGATGAGAATATTATTGTCTGGAAAAAACCCCGATCATAATGAATTATCTAAATTTATTTTTCAATATAATTTTTGCTCTTGACAATATTCCAGCGATTTAGAAATATGTAAAATAGTTGTTTTATGTTACTAAACGGCAACTGCACCAAATCGGTCTTAATAGGGAAACATTTGGAGAGTTTATGTCAGTGTTATCAGTCTCATTACCTACGTTTATGTCGGTCTGTTTAAATACTTTAACGCCAAAGATTAATTAATTTAAATGCTTTATATGAAACATTATTAAAGCATACATATTAAAGAGGGACGAAGCAGATTTAAAAAGATGACAGTAAAACTCGATTTTACTATCTCATAATAGCAAAAAAAATAAAATAAATGAATAAACAAATAGCTAAATAAGAGATATTTTTTATCCTTTGTAAAATAAAAGTTAGGAGTTTGGGAAATATTCCTCCCCCACATGCATCTGGTTTTTCTTAAAACAAAAACCCAACAAAATGTCGCGTAAATATATTAGTGTGCACAATGATAGTTCTTGAGGTCAAATCGTAGTGAAAATATACATTTTTGATAGAATAACATGGGTAAGGCCATTGGAGGGGTGGGAAAAATGTATTCTTGAACTTTTAGTTTGAAAGTTCAAACTCATTCCTAACGCGCGCTTCAAGTCACGCTGCAGTGTTGATAACTTGTTCGAAATTCCAAACATACTATTGATAATAGCCCTCTGTGAAAATTAAGTGACTTTCTCATAAGTTATGGCTGGCATAACGGCAACAGTTCTATGAACATGACACACAAACGAGTATGTAAGGTTAGCAGATTATATTCTTTGAGGAAAATGCGCCGAGAACTGTTCACTTATCTGTCTGGGTAAAATTCTATTTAAAAAGACATCAAATTTGATGAAAAGAAAGAAAAAGAAAAAGAAAACAACAAGCAACAGCACCAAGCAGGCGACATAATTTTCTGTATTGGATGAACTGATATTATGTGCAGAAGGGAACATACTCGATCTGGGACTTGTCTTGTCCAATGACTATTTGAACGTGAAGTGTGTGAATCAAAACAATCATTATGAGGAAGGTGAGGATGAACTAAAAGGTAAAGCTGGTAGACAATGATATTAATGTCATGATATTTTTTTGTAGTTTACGAAAAGAGAATGAAGTCATTTAACTGTGTGCTTGATATGGAATAACAGAAACCTAATTGACAGAGAAAATGTAAGGCAGTGAAAAATAGATATAAGGAGATAAAATACTGGTTCAATGTTTCTTACTCGGATTTAAATACTATCTAGATGCACATCAACTGAAAACTATTGAAAGAAAAACAAAAACCCACACCTCCCTCCACCTTTCCCTCAAAAGCTATTAAAAAAAAAAAGTTGTTGTATTTGTTCATACATTGTTTTGGAATTCTCTTCATTGTCTTGTGTAGGTACTAAAATATGACCAAAAAGGGTTATATAAAGGGTTAGACAAACAGTAATATATTCTTCTATCTTCTTTAGAACCACGCATTTTAACAGCATTTACACATCACCATTTTACTTATAACTTATCTAGTTCTATATTAAGAAATATGCATAGAAAATAATGGAGATTAAAAATTAAAAACGAAATTAGAATGGTAATTTAAAAACTGATCGAAGTTGATCAAAAGCACAACGGTATTATATTCGGAAACTCAAAATAATCATTAGGGCGGTATAATCTAGATTTTGGATATTTACTTTATCATCATTAACGTAATCCTAACTGGCTGTTCACACTCACTCTGGGTATTTGTATTTACTGTAGTCGTTAATTCTGCTGTACATCTTCCAATATTTGTTTAGATGACAAATTATGAACCAATGAAATGCAGTACTCTGGACAGACACGTATTTAAAAATTTGGCCAGAAAACTCGTCCTTCAAATATCGATCGATTTATATAACCCTCATCTTGGCAAACACTCTCAAACCTGGGACCTCGAGAAGTCTCAGGTTTGATAGTTTTTGCCAAGATGAGGGTTATTGAAATCGATCGATATTTGATGGTCGAGTTTTCTAGCCAAAATGTTTAAATACGTGTCTTTCAAGAGTACGACAGTTAGCTGGTGAAATGTCACACCGACCCTCTGCTGCAAAATCGTGACAGCTGTTAGTTGATCTAAGTAAATGGGCAGGCTTGAGGCTATCTGCTTTTTGTATATCACACCTAATGAAATCACTCTTTCATTTTCAAACTGATGTGTACATTTGTATGTATAAAACATTAAATGCAACGTCATTTTGATAATTTAAAAAATAGCAGGTCATATTATGAAGCATTTAAACTCGTAAATGGCAATATATCAAGTCATGTAAAAACAAACAAAAATCCCAAACACATCCCTTCCCCCAATAACCCCCCAAAAATCCCAATATACCCAAACAAAACAGACAATAGCAAAACAAAACAAAACAAAACAAAAACTGTCACTTAACTTAAAATAACTAAATAAACTATTACATTAGATACCCGAAATATGGACTTTATTGGTCAGTGTTCGTGCATATCTCGAAAAGTTTACGAGAATTGCTTCTGCCCTTTTATTTATTAATTTTTTTATTTTTTGCTAAAGACATTCCCATTAAAACCTGCTGTTACCCGTGACATTAACCGGACGTTAAGCTTTTAAGAAGCTCTTACGCCAAATTCACAAGTCAAGTAAGTGGTGTGCATTGAAAAAGTAATATATTATAAGAAAAAATAATATTGGAATGGGAAAGGGGGGGGGGGGGGGAAGGGTAGTTTCAAATTTCCTTTGCAATTTTTGTAATGGACTTTAAAACCAGTCATCTCCTCGTGGAGCATGGCAAACACACGATAAATCAACCTGTCCTTCATTTATTCTTGAGATGGTTGTTCATGAGGCCAATTCCATCATCCCAGCACCACAAGATTATCTCAGCCTTTTTAGACATTAGAGATGTCATGGTGCAGAGTGATCCTCTCTCGACGAGATAGATACATTTATCACAATTCCAAGCGCTCATCAAATTTTAGAGAATTTATTCCAGAAGCGTAGTAGTAATAATAATCCAAAGAATGAATAAATGTAGAAACAATCCGATAACTCATGAATGATAATGTGAGAGTTGTAGAATAATCAGATAAAATGATGAAAAACATGAATTGTACAGCATGAAGAATATTATAACATGAAGGAGAATGCTTTTTAACTTTATACATCAACAATTCCAGAAAAAAAACTGTCCAGTCTATATTTAGTAACTCCTCGGATCTCGCAATCCCAAATTAATCCCTACATCACAGAGCAACACTTATTTCTTCTCTTCTTGTCCGGTCCTAGGGAATCCCCTTGCAGACCTATTGACTGACCTTCACCTTCTGGAATTGCTATTTTTACGCTGTCCGGAGAGGAGGCGGCGTTATTTGTTGTGTGGTCATTGGATTTTCCGTTTTCACCCTTGTGATTAGGGTCTGCTGATGGAACTGATGTAGAAGGAGGGGCAGCGAAGGTGTTTGAAACAGACTGAGGTGAGATTCTCTCCTCGACGCCTCCGTTGTGGGGCGGGGACGAGGGGTCGGGGGCACTGCTGTAGACGCGACCATCGTGGTGATCGAGGATTTGAACGTGTTTGGTAGCACCACGTGACTTCTGTTGGAGTTGTTGCTGATGTTGTTGTTCTTGTAGTTCGGCTTCTTGTTCTGCCTGCCGATGCTGCTCTAGCTCCCGCTTCTCCTCCTCGTTGAGATAGAAGTTGTCTCTGATGATTGTAGCCTTCGAAAGAAGATCTTCTGCTTCCTTGCACAAATCACCCCCTGGAAGAAATGGGTTGTCTCGGCTCTCTAGACTGGAAAAAGAAGAAGAAGAAAAAAAAATATTAAAAAAAGGTACGGCAAGAATAACATATTGAAGCGCGACAGCTAAATAGGCAGGGTGCTCGATAATAATAATAATAATAATAATAATAATAATAATAATAATAATAATAATAATAATAATAATAATAATAATAATAATAATAACAACTACAACAGTGTAAACGTAATAGAAATATGAATAACGGTAAAGAGCTTCTGGATTATATTTTTGGCAAAAACAGCAGAAGTATGAATAATCGATATCAGAATTAGAACCAGAGAAAACCAGAACACCAATTATGTTTCAACTGCATCGTAAACAAGTAAAAATTCTGAACATAGTATAGTGATACAAAATTGTAAAATGAGAGGAATTTTAAAAGAAAATCTCTGGCATCTCCAATGTTAATGAGATTTTAATATTGGTAGCATGGGCGTCAAAAAATGTTTTGGTTTTAGAATATGCTTGTCGAACACTAACAGTAGTACGTCAGTCGTCATTGCTACCACACGAAACAGTAGTACCACCACCACAATCATCAACATCATCATTAATATCATCGTAAGCAGCAAAACCAGAAGAAGGGAGGAAGCAACTGCCGTGCTACAACCACCATCACTAAAACCCCAAATATCATCATCATCACCATCATCATCATCATCATCATCATCATCATCATCATCATCATCATCATCATCATCGTCATCATCACCATCATTATCGTCATCATCACCATTATCATCATCATCATCATCATCATCATCATCATCATCATCATCATCTCATCATCATCATCATCATATCATCATCATCATTACCTCATCATCATCATCATCATCATCGTCATCATCATCATCATCATCATCATCATCATCATCATCATCATCATCATCATCATCATCATCATCATCATCATTACCGTCATCATCATCATCATCATCATCATCATCATCATCATCATCATCATCATCATCATCATCATCATAATCATCATCATCATCATTACCGTCATCATTATCATCATTATCATCATCTCATCATCATCATCATCATCATCTTTATCACCATTATCATCATCATCATAATCATCATCATCACATCATTATCATCACCACCACCACCACTATCACCATCCTTATCATCCTCATCATCATCGTGATCATTAACATCACAGCAGATGCCAAGACAAAAACCCTCACGACAAATGAAAGAACACCCGCTATAGCGTGATCAAAACCAACCCAGACAACAATACAGCAGCACTATAATCCAATCGAATGTTCTAGTCGGCAGTAATGAACGGTTGCCGCTACAAATACTATCATCTTGCTATACCGCCTTACACACACTATCATCTGCCTTTCATGTTAACCAGTTAACTGCTGTACTCTGGGAAAACACGTATTTAAAAAAATTGGCCAAAAAACTCGTGCTTCAATTATCGATTGATCTAAATGACCATTATTTTGGCAAAAAATTAGCAAACCTGGTCCTCTCGAGGCTTCAGGTTTGAGAGTTTTTGTCAAGATGAGAGTCATTTAAATCGATCGATATTTGAAGGACAAGTTTTCTGGCCAAATTTCAAATTTAGTGTCTTTTCCAGAGTGCGACAGTCAACTGCTTAATCCATCGGTCGGAGATCAATACGGTGTCGGTGTGAAAAACTATCAGGAACGCAAAGCCTGTATAATAAGATGGGCAAAGACATTTTCGATGGTAGTAAAAGATAACAGGAAATATATCCGACCAAAACACGTTATCAGGTTAGAAAAGAGAGGAAAAAACCCCAAACAAAATAGTCGAATATCTTTTTCTATCACTCCACTCCGCAGTGCTTGCTGGGTCAATTAAATCTGACTGAAAGTACTTTGCGATAAACTAACGTCTTATCCAAAGGGTAGTAAACTACTGCTATTGCCCACCTAACGCTAAAGAGAGTGGCATCAATTCAGACTTCAGGGACCCTATAATATGGCTCTAAGAGACGATTGTGATATTGCAATATTGACTAGCGATTGAAAATTGAAATTGCTGGGCCAGATCTTACCATTACCACAGAAAACAAATGGGCTGCTAAAGACCGAGTACAATTTATCTCTCTCTCTCACTCTCTCTCTCTCTCTCTCTCTCTCTCTCTCTGTGTGTGTGTGTGTGTGTGTGTTTGTGTGTGCGTGAGTGTGAGGGAGAGAGAGATAGAAAGAAAGAAGGAAGAAGAAAAAAAGGGCGAGGGAGAGAGAGAGATAGATAGATAGATAGATAGAGAGAGAGAGAGAGAGAGAGAGAGAGAGAGAGAGAGAGAGAGAGAGAGAGAGAGAGAGAGAGAGAGCGTGGTGGATTTACTTTGAAGCAGCCATTACATACATTGGCAAACCAAAGCGTAAAGAGAATAAGACGATTTAAAAACAAATCTTAAAACCAAACACAAAGTCGATTCCCGACAAATGACGTGCTAAAATCGATACCAATGACTCTCTGCCCCTATGATGTGTGAAAAAGAGGAAATTTGCTGAACAGACGTAGTCTGAATAAACACGTATTTTAAAATTTTGTCCATAAATCTCGTCCTTTGAATATCCATCGATTGATATGACCCTCATCTTTTCTAAAACTATCCAAGTTGGGAGTTTAATAAAGTCCGAGGTTTGAGGTTTTTGACAAAATGAGGGTCAAAATTTTAATCGATCGATATCGGAAGGGCGAGTTTTTTGGGTTTTTTTTTGGCCAAAATTTAAAATACGTTGCAATTTTTTAATATATGTAGAGCTCGGGGCAAGGTATACAGAGACACGATGGGAAGGGTTGATGTGTTGATGCAATGTAAACATTGTTTTTTTAAAACTTGTTTTAAATAATACAATTTTATATGAATTTTCAAGTTGGGCAGAATGTATGTAGGTATGTATGTATATATGTATTGCACCCGAGGGACAGTTTTATAATTAGGTGGAGTGTTTGAACGGAATGTAGGCGGGTGGGGTAGATGGATTGGATGGGTGGATTTGCTGGATGGGTGGATTCAATGGATTGATAAATGGATGGAAAGGCAGTGTGACAAATGGGTGCCCGTATCTGTGGAGACATGAATAGATGGAACGGATTCAATAAAAATCGAGCTTTTTAGATGAATAGGTGGATGTGCAATTCAATGTCCGGATGGATGTCCAGGTGTGAATGAATGTCATAACTATACTCTATACATGACTTTCAGCATCAACTGCCCCAACAATCGATTCTGAGCAATGTTTGAACAATTAACACAGTTGATTGATTAAAAAATTAATGGTGTTGTACAACGTTAGTACTATTCCACTGTTAATGAGTCAGTCAAAACATTGTGGTCAGTATTCATAGACAGTTGACTGACTGATTCAGCTGTAAGACAAACACAAAAGGTGACTATTGCATTGATGCATAACTACCATCAGAACATGCCAACAAGGCGAGCTAGCTGATTTTCCCGTTGTTAAGCATGTAATGACGTAGTATAAAATTGAACTGTTGCATTGTGGGAACCGCACATTGTGTCACAAAATGGGCGACAAAAGGAAATGGAATGGAAGTTTCAGTTTGATTAACGAAGACTGATAATTTGGACGTTTTGGGTTTCCCCTTTGTCAACAAATCACGATGAATGAAACACTAAAGACGAAAGGGAGATAGGAGAATTGCGTTATTAAAATAAATATTTATCAAAAAATAGCTCCATCCATGTTATTGTCCACCCAGCAGTGAATAGGTAAATCAGTATGTTACATTTAGCGGAAAGTACTTGGTGATAGACTAGCATCCTATCCCAAGGATTGCAAGCAATTGCTTTTGTCCGTTTCACGCTATAGAAATTGGGATATAGTCCGGCTCCATGGGCCAAATGGCCATTGAAGGAGGAATCAACGGGTGGATACATGCACACGTTTCTTTAGAAAGAGACTCCTGGTTTCATTGGTATAAACAGTGATTCAGAACGAGTGATTATTATTCTCACAAAGAGGATAGATGCGCACAGGATAGATTTCATTCATTTTATTCACCATTGCAAAGCCAGAAACGTCAATATATATTAATACGATGCGGGTAAATATACCTAAGGGCATTGGGATAGAACCCATCAAGGTTGGCAGATTGATGTTGAAAAAATGCCAAGATTAGTCAAGGAAATATGCCAAATGGTGTGAAAAAAATTCCAAATTTACCCAGGCACCATGTTTATCTTAAAGCGTTCCTCTAAAAATAGAAATAAACACACATTTACTATTCCTACGACTTTCATTTAGTGTTATTATCTTTACATGTGTTCTGTTGGTTCAACTGAGAAAATCATTTCAATATTATGTATTTAATGAATTGTTTATTTCTTTTTAAAAAATATTTTTAATAATGAAAATGTTTGAGAAGATGACTATAGCCTCAAAAAGCAATAGAAAACTGAAGAAAAACAAAAACAAAAATAAAAGAACAAGAAAAACAAAACAAAACTAAACAATATCAATCAAGCAAACAAAACGACTACCAAAATGCCATATTGATAGTCGACTTAATATGGCAATATTTCGAAACTTAGCATAAAACTGTCCTTGCTGGCAACTCCAGACACCAGTGAATGAAACGTAACGACAGCTTATTAGCGTATAGCTCCAAATCTTGATTTGATAAACTCTCCAGAGATTCGATTATTGTGATGTGAATCAATCTAGACCCTTCCAGTATATTCCAGGCTTTCATCGCCTCTCTCCATATCTACTCTTTTCCATATTGATAACATCTCTTATCTATTTGTTTATTTCTATCCATATATATTCATCCTCGATATCTAATTCTATATTTACCTCTTAATACACGTACACAAATAAGCACATACACACAAAACACACTCACACACACAAACACACACACACACACAAGCACACACACACGCACACACAAACACCCATCAATATATAATATATATTATATATAATTTGAATGTAAGTGGGTACGTTTGTATATGATGATGATGATGATGATGATGATGATGATGATGATGATGATGATGATGATGATGATGATGATGATGATGATGATGAAAAGATGAAGATAATGATGATGATGATGATGGTGATGATGATGAAGATGATGATGATGATGATGATAATGATGATGATGATGATGATGATGATGATGATGATGATGATGATGATGATGATGATGATGATAATAATAATAATAATAATAATAATAATAAAATTATTATTATTATTAATAATAATAATAATATAATAATAATAATAATAATAATAATAATAATAATAATAATAATAATAATAATAATAATAATATTAATAATAATAATGAATAAGCCCCAGGTTTGAGAGATTTCGCCAAGATTAGGGTTATTTTAATCGACCAATATTTGAAGGACGAGTTTTTTGGCCAAAATCTGAAATACGTGTTTTTCCCGAGGACGACAGAATAACCAATACGTAACAAAACAAAGGATAGCGTGCCAAACACGATAGTATATCCTTCTCCTGAACGGACAGATCGATGGCTAATCGCCCCAAGGACCTAATGAGGCTTTCTGGAACGGAACACACGACGAGACAGTACAAACACCACGGACCTGCAGTTGTCTCCAAATTGAAATCCCTTAAGAAGGCAATAACTGGTTATCGTTGCCCTACTTTGGCAGCAGCTTCTAATGGTGCTCACGACACTATTATGTTATGACGATCGACCCAATCAGCAAAGTCCGTACCGCACTCGTGCACCGTCGCGAACCCACCCGGAAGCTTCTTCACACCACACCGTTCAACTAGATGCTCTGCGGTTTCGGGTTCTTGTCCACATCGGGTACATGTTGGACAGGTGGAAAGTCCCCTATTATAATAGAACATAAGAGTGTGGAGCCCTGGATGGCCGACGCCATTCGGGCACCGGGTTGGATCTCCATTAGTCACATATCGGGCGAGTAGCAAATGTTTCAAGGCATCATATTTGACCCGTCGTTTCAAAACTATGAGTGACAATGAACTTGGGGAATTCTGGTCCCGCATTGTGACCTTTAGTAAGGCAATATACATATATTATTGCCCCATTCGACTCAGGTGTGGATAAGTATCTGGTTAAAGCACTGGCTTATATAGTAAGAGTGTGAATATAAAAAATGGAAACTTGATAGGAGGCTGGCACTGTATGAAATGGAAATACGATTCCATAATATGGCCTGCTGGGGGAGTAAAAGAAATATTGTGACGTACACAGAGCATAGTAAATCCGCGGTATGCGCTGTATAAATTATGTTAATATTAATTCTTATATAAATAAAACAAAAATTCAAATATCAACAAATTAAACTAGCCATTTACTCATCTCAAAGCTTCAAACCTGAAACTTCATAGTCTTCTCAATTTTGAAACTTCGACGCAACATATTTGAAACGTTTAGACACGTTTTGGGTCATTTTGATCAAGTAGTATTTTTGTCGTTCTCTAAGAAAAGAAAAAACTTCTAAAATTTTGGCCAGAAAACTTGTCCTTCAAGTAAATTTTGATCTAGGGTCATTTGGATTTAACAATAATTAAAGGACGAGTTCTCTGTCCAAAATGCTTATATTGCGTTTTCTTTTCACATTCGGTAGATAAACGTTTTCTGACAAGAATGGAAAAAAAGTGTTTATTCGGAGTAAGATAACGTAGAATAAGTCAGATGGGTTTGTTTTGGAAAGGTAGGGTAGATTTCTAAGTGATATAAAGGTTGAATTTTGGGCGTTGGGCCCGTGCACGCTCTGACTAGGACAAGGTGTAATAAATAATAAGTCCACAATCTCAAGATGTGTTTAACCAGTTAACTATCGTACTCTGGCAAACATGTATTTAAAAATTTGGCCAGAAAACTCGTCCATCAAACATCGATTGACTAAACTGACCCTCATCTTCGCAAAAAAAGTCTCTAAGAACTCTCTCTAACCTGGGACTTTGCAAAGTCCGCGCAAAATCCCGGGTTAGAGAGTTCTTGCAAAGATGCGGGTCATTTTAATCGATCTATATTTGAAGGACGAGTTTTCTGGCCAAATTTTTAAATACATAGTTTTCTAGAGTACGGCAGATAACTGGTTAATGTAGTTGAAGAGGGTGGATAGCGTTCGTGGAAGGGAATGAGTACCTGATCTCTATAACCCGATGCTCCCAGCCAAATGATTATAAAGGTCATGTGAGTGTGATGAAAAAGGTTGTGTTTGATGAGCAGACAATCATATTTTAATATTAGAATATAACATTATTTAGGTAACAGCAAGGAACGTAAGAAGACTGAGCTCTCATTTCATGGCCTTTTAGCAGACCTGCCAACTTAACAATTTTAAAAATCGTAGTTTTTAGGAGATAAAAATATTAGTTGTTATAGTCAACTTTACAGATTAACATTTTAACATCACCAGGATTGAATAACACTTTAATTAATATAGACTGGCATCGACTTTCATTTTCAATAAGTTGTAATGACTTAGAGATGCCCATGAAGTTCTAAAATTAAAGCTAAAATTTCGTATTTCAACGAATTTTTCATAGTAATAGCAGGAATCCATGGCAAGATTCTTATTGAATAGTTTCTGTCAATCAATATAGAAAAATATACCATTAAAAACGTTCAGAAAATTTCTAATAATAAGTGATATATTCTTTGTCACGCCGATAATTTATAAAGAAAGCAATAAACAAATTAAATTTTTTCAGACTTAACAAGATGTACTTTCAAACATTCAGTTGTGTCAAAATAATGAAGTCTGTGGGTTTTGCAACTTCATAGGAACATAATAACTAAAAATGTAGACATCATTTTCTGAGATCATGAGTAATGACACAAAACAATGTCAACTAAAATATCCCAACAGGGCACTTTCTCTTTGAAATAATCTCGACTTTTCATAATAATCGAGTACAAGTCAGGATAAATGTCACCGAGCCGTCCTGGTTTAGAAAACACCTACAACAAAACCCAGCACTAGGCTTGTTGGCTTTAACCAGATAACTCCCGTCTTCTGGAATAACACGTATTTAAAAATTTGGCCAGAAAACTCGTCCTTCAAGTATCGGTCGATTTGACTCACCCCCACTTTGGCACAATCTCTCAAACCTCGGAATTCGCGAATACTGGGAGTATTGAGAGTTTTTGCCAAGATGATAGCCATCTAAAACGATGGATATTTGAAGGACGAGTTTTCTAGCAAATTTTTAAATACGTGTTTTTCTAGAGTACGTCAGTTAACTGGCTAATAAGGCAGACAGGAAATGAGGCAATTATTTGTCCCAAGAATAAAGGGCAGTGGGTTACAGCCAGGTTACGATGAATTGGAAATAATTGGAGCCATAAAGAATGATAAAGTCAACAGGTATCACTCAAGACTTGACACGATTTATGTGTCTTTAGTGCATGTCGCGGCGAGCTGATATTAGAAACATGAATAAAATTAAATACTAAAAAAAAACCCCACATTATTTAATGATATCATTCCACGTCAAATCTAATACTATGCTGCTAGAAGCAATTGCAAAATGAATACTACAGCTTTAAAAATGAGTACTAAACAAGGAGCTTTTGGGCTCAAAATCCTGGTTCAGCAAACAACCAAAACGGTTTAAACGGTAATATGGCATCGTTTGATATTTCCATTTTCTATGTTATTGTTATTGTCTGAAGAATTATTTTGAACCCCAGACGTTCAGTTTTTAGTATTTTGCTAATTTTGAAGTTGCTATATTGATTTTTGTATAATAACATTGCATTTATTCATCCAAGAAATATTTTTTTTTTCGTTAGGATCTTTCTCGAGAAAAGACATTAAATAAAATACGCGTCAGCCGCAGGGTAGACCATAAGTGAGCAATACGAGCCTCAATGAAAAATAAATAATCAAGAAATGCCGTCAGCAGTGCTACACCAAGGTCCATGGGTGGACCCATAGGTACATACTTAGGAACTCAATTATATATACTAACAGAATTCATATTTACATTTGCCCCAGAAAAGTCTTACTGCGGCTCTGTAGCCTTGTGCTATGACACTTATTGCCTTCGGATCGAAAGGTCCTAGATTCGTGTCCCGCTCTTGGCGGCGCATAGTTGAGTCCTTGGAAAAGGCTCTCTCACCGTACTCATGTGTAAAATGAATACTTCGCTATTAGCAGGGTTGTCTCTGTAATATCGTCATCAGGTGTTATATAACGTTCTACATGTTAAATGTTTCCCTTGGCTAGGGACCCTCTTGTAAAGCGCTTTGAGCATGATTAGTGGGAGTTGAGCTATATAAATGCTCAACTTTAAATGAAGTTCACATTGATCATTAAAATTACTCACAATAATTTGTCAAGAATTATTTAACCCGAGAATTAATAAAAGAACGAGTATCAACTGTGTGCAAAATGCATTACCCAATGGGATATTGTAATAATCGAAGTACCTAATCGCCGACTCGGACGGAGTCACTCACGGACATTATATAGGTATCTTGGGAATCCAACACCTTGCTTACCTCAACTGAATTAAAACGAGAAGAAGAAGACCACCACGATGCTATGAAGCGACCTCAGGACCGTCCTGACGTGTTCACTGACTAAACACTTTTGTTATATTTTGAACAGAAAACCTTTACCTCCAATATTGATTTGTATTCTTATCTATCATTTGTTTATCTATTTATTGACTTATTCATTCATTTAAAATTATTATTATTATTATTATTAT
>NC_088360.1:89334712-89354712 GCF_034508935.2 Berghia stephanieae | reverse complement strand
TAAACAAAACGCTTTTTACGAGGAATGCCATTGTTTTAAAAAGAACTTGAGGTTTAAAACACTCCGACAAATGGTAATAATGTGGCAAAAATGATGACACGGTCTTAAAATTCAATTTCTATTTGGTCAATGATGCCTGACTCGGACAAGATTACATTTTTATATTTTTCAGTATCGATCGATTGAAATGATCCTCATCTTGGCAAAAACGAGAGTTCTCAAACCTGGGACCTTGGGCATCTGGTTCCTCTGATCCAATACTGTTCCGGAGACATTGGACACATTTATGACAAGTAAGTTGTCATCTTAAGCAATCGATAATCCTTCAGATCCATTAGGCTCGTGATCACTGTTTCCTATAGCGTGAAATGGATAACAGCAATTGCTTGCTACTCAATGAAAATACTATCGCAAAGTACTTTCCACCAGATCAAACAGACCCAGCGACCAAATCACTGTTGGGTGGATAGGGGGGGGGGGGGGTGAAAAAAATCTCGACTTCACCGTGATAAATCTCGATACCTTTGCATGTGAAGCGAGTGCTCTATTAACTAAGCCATCGGTGCCTCCTTATGTGTTTAACTAGTATCAGATTTGATATTTTTTGAAACATTGGTAGTCGCCTTAATCAATAGGTATTTAGAAAGTTTTATGTCCAAAGTAAGAAACAAAATACATTTAGTCAGCCTACAGTAACATTATTTGTTGCTAATGTTTTGCAGGCCCCAACTGACGAGAATTTGACTGAACCACAAACGTCTATATAAATTTACCAACATTTGAATAGGAACAAATTTGAATGAAGTTTATACAAATAATGGCTTATGTTACTGGCTTGGAGATGAATTATTCATTTTTAGTGTTATAATTACACCCAAGTTATTCGTAAAAAGTGTAAGTCGTCTAGACAAATAATTTTTCTCCTTAAATTAGGGAAACATAAAAAAATATACATTATAAAAACAGACAAAAAAAAAAATAAATTCTCGAGCTTTTCTATCGCAATATACGCAAGTGTGCTCAAAGCGCTATACAAATGGTCCCAAGCCAACGGTAACTCTTAACATTCTAGACATGACATCTGTGAGGCGCCATTGACATTTTTTTCTGCCACAGAGACAACTTTGAGTAAACAGCCTTTTCCAATGACCCAACTTTGCGCCGTCTCCAGTGGGACTCTCTCTCTCTCTCTCTCTCTCTCTCTCTCTCTCTCTCTCTCTCTCTCTTTCCGTCTTTCTCTATCGCGGAGGCTAATTTTAAGGCTAAAATATGTGGTCTAGTCATATGACACTCGCCTTCGGATCGGAGCGGGGCATTGTTGAGTCCTTGACTCAAATTCTCTCACTAATCTCAGGCGCACAATGAGGACATGGCTGTTAACAGCATTGTCTCTGTAGGGACATAAATGTAATATCGTCATGTCTCGTCCTACATGTTCAATGTTGCTGTTGGTTAGGGACCCCTTGTAAAGAGCTTAGAGCACCTTTAGTAGATATTGCTCAATATAACACTCAAGTTTTTATTTTTATTTTTAAAAAATATTTTTTTGGAATACCACAAGATCGCAAAGCCACAGTACTCTACAGATAGTATGAAGTTGACATCACTCAGGTCTTTGTTATTACTTTTTGCCATCCGCGTTTATGAATAATTCTCACTAAACTGTATTAACAAGACTATAAACGTTCAAGGTTACACATAGTTTTGTGTGTTGGTCTGTTATACTTCCGGATGGCAATGTTGTGAGCTTCTAAGCCAAGCCCATACTATCTATACCACAAAGCCGCAAAGTCTTGTATCAAATCAATGTATTCAGCCTTGCCCTGTATTTTATTGACCTCAAATTATAGTCGACATCGGTGATGGCCGTTTTATCATTGGCAGATAATCAATAATGCAACAAGACCTCCAACCCCGTGTGGCCGCTCTGAAGGCAACTTATTCTGAATTAACATTTGCTGTTTATGCTTAACACTCTCCTTACCGACTACAGGAAAATCGTCACATTTGTTACGGTACAATTAACAATTTTGTTTAATCAGAAATGTTTAGAAAAATCTTTGTTTCGTAAAGCTTATTCTGCTACATAAAAATGATGTATAATTAGGAACTTATATCTCTTCAGTTTGAGTGTTAAAAAATCAAGTTTTCCTGATGATTGTCTTTAAGGAGAGAGTTAAGGGATTAATACTCTTTCGGTTGCTGGCATGGGCAGAGTATGTACTTTTCCTTCTTTTCCATGTAATTGTGAAGGTGTTTACCTGGTTACATTTGAATAGTAAGTCCCGATAACACAATTTGTAGAGTACTCACTCCACACGTTGCTATATTCAATTTTGTACATTACATATTTTTACAGTCCAAATCCTTTAGCGGCTTACTTTTTTATTTTTTATTTTTTTACAATCCAAAGCTTTTAGAAACTTACTTTAATTTATACAGTCAAATGCTTTTAGCAGCTTAGTGACCACTCTTTCTAATCTTGGTCAATCCGACATAATACCAGACAGAGGTGGTAATTCACAAATGGATAATTTCCTAGAAAGTCTCATCCTTTCTCTCTCTGCACCTGCACTCTTAGCTAAAGGGACTCACAGCGGACATGATAGTTGTTTGTTAAAGGAACTCAAAGCAGACATGATAAATTGTTGAGTTCATTTTGCGATCAAAGAATCTAGTGAACACCATAGTTTTTGAAGTAAGGTCACATGACATAGGTAGACGAATGAAATGAGGCTTCCCTCCCAGTTGGCATTGACAACAGGTGGCGTTGTTTTTATAAACAGTTTACGACGGAAATAGATAAGCGATCCGACAAACAGGAGAATATTGATTGAACTTCAAACCAGTTTTCGTGACTTTGGAAATTATGTATTATTGATGTACATTTGGGAAAGGGGTCCTTGTACCTCACGAGTTGAGCACTCGATTCACAAGGAAAAGAACCCATATCTATCACGGTTGCAGTCGATTTTTAAATATATATTTTTTTTCTACGGAAAGTATTTGCAATAGTTTAATTTAAGGTTTCAGCAACCGTAATAAACTCCGGCTTTATGGACCTATGGCTCTGAATAACTAAATTAAAAAAGGAAGAATCTCATTCTTTTAAAGAAAATGATTTCACATTAATTTAAATGCAAAGTATTTTATTATATTTATTTATGTTTTAAACAAATTCTTTATGGCAGTGAAGAGCCTTAAAGGGCTTACTGATTTTAAATCAGATTTTATTAAGAAAATATACATCATTATTTTTTTTCAAATTATTATTTTTATATTTTGTTGTCATTGTTACTAGTTGTTGTTATGTATAAAATGCAGACACTGGTCTATGCATAATATGTATTTTTGCCGACAATAAATAATGCATTCCTTCATTCATTCATTCTGACTTCAGTGAAATTAATTGATATTTTTTTTGTTACGGGAAATATTTTCAAGTTTTAAATTGTCATGTCCTATGGCCTTTAAAACGAAGCAGGATTGATTTGTCAAATTGCCAATTTCAAAGCAGTTTTAAATTACAATTTCCATCTGTGGGTCATAAACTTTAAGATCTGCTACACAATTATACATATTATACAATAATAGAATGAAAGTCTCATCTCATGATGTTGTTGTAGCCTCTCTTTATGGAGGATTCATCTACATTTCACATTCACATTCAAGAAAAAATAAATAACTTTTTTAATTTCATTGAGGTTTCTGATCTGGCACACAGAAGGGAACAATTCTCTTAAACATTTTACCCCCATTCTCTAACCTCATCTCTCTCTCTCTCTCTCTCTCTCTCTCTCTCTCTCTCTCTCTCACACTCTCTCCCTTCTCCTTTTCATTTCCTTGTGTGATTACAAGTTCATGTCTCCACGTATAATATCCAGCATCAACACGTCATCGATGACCAGTCATCATCAATGATGCATCAACAAAGGACCACGGGCCATTCTTAAACTCCTTTCTTCTTTATCCCTTTCTCCTACTTTGTCCACACTTCATTACACACTTATATCGATTTGTGTGTTCGACGTGTGTGTGTGTGTGTGTGTGTGTGTGTGTGTGTGAGAGAGAGAGAGAGAGAGAGAGAGAGAGAGAGAGAGAGAGAGAGCGCAATTGTGTGTGTTTGTGTAAATGTGTGTGTGTATGGCATGAGAGTTCATGTTGAAGTACATTGTATTTCAATAAACGGAAACATGTCAGTAAAAAAACGAAAACGAAAACCAAAGACGGCGAATGGCCGAATTGATCAAAGTGTGCCAAAACATTCTTAACTTGTCCCTTCTTTCTTTGTCAAAACAGAAACAAGTTTGTAGGAGACTTTTTCCCCTTTTCAATAAGCTTATTTCAGTAACACTACAAGGCCACACTGTACCCAATTTTTGTAAACAAAGAGCAACTGACACCAACCCTATGTTGCCAGATATTCTTGATTGTGTTGGGTTTTGCTATGAGATTAACTTTAACCCTCTCCTTACCAAACATAGAAAAATCGTCACATTTGTTCCGATAAAGTCAAAAAATAAATATTCTCGTTCGATTTATTTTGATCGTAAAATTTAAATAGTTTTTAAATTATAGTTACAAAAAATACCTTGACACAGTGTTTTACAGCTCATTTTTTCAGAATAAATTTATGTGAGGCTTGGCTTGAGTTTTTAAAAAATGTTTGTGTTGGATGGGCGTGAAGTTTGGAGGAAAATCCTATTTAAAGAAACAAAACAAAAAAAAAAAACTTGAGATTTTATACAGCGCAATATCCACTAAAAGTGCTCAAAGCGCTTTATAAAGGGCCCATGACAAATAGCAACACGTAACATGACGCTTGTTAAGCTATAATATAACAATTTTTTCTCTGTCATATAAACATATAGATTTTGTTAGTTTTGTGATCTGAAATTGAGATTTGGAAGGTCTACACCATCTGAATTGGTGTTAAATAAGCGATCACTACCACATTGATTCTAACTTACAGTATTTTACACCAAAGTTTATATAAAACATGGCCAGAAAAAGCTCATTTATTGGAATTTTTTTTTCTTTGTATTTTCTCCCAGCTTTGACTGGCATTGTTTCATACACATTTTTTTTCAGATCTGTTTTATCTTACACCAGTGCCTGCTCCCTGGTTCGGGACTATGGCAAGTTAACGGAATATTGTGTTATGATAAAAACTATCATCAAATAAATCTTCAAATGAATACCTGATGTAAAAAGTCCGAATCCACTTTTCTACTTAATCGGATAATCCAATTTCAAAGCTGTCTTCACAATCGTATCTCAATCAATAACACTTGTCTTGAACAATGACATGTAACTCTATAATACTCTCTCCTTACTCTGCGGTATGCTGAAAAAACAAATTTTAAAAATTTTGACCAGAAACACTAATTCTTCAAATATCAATCGATTGAAATGACTTTTAACTTGTCAAAAACTCTCAAACATGGGACCGCTTTAAATACTAGTTTTATGGCCAAACTTTTATAAATGTAATTTTTATTTTTTTCAGGGTACGGAGTTGATTCTATCTCAAGTAGAACAAAGACTTGAAAAAGACCGAGAGGTATTCCGTGACAGGCTTTACTATCACATACCCCATCAATTGAGTGGCTACACTACAATTTTCTGACAAAACATTTTTTTTCTAATTTTGGCCAGAGAACTTTGAATTCAGATTCAGAAAAGTGAGTGGAACAGGCAATTATTATGTTGATAATAACAGAAAATGAAGTGAGTAGAAAAGTGCCAGAAGACAATAGAGAATAAACATTTCGCGGCATAACATCCCTCTCACGGCCAGGCGGAGTTGTCGTATCAGTAAGGCCACGGTTTCAAGCCCCTCATCGCCGCGAAATTTTCTGGCACTTTACTACTCACCTCATTTTCTGTTATTTTAAACTCAAATGTCGATCAATTAAGACGACCCGCCCCCCGCCCCCCCCCCTTCCCCCCACACTTATCAAATCTGTCAAGAAGTCTCGAACCCTTGACTTCTTTAAAACCAATCTTAGTCTATTTGACAACATTGACAATCTTAATCGATCGGTATTTAACGTCACCGTTTTCTGGCCAAAATGTAAAAAAAAAAAAGTTTTGTCAGAGTTTGGCCTTCGTGCAGTGAGGGGCCAGGACCCAATTCTATCAGCAAATCGAATAATCCGATTTCATCGCCGTTTTCCTTAAGAATTGTTTCGGACAAGTCAACGTCTCCTTTCAGCTAATAAATCAATCTGTCATCGGGATTTCCCCCTCCCCTCTTCAATAAATCGGGCATTTCCGTCAGGTCAAAACCCTTAGAAAAGACGACTTCTGACTTTGGTATCTGTATCTTGTGGTGGAAGGAAAAAAATGATAATAAATATCATTTGGCTTCAAATATATAAATAAATGAATAAATAGATAAATAAATAAGTAAACAAAAAGTATAGACAAAATAATTTTAATAACTCAGGGTCTATCTTGCGATAAGACAGATGTAAACCAGGTGTCAGTCGCAGTGCAGCACCGCAATGAGACCAAGTATCTTGCTCAAGAAAAAAAGGTGCCGACAGGGGAATCAAACCCCGGGTTCCCCGGATGGAAGTGCAATGCATTTTCCATTTGGTTATCTCGACCGTTGCGTTTAATAATTATTCGTTTATTTCCTAAACAGACAATAATATGTCTTTTACAATCACATTCCCCTTCATGCTAGGGTCAAGTGGGTACTTTTTGTAAAAAAAATAAAATAAAGTCTTCCCCAGAGGCACAACGGTGAGGCCACAGTTATGCGATCATTGCTATCCATCCAATCCCTGACATTTCCTGACTGTACTATTACAACGAGAGAATTCGTATCAACCCGTCTAGCTTTTGACCCTATACACAAGTAGGATATCTTTTTTCCAATCTACAATATAAATAAATCTCCGGAATTCATTTTATGTACGAGGTAACGATCACGAATCAAAACTTGCCCGACTTTAGAGATAAGGAATTTTGGTAGTTCGTATCGATTTTTCTTAAAACGATAAACTCATGTTTTTACAAAAAATAAGAAATCGTGTACAGCCATCAGTAAATGGAGTACCAAAGTACCTACACTGAAGTAAACATCAAACTATAATATGAATATGGCCTTATTCAAACTAAATACTTTTTATCATTTTGGCTGGAAAACATTTACTATAAAAATGGATCTATTAACCATTTAACTGCCGTATTCTGGAGAGACATGTATTTAGAAATTTGGCCAGAAAACTCATCATTCAAATATTGACTGATATTTGAAGGGCGAGTTTTCTTGCCAAATTTTAAATATACGTCTTTCTAGAATACGATAATTAATTAGCTAGTTAAAATACCCTCTCCCCCAAATTGTTAAAATTGCCAAACAGTTTTAAACCTGAGACCACCACCAAAGAAGTCTTGGATTTGATACCTTTAGACAATTTTAACGTTGGGTGCCATCTTAGTAGATTAATATCTGAAGTAAAAGTTTCTGGTCCAAAATTTAAAACAAAGACCAGGATCTTGCAAAATAGAAAATGTCCTTAAGTTCAGACTTCTTTGAATTAGTGTTTACCCCTAACCGTTATATCAAACACACAGATCCGGTTAGAAGTGGCCTTTGAATGAAGTGGGGTGAATCTAAACTGTGCTTCTTTCCACTAATTCAGTCAATGAACCAAAATATATCGATATAGCATCAGCTTCCAGAACACTGTTCATTTTGTTATTGATTTGTTCACGTCGTAATTCGTCATACATAAAACCCCCAATGAAGACCGAGCAGTCATATATCACGGCGTGATTACTTATCGAAGGAGAGTAAAACAGCACAAATTTTTGCTTTTTCCTTGCCAATCGTTGTGCTCTTGAAGACAGTAAGACATAATACTTACTACTCGATCAATATATTTCATGTCGGATGCTATTAAAACGGTCGCACCAAAGGTTATGAAAACTGGTTCAATATGAAAAATAGTATAGTAAAATCGCACTGTTTTATTTAGTTGCCTCGATGCCCATCCATTTAACATTAACTACTACTACTACTACTACTACTACTACTACTACTACTACTTCTACTACTACTACTACTACTACTACTACTATTACTACTACTACTACTACTACTACTACTACTACTACTACTACTACTACTACTACTACTACTATACTACTACTACTACTACTACTACTACTACTACTACTACTAACTACTACTACTACTACTACTACTACTACTACTACTACTACCACTACTACTACTACTACTACTACTACTACTACTACTACTACTACTACTACTACTACTACTACAGCAAACACCACTACTACTGCTGCTGCTACTACTACTACTACTACTACTACTACTACTACTACTACCACTACTACTACTACTACTACTACTACTACTACTACTACTACTACTACTACTACTACTACTACTACTACTACTACTACCACCAACTACTACTAATTCTGATATTCATTAATGGCGCACAACCTCGCCAAGCAAAATGATTGCTGACTGTCTGATTCTCCAGCCTAATATTTATCAAACCAATACATCTAAGCATCCGACAGGTCTCCCTGCCCTACTAGGGCTTTGCCCTAAGCAGCTATCCACGATAAACAATGATATCAGTAAAACACAATAATGAAGATACATCATGATATTAATGTCGATTGCTATGCCTGGTCATAACGTCCAGACACGAGCATTATATCGATTTGCATTCATTAAACCATCCCAGAGCCCTTGGGTTACATATTGCTGAGCTGGTACCGCCCCCACCTCTCAATCATCCGTTCGTCCTTCTATCTATCTATCTATCTATCTATCTATCTATTTATCTATCTATCTATCTATCTATCTATCTATCTATCTATATATCTATCTATCTATCTATCTATCTATCTATCTATCTATCTATCTATCTATCTATCTATCTATCTATCTATCTATTATCTATCTATCTATCTATCTATCTATCTATCTATCTATCTATCTATCTATCTATCTATCTATCTATCTATATATATATTTATCTATCTATCTTGAGGGGAATACGGATGGATGAAACAACGTTGTAGGAGCAAATAACCAAATAAGGTGAGGATAATAAATATATATCTATCTATCCATCTATCTATCCGTTTATCTATCTATCTATCTATCTATCTATCTATCTATCTATCTATCTATCTATCTATCTATCTATCTATCTATCTATCTATTTATCTATCTATCTATCTATCTATCTATCTATCTATCTATCTATCTATCTATTTAAATAAATAAATAAATATCCAAACTATAAAACAGATTTGAGCAATGACGTGGTGATGATAAGAATTATAAAGCAACAATGAGAGTAATTAATTATCGGATGAGTCACAGCGGGTGCAAATTGAATTTCTCGCCACTGTATTGTGTCCTAAGGTAAAACAGATCATCTTACTCGAATTCTGCATGGAATAATTACCAGCACTAGGCTGCAACAATTATTATTCTAGTTGCTAGAGGAAAAAAGAGGGGCACGTGACTTGCACGGTACAGAATGGACATTAAATTTCAATCTTGTCGACATGTCAGTCTGGCGCCAGAACCCAGAAGGAAATGGCACGCGTACAGGGATTACTGGAACCAGTAGGTCATGCACGCGTACCGATAAGCACTACAAGTTTAATGAAAGGTACAATACATCAAAAACGGCTATGTGGTATTGTGATATGGCACTCGCCTTCAGATCGGAAGGTCCTGGGTTCAAGTCCTACTCTGAGCATGAGCGGCCCATAGTTGAGTCCTTGGAAAAGGCTCTTAACTCACATCGTCTCATCGTACTCAGTTGTAAAATGAGTACCGAGCCGTTAACAGCGTTTTATCTGTCAGGAAAAATAATTGTAATATCGCCTAACAGGCGTCATGTCTCGTCCTACTTGTTAAGAGTTGCTGTTGGCTACGGAGCCCTTGTAAAGCGCAGTGAGCACGTTCAGTGCGTATTGCGCTCTATAAATGCTCATTATTTTCTATAACACCCTCTCCCCCTCCCCCAATAACTTATGACCTTTTTATATCACAGTCTCAAGATTGACTCAATAATAACAAAAATTATGACTTCGATTTCTCTCATCAAGATACGTTAAGCGCATCATAGATTTCTATTTAAACTGACGCAATGGAATCACAGCATGTGCGTGATCTGGGAGCGAGTCCCTTGGGAAATACTCCGTGACAATGTGCAGTCAATCTCAATTCACTTGTCAGTAATGGCGTGATGATGGCCAATTATGATCTGAGGACCGATTTATCAAAGCCTCACTGACCACTCACCAAAGGCTCACCACCAGTAGCACCAAATTTACTGCCGTTCTCAAACAAAATTGCTTTATATTCATAACGATCAGTCAGCCTTACATCAAGCCCAACATTACGTTCGGTTATCAGACGTGCAAATAATAAGTGCACGTTGAAGGGTCACCCGACATTCTTATACCATTCCGACATTTTTTGACAGGGACAACGCTATTGACGGTCAGGTACTTATTTTACAGCTGAGTACGGTGAGCTAATGTGAGTAAAGAGCCCTTTCCATGGACTCAATAATGCGCGAGGCAAAACAAATGAAATAAGTAACATTCACACAGATATAGAGTATTTCCATACTTTCCACATGTGACCAGTCGTCTTATAACGATAATATATAGGAATGAACATGATCCTAAATACAGCATTTTGAGCTTAATGTATAGATAGTTCGAAGATGACGTCATTCAGGTCTTTGTTATTGTTTTTTGCCATCCGCGTTTATGAGTAATGCTCACTGAACTGTATTAACCCGACTATAAACGTTCATGGATACACACAGTTTTGTGTGTTGGTCCGTTATACTTCCGGATGGCAATGTTAGGAGCTTCTTAGCCAAGCGCATACTATCTATACAATTTAGTAGAAATTATACCTTCATTGAAATGAATGAGTAAGCTTTGTTTCTTCAACACCAAAAAGCATACATTTTCTAATTTTGATCATAATGGCGTTAAGGTAAATGTTCTTCAACTAGTTCATTCCAATTTAACTCCCTACTTACCAACAACAGGAAAATCATCACATTTGTTACGAGATACCCTAACCTTCATTTGAAAAAAAAGATTGAAATATATTTAACATCATCAAAATATTTGAATATAATTCTTTGTAATAACTATTAGAACATTGCACTTTATTAAAGGGATTGTTTTTCAGAAGAAAATTTTTTTTACAAAGCGTTCTTGCTTTAGAGATTGTTTTGGATGAGTATGGCTTTTCTGAAAAAAATATATAAATGGTTGGTAAGGCGGGTTGTCACATATTGTTAAATGCGCATTGTAAAGCTTTAAGCGGAGAAGATTCATGTAGGAAAAAATAACTATTTGGGAATTTTAATTGTACTAACGGAATGTTGGAATTAACAGATGTGCGATTTAGTAAAGTAAGTAAACTGAAATTTTTCTGAAAAAGAAATCATTGTCTGTCAATTCTTCAAGTTGTTTTAATGTCTTCCAACTAGATTGAAAAATCATAGACGGCTGTCGTTACTTCCAGTCGTAAAATAAAAGTTTTCCACAATGAAAAACCATAGTTGCGCCGTCAATACTTGAAGTCGTTTTAATAACAGTTTTCCAACCACACTTAACACCCCACGGGAGATGAGACGAGCATGAACTGATTCCAGACAAACCAATTTGGCACCAACATCCAATAACTGCCCGCTGATCAGAGATTGGTTGGACATCAGACAGCCAAGTCCACAGGGGACACCACACAAAATGCCGCCATGCTTTGACAAATCACATTTTATCTATTCATTTGGCCAAAAATGAAATTACTTCAAATGAGGAGGTGATTTTCAAAACCTGCTAAGAAGCACTTTCATCATTCAGAGTGCAATTAATTTTTTGTCTTTTATTTAGTGATGTAAAGTGGAAAAGGTCATGGAACCATAAACCCTGAGTGTTTTGAAACCTCTAGTATTCTCATGTGATTCTAATGCAAATGTTGCTGCTCGAAGCTCAAAGAAATAAATAATAATATGAAATTGAATGTAAGCTTCAATTTAATTACAAAAACAGATCAAATGAACGTTTCGGGTTTCCCCTTTATCAACAAAACAGGATGAATGAAACACCACATCTGTGGTGTTTCATTCATCCTGTTTTGTTGATAAAGGGGAAACCCGAAACGTTCATTTGATCTGTTTTTGTAATTAAATTGAAGCCTACATTCAATTTCACATATTTATTTCAGGTGATTCTAGAACGTCCAATAGATTACTTTAGAGTGTTGACTCAATTTCCTTCTAGATGTGACAGCGGGTTTTGAAGACTACCTCCACACTGATAACCCCAAACTTGGAACATAAAGTATCAAACCCGAAACATTTATCAAGCTGGGCGTTTCATTAAATGGATCCATGTTTGAAGTAAACGTTTTATTAGTTTATGTTGACGAAAATGAACAAAGTGTGTTTAGTCAGTTTAGGCAGAAAACTGTCCTGCCATTCGGTATAGTCTGAAGAAAAAACCCCACAGATTTTAAATTTTGGCTAGAAAACGTATCCTTTAAATATCGATCGATTAAAATAACCATCATCTCAGCAAAAACTCTCAAACCATGGACTTCGCAGCAAATCCCAGGTTTGAGAGTTTGAGGGTTATTTTAATCGACCGATATTTGAGGGACGTTTTCTGTCCAAAATATTTATTACGCGTTTTTTATTCAGAGAAAAACCGGTGTATTGGTTTTACCATTACTTTGATTTAGTAGGGTCAATGTGACCCAATACTGAAACGGCCTCTTTCAAATTGGGGAGGTCATCTTGATATTTTCAAAATAAAAAGGAGCTACCCATGTTTTCTTTTCGTGTACACTGTTTTGTATGACACTGTATGATGCAAATCAAGAGTTCACAGTAAGTTTAATTTGAATGGCGGATGCTGCGAATATTTTACCAAATCGCATAGCATCAATATCTTATCCTCATCTGTATCTTCCTGCTCCACCAATCTCTTTTTGTTTCTCTCCTCTTCCCTTCCACACGTATCAAATCGAACAGGTCACTGTGACATAGTACTATCGAACCACATTAGATCAATAATTATTAAAGACACATAAAATCAATAAGGAATTCATAACGAATACTATAAAGAGGTTGTGTATATGTTTTCAGAAAAGTGAGTGGAGCAAGCAGTTATGTTGATAATAACAAGAAATGAAGTAACAAAAGAAGTGCCAGAAAATAATAGGGAATGATTTTTTTTTTCGGTGCTGGGGTGTTGGAGCCAGGATCCGACTGTTTCGGTATCCTCCGCCTGGCCAGGAGATGAACGCTCTACAATTAACGCTATCCACCACTCTATATTATGTATTTGCATGTGCGCTTCTGTTAATTTGACCTTTGATGAAATGACTGACAACCTCAAAGGACAAAATCACAAAGAAAGAAACAATATTAATTTGAGGAAATGTGTTGAGAAATGGCAAAACAGGTGGGATAATCTTTTATCCGTTGCCCTACTGTGTTGGCACAAAAAATTCTACTGATTATCTTCAAGCAACGCGGAACGGTACTTAATCTTCGGAAATACCATACATTATGTATATTATCATTGCCATCACTTCTTATTCTTCCTCCTCCTCCTCTTCATCATCATCATCATCATCATCTTCTTCTTCTTCTTCTTCTTCTTCTTCTTCTTCTTCTTCTTCTTCTTCTTCTTCTTCTGCTACTACTACTACTGCTACTACTACTACTACTACTACTACTACTACTACTACTACTACTACTACTACTACTACTACTACTACTACTACTACTACAACAACAACAACAACTACTACTACTACTACTACTACTACTACTTACTACTACTACTACTACTACTACTCCTCCTCCTACTACTACTACTACTACTACTACTACTATTGCTACTACTACTACTACTACTACTACTACTACTACTACTATTACTACTACTACTACTACTACTACTACTACTACTACTACTACTACTACTCCTCCTCCTCCTACTACTACTACTACTACTACTACTACTACTACTACTACTATTGCTACTACTACTACTACTACTACTACTACTACTACTACTACTACTACTACTACTAGCACCACAGCTTCTACCACTTACTGCTACTACTACTACTACTACTACTACTACTACTACTACTACTACTACTACTACTACTACTACTACTATTGCTACTACTACTATTACTACTACTACTGCTACTACTACTACTACTACTACTACTACTACTACTACTACTACTACTAGCACCACAGCTTCTACCACTTACTGCTACTACTACTACTACTACTACTACTACTACTACTACTACTACTACTACTACTACTACTAGCACCACAGCTTCTACCACTTACTGCTACTACTACTACTACTACTACTACTACTACTACTACTACTACTACTACTACTACTACTACTACTACTACTAGCACCACAGCTTCTACCACTTACTGCTACTACTACTAACTCTGAACTTGGACAAGGCACTTTACATACTTTCACTCCTAAATCCAGATGTTAATTGACACCAAATTGAATTGCCAGATAGATTCTCTCTCTCTCTCTCTCTCTCTCTCTCTCTCTCTCTCTCTCTCTATCTCTGTGTGTGTGTGAGTGTGTGTGTGTGTGTGTGTGTGTGTGTGTAATCTATACGTACGTTCCTGTGCGCGTGCGATTCTTTGTAGGTGACATTTCCTCCACGATACAGATGCCAACAATACTGGCCATTTTCGAGGCGTGAAATGAGATCAACGTGAGAGTGAAGCTTTTAAGGGGAGGGGCGACACCTGAAATATCGATTTTTGGGTCAAAATATAAAATTTCAGTTTTTTATTTATTATCAAAGAACAATCCTTTTTTCACATATTTTCAGCACTGATATGGTGATTTGGATAATATAAAGTTTGTAAATCGTCTTTCATAGCCATGGAAGTCGACATGAAAATACCAAACTTTTCAATTTTTTGTGAGAATTCAACTGAAAATAATAGGACTGAAAAGCATTATAATCCATATCGATGTTGTAATTTTTGATATCGATAGTTTAGTCTACTCTTTGCCCGTCGAGTTGACACGGTTTCAGTCTCAAAAATATCAGAATATGGGCAGGGGAGGGGTTTAGAAACTGTGAGTCGTGAACGAAGATTGTGTGTCAAACAGCTGATAAGAGGTCAAGTTGTCAGGTAAATACAACGTGATCACGAATGGTGCGATCTGATTGGCTGACCTTGTTCTCGACCTCTGACTCCGCGCCAGGGATTGGATGTTGAGTCAGGGTGAAAGTTCGCCTCTCTTACTATTATATTTTACTACGATTTGTTTACATTTCGATTGATCAGTTGTTTTATCAAATTTTGACACGTATTCACGTTAATTATCTCTAAATATTTCCAATTTTTACTGGATTATTATAACTATACCTAAAGTGACAAAAAAATCCAAACGTTGGCTACAGTTATTTGCTACAAAAGCCAAGAAAGCAAGAAAGTTATGATGGCTCGTGGTTGACCCGTGACCACAAATCTTTGATTGGAATTTGGTGTGTGATAGTAAGTAGTATTATGATAAAGCGATTCCAAGCAATGCCACAGCGGAAAGAAATGAAATGGGCTATTCTTGCTGGTCTTTACCACGGTTATTACACCAATGACTTCCCTCAACATAGGTATTGTCCTCCTGAACCGGACTCCAGATGCTTTTATAAAAAATATATTGCTGCCCATGTGTAAACTGTTGACACAAGCAGCGTGTAAATACACTTTTGAATTTTGATTTAATTCATGAGCACTTGAAGCCTGTATATGCTTTGTTGAAGTGTTGTGAGATGAAGACAACACAAAATCCAAACGAAAGGTTTCATAATTCTGTTTGGTCAAGATGCCATAAAACATACTTCCATTCCCTAAAAAAAAGTTGAGTTTGGTGCAGAGTATAATTTTGGTCCAACAGAAATAACATCCCTGGAAGTGTCTTTGGGCATCGGTGGACTGAGAGAACACTCCCAGATGTTGAGTCAGCAAGCAGAGTCAAAAAGACTTGACCAGAGCATAATGGTTGCTCAACACAAAGAGAAAAAAAAGACGCAAAATGAAAGCTCAGACCCGTGAAAAAGCCCAGAGGGAGGCAGAAAAAGAACACGGGGGACCCTCATACGGTGCTGATATGTTTTGAGCTGGTTGTACCGTTTTGTCTTATTATTTTCATTCATTGTTATCTTTGATCTCGTTTTTCTCAAAATGACATTTTTTAACACTATTTTTTATCTTATTTTGTCATTTATCAATCAATTTGTTTAAAATTGTGCATGTCTAGAGCTATAGTGATTATCTAAAATCATACAGAAGGAATTTTAAATATCTTTATTATTTTTTGAAAAATTGACATTTTTATGTCAAAAAACATGATTTTTATCATACCGAAAAAATATTATTTTTAAAAATTTGTAAATAAAAATCTATTTAAAATATTTAAAAAATGCTCTGTATTTTTTTTAACAATATACAAATATACAACCATGCCAAATTTCAAGAAAATTCAATGGAAACTTATTGAGAAAGTAACTTTTTAAAATAGCACCCAGAGAAGAGAAAAATCCAAGATGGCGGCCGTCACCATGGCAACCGGACACGCCCACCGAAATAAATCACATGGTTCGAATCCATTGGTCATAGGCAATGTCCCAATATAAAAAGATATTGGATATAATCATTATTCTTGAAAATAGTTTCAGGTGTCGCCCCTCCCCTTAATAAGTATAAGGTAAACGTTTTTTACATCACTGTTGCTGTCAGTGACGCTATGTTATTCCTGGGACCACGGGTCATTGATTCCTAGGGTAGTGGGTTACTGAAAAACACATTTGCAACCGGTTTCAATTTGAGAGATATTTATGGCGATGAAGGTGTAAAATCGATTTAAGATCGATGCTGCCGTTGATATGCAACTCCGCCCCCCCCCCACCACCACCAACAAATAAGCAAACAAACAAACAAACAAACAAAAAGAAAAGAAACAAACCAAAGTACACAAAAACTAAACAAAAAACAAACAAACAAAATAAACCAAAACGAGCAAACAAACAAAAACAAATAAAACAAAACAAAGCAGAACACAAGACAAGAAAACCATTAACAAACAAAACAAAAAAGAAACACCAGCAACAGCAACAACAACAACAACAATAATAACAACAACAATAACAACAACAATAACAACAAACAAATAAAACAACAAAATCCAACAAAATCAAATCACTTTGGCAAGTAAATTTTGATGAGGAAACCAAAAGAAAAATTGAAAGCACTAACGTTTTACCAAGATGAGGCCTTTAAATCCATCGATATAATTTGAAAGAGAGCTTTCTGGCCAAATATTTAAATACGTGTCTTTCGAAATGTCTTTGTGGCGAGCAAAAATTAACACATACCCACATCAAAGAAAGAATAATGAAATTAAAAAAAAAAACCCAAACCAAACATAGACCCAAAAAATCCAAAAAATCCTGGCTTTCTTGAACAGGTTGGCACCACGTGTAACCGTGAACACCCAGTTAACCACCAACCGTGTTCTCTGTTATCAATCCATGTAGTAACACAGCAAGTGCCATCGCGGCTCGATTTAGTGCAAACATCTTTATCTCCACCTCTAAAGAGTTTACGAATACAACTCGATGGGAATGATAAAAAAGACGATTAAAAAAAGAAAAAATATACCCCCCCTCCCACGCCGACAAATAACAGGAAAAAGCAACATCAAAAACAACAATAACAAATCACACAACAAAACACAAATTTTAAAAAACCCAATAACCCCCCCCCCCCCCCCCCCCAAGAATGAGTTTTTAAAAAACATGACAAAACAAACCAAAAAAAAAAAAAAAACCCAAACAAGTTCGAATAAACAAGGCAAAAATGAAAAACAACAACTAAAAGGGCAGAGGGAGGGAGAGAGAGAGAGAGAGAGAGAGAGAGAGAGAGAGAGAGAGAGAGAGAGAGAGAGAGAGAGAGAGAACAAATAAGACAGAATAGTTCTGTGAATGAAGTGTTCTCTGTAATTGCTTTGTACTACTTGTGCCATCAACATATTACACTTTTCTATAAAGATCAAAAGTCACTATGACAATCTATTCAACAAGTTTTCAGGTTATTCTTAGGATAGAGCGATGTGGATAACCAACTGGATCAATCAATACATACAGAGAGCCAAATGTTGATAGACAATGAATCATTAAAAAAAAAAAAATTGGTTTCTGGATATTTTTTATTATGAAATAGAATGCCTGACCCTTTTAAGACCTGGTGATATTTTTGATCTCTATAAATGCAAAATGAGTACATGGTCATTAACAGCGTTGTCTATGTCGGAAAAAAATAATTGTAATATCGCCCAATAGACGTCATGTCTCATCCTACATGTTAGGGTGTTGCTGTTGGCTAGGGACCCATTGTAAAGGGCTTTTAGCACGTTTAGTAGATATTGCTCTGTATAAATGCTCTAGTTATATTTCCACGAAATTTACGTGGCACACTGATCTCATATTATTTGCTGCCTTTTTGGAAAAGAAACTGAAAAAAAAGCATTCACTGTTTGAGGTATCTAATGGTCTAACTTGATTGAGTCCGTTTAGTCCGCATCATATCAACCTACAACCTCTTATAATATGCTTGAAAATAATATTGTAAATCTGAATGAACATCACTATGACTTGGATAAAAAAAAATCACAAAACAAATCAAAACAAGAACATAACAAAACAATAAACAAAAACCCAAAATGAGACCAACAAAAGAAAAACATAATTCAAAACAATAACTTATGACAGCGTGACGTAATGTGATTACATCAAAAGCACACACAGCACTGTAACGAAATGCTTCCGTGTAGGCGTCAGTTTACGACAGGATGTACGTCGTCGTAGTATTAGTTGTTGTTGTTATTGTAATCCCTCCGGAACAACCCTTCTTTTGTTGATACAGGTCGTATCAGATCATGCACCTATGGCCCGGAAGTTTGAATTAAACTACGTAGTGTGGGTGTTATTGTGAGAAAGGCATCAATCTTGTTTTCTCCGTAAACTTATAAGCAAAGTAGGATCCCTGTATTCTACAGGAGTGACTTTGTTATGGTATGGCTTGATTGATATCTCGTAACTATGGGCTGACGAATTTATTTATCCTTGATATGAGGATGTCCGGTATCAGGATGGGTTGTTGTTGTCCATGATTATGGAATCTGGGGAGTTTTAAGGAATTTCAGATGTTTACGGATATGACTAACATCCGTTTGTGTGGGTAGAATTTTGCTTCGTTTGCTTGATTTTTGCCTATAAATGCCAGAGTTTTGAGCAGTTTCTTCAGACCACTCAGCGGAGTCTTTTAGGCTCATTGTCTCAAAAGAGACCAGACAGCGGAGTCTTTTAGGCTCATAGTCTCTAAGCGATAACCACAGCGGAGTCTTTTAGGCTCATTTGTTTAACTCTTGTGTAGAGTTGGATTAAAGTCTTGTGTAGACTTTGTAGTGCTCAAAGTTCGAGCTGAAACACGTTTTGTGTTAACTCTTGTGTAGAGTGTGATTTAAGTCTTGTGTAGACTTTGTGGTGCTCAAAGTTTGAGCTGAATCAAGTTGTGTTATAACTCTTGTGTAGAGTTTGATTAAAGTCTTGTGTAGACTTAATTTGTGATTTCTATAATCTGTTCGGCTCTGGTGAGATTTTGAATAATATGTTGTGATTACAATTATGATTGTGTTTTGATATTAATATCATAATATCACTTTAAATTTTGAGTCTCAATTAATTAATCAGATAATGAAATTAATTGTATAATATATTCTTGTTGTAAAGAAAATAAGCTTTTCTTGCTATAAAGCATTATTATTTCATATCTACAAAGTAAAGCAATATTAATCAACATTAATAAATTGATTTG
>NC_088360.1:89327212-89329712 GCF_034508935.2 Berghia stephanieae | reverse complement strand
ATTATGTGTAATTTTGAGTGAAACGGTGTAGTTGTGCAAAACAAAGGCATTATTCATAGACATATAACACCGCAATTTGGTCAAGGTAACTTATGCCCAAATAAAGCGTCTGGTTTAGACTTCAGAAAACAAGATAAGCTGGAGGTGGGTGATGAAACTGCAACTTTCTTCCGTTTTCAGTGAGACAGGATACCGGACGAAGAAAAAAAATATGCTTAAATCACCCACATGACCTTGATGACGACCAAAAGGGATAATGAGGAATAAAAAAGCATAAACATATAATTTTATGTAAAATGATAGAGAGAGGGAGAGATAGTGAGAAAAAAGGAGAGAGAGAGAGAGAGAGAGAGAGAGAGAGAGAGAGAGAGAGAGGGAGAGAGAGAGATAGTGAGAAAGAAAGATAGATGGATAGATAGAATGAGAGAGAAAAAAAGAAAGAACGAAAGAGAGGGAGGGAGAGAGGGAAGGGAGAGAGAGAGAGAGAGAGAGAGAGAGAGAGAGAGAGAGAGAGAGAGAGAGAGAGTATGAAGGAAATGTCATTCGGTCTTAGAGAAAAAAAAACGGAACGAAACAAAGCGTCCAGTATTAACAAATACTGGAAATAATATTGAGCATTTGGGGTAGAAAAATTTCACGTTTCAGGTTTTTACAAGCATCAGCACTATGTATAGAAGAAACTTGATATTTGTGATTTATCGTGATGTGAAGGAACCTTATTTAGCTATACAAAACAAAGGAAAAAAAGGATTGATTGAGTGACGGCAGATGATGAAGAGAATGGCGGAAAATATACGTTATTAAATGGTTGGGTGGACGCCGAATAGGAGCTATGAAAGCTAAGTCCTGTATGGCGAAACATTCGCTTTTTTTGTGGTATCCATTAGCCATTGGTTCCTGACAGTGAAATGTTATATAAGCCAAAAGCATAAACCGGGGTAACGTTTTGAGCCCAAAACCTTTCGGATTAAATATATTAATGTTCTTTATTGTATCTGTTAGAATACACATTTGGTTCGGTATTTTAAAAAATAGGAATGACATTAAAGATTAAAATTTGGGATAGACAAAACAATAAATGAAATTCCACGATTCAGGATTTTCCTGCATCAACACTTTAGATAGAATAAACTCGAGATTCATGAGTAGTCGTGAAATGGAGGAATCGCATAAAAAAGTAGTCATTCATAGCCGAATATTTCCCGGTTTCTATAGCGTGAAACGTGGACAAATATTGCTTGCTATCCTTTGGGTAGAACTATATTCTATCGCAAATAATTTTCCGCAAGATCTAACAAACCAGCTACCCAATCACTACCCAATACAAAATATGTAAAAAGGACTGATTGAGTGATGGAGAACGGATATAGGTTATTAAATGGCTGGTTGGACCCCGAACGAGAGCCCTGTAAGCTAACTCCGGTGTGGCGACTAATTAGCCTTGGCATTAATTAGCCATTAGTTGGTGACAGTGAAATGTTATACCAGGCCAAACGTACATTTCCATGCGATGACTAAAAAAATCTTTTTCATTTTGGTCAGAAAAATTTTACTTCCTAGATCATAGAGCAACATCAATTAAAGGACCCTACAATTGTGGAGAATAGGATTAAACAATCGTGACGTCACTTCCCTCGTAATGCATAGTCACTTAGTAACTGGTTCTAAACTATCGGGAAAATGGCGGACGCCCTAATGAAATGCTTCTCCGACGAGCATAAAAGTGTATCCAGAGGAGAAAAACATTATAATTCTGATCATGTTTTTACTTTTATACATTCTGATCACATGCCATGTGAATAAGTTATAGCCAGCAGGAAGAATAAAAAGTACCGATTTTCTTTGTTTAGAACCAAGCAGCTCGGTGATGGGCAGACGTGATATCAGATTATTGAATCCTATTCTCAAACCCAAGACCGAAGTCGCAGGTTATATAGGTAGATATACACACACACACACACACACACACACACACACATATATATATATATACTATATATATATATATATATATATTATATTATATTGATGCTATGTGTTTAGTTAACAAACTAAGAACATCTGTCCGCCGGGTATAAGGAACTATCTGTAACCTTAAACATTTATAGTGAGCACTACTCATAAAAATGGCTGGCTAAATACACACACACACACACACACACACACACACACACATACACAATAAATAATAATATAATATATAATAATATTATATATATATAATATATATATATATATATATATATATTCTTTCCTCGTCAAGGGCTCTCACCAGCGCCCCCCCCCCCCCCCCCCCCCCGGCCCTCTCCTTCAATTATTTTGCTTTTTCAGAAACTCCCCTCTAACTCTCTCAAGTTCTCTTATCTCTCAGACATTTTCTTTTCCACAGTTATATCGACTCCCCTCTACAATTCACGATTTCAAATTAAATTGATTTATATTCACATCCATTTCATCCACTCTAAGTATTACAATCATCACAATCTCCAAGCTATGGTCT
>NC_088360.1:89319712-89324712 GCF_034508935.2 Berghia stephanieae | reverse complement strand
TTCCTCTTTGTAGTTAGATATGACAAAAAGTTCTAGCACATCAAACTTACAGCATTAAAATTGTTAACAACGCCACTACCACATTATCTCATTTGTTAGTAGTGTTTCATTCATCTTGTTTTGTTGATAAAGGGAAAAACCCGAAACGTCCATTTTATCTGTTTTCGTGCATTAAATTGAAGCTTACATTCAATTTCACATTGATATTTATTTCAATATGTTCGTGACAACAGAATATATTGATTCTATTTTTCCGGACTACAGGATGATCAAAGACAATACTTGTTGCAAAAAAAAAAAAAAAAAAAAAAAAAATAAAAAATAAAAAAAAAAAAAATCCAAGTAAATTGTACGAGTCATAGTGATACCACAGTGCATAGCACAAGACGTGACAAGTTTTCAGTGCCTTCTTCAATAGTCTGATGTCAGGTCCGCCCAGCAACCAGCATCTTGGTTCTAAACAAAGAAAATCTGTACTTTTTATTCTTCATGCTGGCTAGAACGTTTTCACATGTCATGTGATCAGAATGTATAAAAGTCAAAACATGTTTTTCTCCTCTGGATACACTTTTATGCTCGTCGGAGAAGTATTTCATAAGGGCGTCTGCCATAGTTCCGATAGTTTAGAACCAGTTACTAAGTTACGGTGCGTCATTACGAGAGAAGTGACGTCACGGCTGTTGAAGCCTAACCTGATTTGGTACTGGTTTTTAATTGAGCTTTATATAGCGCAATATCCACTAAATGTGCTCAAAGCGCTTTTCAAAGGGTTCCTGGTCAACAGTAACATTTAACATGTAGGACGGGACATGCCGCCTGTTAGGCGATATTACAATTTTTCGGACAAAGACAACGCTGTTAACGGCCAGGTACTCATTTACACCTGAGTACGGTGAGAGAATGTGAGTAAAGAGCCTTTCCCAAGGACTCAACTATGCGCCGAGCGCGGGGCTCGAACCCAGGACCTTCCGATCCGAAGGCGAGTGTCATACCACAAGACCACATAGCCGCACGTTCCTATGTAATAACATTTTCTTGCAATACTCAGGTATAATATGAGCACCTGGCCGGAAACAATGTTTTCACTGTCCAAAAAACTGTTATATATATCGTCTTATTGGCATCATGTTTCACCCTACATACTGACTTTTCGTATGGCTTGGAACACTTTATAGAGCGTTTTGATCCCATTTAAGAAGACGTTGCATTCACACGTTTCTGCTCATCCACATAATATACAGACTGCTTTTCCTTGATTGTAAAAATAGTATTAAAAAAAAATCGAAAAAAAAACCAAATCAACAACAAACTCCAGTGCTTCCAGCTATAGGGAATGAGATTAGGGGAAGAGTAGCGTCCCTTGATTGGACGTCACCCATAGTCTGTGACGTCACCGGTGGAAAAGTTATTAGAGAGAGAACGTCATGTTGGTTGTGCGCATGCGTCTAACGTCCTCGGGAATCTACGACAACCAGATTTATATATATCTAATCTATCTTTCGTGGGATCCAGATGATCGATGTCAGAAATAAATTTTTGCTAGAAGAAATTGATCTATTTCCTCACTTACGAGAATTTGGCGAGTAATTTGGACGGGTGTCGAATTTGGCAAACTATCAGCTTACGGGTTGGAGATGATGCAAACAAAATAAATAGCATTTCCCTTTGAAATAAAAATAGAAGAGTGTTCTCTCTCTCTCTCTCTCTCTCTCTCTCTCTCTCTCTCTCTCTATCTATCTATCTATCTATCTATCTATCTATCTATCTATCTATCTGTGTTTATAATTTCCTAGTTGATACATTTTTTATCACGCTTGCATACTTTCTTCAGGAGATTTTACAGGAATGGGCGGGGCAATGTTTTCATTCTCTACTTTCTCTTTATTTTTCCTTTCTTCTTTCTATTTTTCACTCATTTTTCTTTTTCTTTCTTTACTTTTTTGTGGCTCTTTTGGTGTTCAATTAGAATAAAGTTTATGGAACCGTGCCAGTAAACAGAGAAAATGAAGGGAAAGAAGGCGTGAATGGCTTGTTTGTATACATAACCTGTCACGCAATTCATCAGGAGGACAGGGGAGTAAGATGGTCGAGTGGCTAAGGAACCACGTTAACACCCAGTGGACTCCTGGTTCAAGTCCTACATTAGGCAGCTTTCATTTTTCCACTATAAATGAAATATGTTATATAAATATAACTGATATTGCTCACCTTTGCGATACATAGTGGCTAATGCTAGGTTTGTATCAAGTTTTCTTTTTGGTGTTGTTGGATAGCGTATATAGAAGAAAAAATTTCTTGAGAAGAATATTAAAAAATTACAAACACAAATGTATAGAACAGCTTTAAAAAACCAACAAAATACCGAACACGGGCCGTTTCGAGTTCAAAACCCCTCTCCCGTCAATATCAAATACAATAAAAACGTTAATTCACCACTTAAAATCCAGGCAGACAATAGATCAATATTTGGCTCGTCTTGTTCTTTCGTAACAGGATCTTGAAATGTCAACAACAACAACAACAACAATAACAACAATGGCAGCAAACAAAAACTACTACAACAATAAACACGATAGCACAACAAAAAGAAAATAGCATTTAATAAAACAAACAAAGAAACCTCCCACCCAAAAAAAAAAAAAATAATAAAAAGCAGCAAAGCAGCAACATACAAAACAAACAAACAAACAAAGAAATAACATCCTAAAAGAAACCCCATTACATTTCCACGTTTCATTAATATTACTGGACTTATTTTTTGAAATCTCGGCCTTACGACGTTTTGACAAGTTGATTTTTTAAAAGTCAATCCATATATTAATGTGAGGTCAATCAATATCTTATCGCCAAAATGTATAAAGGCTTTATTAGTAAACCGTCTCTCCTATAACCTTTTTTTTCTTTTCTTCTCTGAGTTGATTCCTATCAACGCATTAAAAGGTCAACCTGTTTACTCCTCCATGACTTAATTCAACTACAGCAGCATTCTACGAAACACCCAGGTCAGCCATGTCAACGATGAAAAAGTAATAAATCCTAACTACAGACCTAGCTCAGACTGAAACCATTGAATACATGACGGCAATGACGTATCAACAATGAAGAACCAAAAAATGGGATAACTTTTTTAAAAAAACAACACACAAACACACAAAAAATACAACCACTCACACATTTTATAAGGTTTAAACACGAACAGCCCGCATAAATAAAAATATAAAAGGTCTCTGTGGAACACCTCCCCCCCCCCCAAAGGCAAAAACAAGAACAAATCAAAACAAAACAAAATAAAAACAAAAAGGAAAACATCAGATTTCCCCGGAGCAATCTTACAGCCACATCAATATTCAAAGGCCCAATACCCCTGTACGTATTGCAATTCGGGTGCATCTGGCAATCGATCTTGGCTGGAATGTGGTGCGTCGGGTCGATCGTTCATTCAGAATACAGTGTGGTATTTGAATACAGCTACCAATCATAATTGAGGCATCTCTCTCTCTCTCTCTCTTTCTCTCTCTCTCTCTCTTCCTCCCCCCTTCTCTCTCTCCATCTCCTCTCTCTCTCTCTATCTCTCTCTCTCTCTCTCTCTCTCTCTCTCTCTCTCTCTCCCCCTCTTTCTCCATCTCCTATCTCTCTCTCTTAATCTTTCTCTCTCTTTCTTTCTCTCCATTTCCTCCCCTCTCTCCATACCCCCCTCTCTCTCTCTCTCTCTTTCTCTCTCTCTCTCTCTCTCTCTCTCTCTCTCTCTCTTCCTGCCCCCTCTTCTCTCTCCTCTAAATATATATCGCAAATCTCTACTTCTCACTTTGCATATTATAACCTCATGACTCCTGTCTGTGTTACTCTCAAACATATGGACTCATCTGTCGATCTACAAGAATATCTATGTCTATCTATCGTTACTTCTACTGATCAAGCTACCTACAGTCTTTGCAACCTTTGGATTTTGTTTAATTGGTAAAAAGTTCCGGTACCCCGAGACATAATAATATATTATGACTTTCAAGAATCATTAAATGAGTGAACTATAAACGTTACATCTATGTATCTCCCAGCCATTTCACCTACCAACCATCCTGTGTATCTCCGCGCCATTTCACCTACCAACCATCCTGTGTATCTCCCCGCCATTTCACCTACCAACCATCCTGTGTATCTCCCCGCCATTTCACCTACCAACCATCCTGTGTATCTCCCCGCCATTTCACCTACCAACCATCCTGTGTATCTCCCCGCCATTTCACCTACCAACCATCCTGTGTATCTCCCCGCCATTTCACCTACCAACCATCCTGTGTATCTCCCCGCCATTTCACCTACCAACCATCTTGTGTATCTCCCAGCCATTTCACCTACCAACCATCCTGTGTACTTATCTATCAATCATTAAAATACCCATTTCAGATTACCCAACCCACACATACACAATTACACACGCACATACAAACACAAACACACACACACACACACACATCTATAATCTCATTCTCCTAGCTATTTACCATTAACCAACATTATCCGAACCTCCAATTTTTATATCGGTCGCATCGGCTATATCTTTTTTTTCTTCTTCAATAATGTCAAATGTCATTCACTATGTCAACGAACCTCTTCATTCTATTTATTGTTACTACGATTTATTTTTCATTTGATGTTTACCCGTACCTTCGCTTCATTGGGTAACGCATTGCTTAGACACTATCGAATTTCAAATCAATACTTACTTAAAATAGAATCGAAATAGGCCAGTGAAAGAAGGATATTGATCTTAAAATTACGCTGAATAGGAGAATTTTCGACGAGCCATCGGCCTGCCATCAAAATAATCTATAAAAGATAACGAGATTATGTGATTATAATTCGGATAGACGGTTGTCTAAAATATATTATTATATTATGATTCGATCCCTTGAGGCCCTGATAGCCGGTGTGAGGAGTTTTATCAAGGCCATTAGTCTCACGGAGAGATCGGCCGTACTCTGAACCCCCCCCCCCCCCCC
>NC_088360.1:89309712-89312212 GCF_034508935.2 Berghia stephanieae | reverse complement strand
CTAACAATGTTCCAGTGCCCTCTCACGAACATATCACACCATGTCACTGTTAATTAATAATGTGGGTTATGTGGTCTCGTGGGATGACATTCGCTTTCGGATTGGAAGGTCCTGGATTCGATCCTCACTCGGTGCATAGTTGAGTCCTTGGAAAAGGCTCTTTATTCAAACTCTCTTATCGTATTCAGGTGCACAACTAATACAGCGTTGTCTCTGTCCAAAAAATTGCAATATCGCCTGACAGGCATCATGTCACGTCCTACATGTTAAGTGTTAGCCAGGGATCCATTGTAAAGTGCTTTGAGCACGTTAAGTGGATATTGCTCTATATAAAAGCTCATTTTTTAAAAATAAAAAAGGTATCCCATCTAGATACAGCTAATTCAATGTTTTATCTCTCACCGTGATTATGTGATTATTTTTCTACTTACTAGCATTACCATAACAACCATCCCCAAAAGTACCCTCGTTGATTCTAATGTTAAGAAAATATGTAATCCGTAAACAAGAAACGTTGTATTAATTAGGATGAGTCTATCTTGATTAATTCCGATAAATCATTCGCATCTTCAAATTATTATCTTTCTAACACATGTGTAAGGTTCATACGTTTCTCTCAGTCGGTAATGTACTTGAAGCTTTTGGTTTAAGAAAACAAGGGCTAGGTAATAAAAATATTGATGCTATGTATTTATGTAAAATACTCACGACATCTGACTGCCAGATGAAAACAACAAAACAAAACAACACACACACACACACACACACACACACACATACACGCACAACTATGTGTAACTTTAAACTTTTATGGTCTGAATGATATATTTTTCTTAGTGAAAACTAATCACCAAACTGGCGGTCTAAAAACAATAATAAAAAGCTGAGTGACGTAACTTCATTCCTTCTATTGCTTCATTTTTTCCATGGTATAACTCCCCCCCCCCCACCCGAAGAATAGTAGAGAGTAGAGAGAATGATAACCAGGAGTTTAAAACGTGAAGTAAATCTACCAGCTGTTCCTTTCTTCAAAATAATTTCATAATCATTTCATATTGAGATGAGACATGCATTTTAAAAAAAGTAGTCCTTCACTCCATTAAGCCCATGGAACCAGAGTTTATGCCGGTTTAGCGTGAAACGGACAATAGCAATTGCTTGCTACCCTTTGGATAGGACGCTAGTCTAACGCAAAGTGCTTTCCGCTAGATCTAACAGACCCAGCTGCCAAATTACTGACCGGTAGACAGGGGGGTCAGAAAAAAACAAACCCAAATCGATCTTGGTCCCTTGGCGTGTGAAGTTAGTGCTCTACCAACCGAGCTATTGGGACCCCCCCCCCCCCGACTTGCATTTAAAGTACGTCACAAATTTAAAGAAAAATTTGATTTTTCAGCAAATTTATTATTGTTTGCTGGAAATGGGAGAATCGCACAGTTGACTAACAACAACAGTGTATCAATCACAGTATTTCCCTATTTATTTTCTCTCTTTAGATTTCCAATCTCATTCCTACAATATCACGGCTTGTCTTTAAGACAAACATTCCAACAGTAAATCAATAATATGATTTAAAAAACCCCAAAAACAATTCAACTAAAATGTTTTTAAAAATTTTTAACTACAAGGATGTGAACCAAAACCCTATCCGCTTATAGGGTATATACTTATCCACTGCTCCATCTGCTACACTGATGACTCAGTTGTAAACCATCAACTTAAAAACATATATCTAATCCACCTAAATCCTGAACAGCTTGACTGTACACCCATACTTTGAAAAAACAAACCAACACGTATTTAATTCAATTTTGGCCAGATCTCTAGTCTTTCAGATATCGATTGATTAAAATGCTCTTCACCTTGCCAAAAACTCTGAAACCTGAGACTTCCGTGAAGCCTCTTCCTTCGAGTCCTGGGTTTGAGCGTATTTGACAAGATGATGGCCATTTTAATCGATCGATATTTGATGGACGAGTTTTCTGGCCAAAATTTTAAATACGTGATTTTATTTTTCCAGACAACTGTGGTATACCGGGCCTCCGATCGATTGGTTAAGACTCGCCTAACCTAGTCTCTAATAACAAAAGCATTCCTCTTGGTATTAAAATAAACAGGGTAGAAGAAGTGTTTTAAGGTTATTGATTGATATTCACAACAGAGTGTGTTCACATTTGAGCAGACCTGCCTACTGTTACGAAAAATTCATAGAATTACGACATTTTGGCTCCAATTTCAGAAATTCAGGAACATATTATACGAGTCATTAAAACTTATAGAAAATTAAAGTTGATGCCAGACTACATAATCTAAAATATTATGAAGTGTTTTTCATCAATATGAGAGTGATTTGTTGTTTTTCAAAGTTGACTATAGCGATTACAATCTTTATCTCTCAAAACTTACGAATTAAGAAAATTTCAAGGTCTGCAATTGAGTAAAGTATTTTGTTCTTTATGTAATAAATATGTAAAGGATTTAAAAGGCACTTTTTGAAGTC
>NC_088360.1:89299712-89302212 GCF_034508935.2 Berghia stephanieae | reverse complement strand
AGGACAGAACGTGCACGTGAGAGAAATAGCGCGAGGGAATACAAAGATAGAGGGAGACAATATAGAGATAGATAGATAGATAGATAGAGAGAGAGAGAGAGAGAGAGAGAGAGAGAGAGAGCGGAGGGAGATAGATAGATTCTATGACAGGGTATATGGGATTGTATTTCAATGGAAAAATGTGTAATATACCAAGGACAAAAATTTGAAGCTATAAAGGATGTAAGAGAGGAGGAGGAGGAAGAAGAAGAAGAAGAAGAAGAAGAAGAAGAAGAAGAAGAAGAAGAAGAAGAAGAAGAAGAAGAAGAAGAAGAAGAAGAAAAAGAAGAATGGCGATGATGATGATGATGATGATGATGATGATGATGATGATGAGGATGATGATGATGATGATGATGATGATGATGATGATGATGATGATGTTGATAAGAAGAAGAAGAAGAAGAAGAAGAAGAAGAAGAAGAAGAAGAAGAAGAAGAAGAAGAAGAAGAAGAAGAAGAAGAAGAAGAAGAAGAAGAAGAAGAAGAAGAAGAAGAAGAAGAAGAAGAAGAAGAAGAAGAAGAAAGGAAAGAAAACGAAAAATTAAAAGAAGCGGTAGGATAAGTAGGAGGAGGAGGAAGAGAAGAAAGAACGTAAAGCGAAGGAAGAGAAGAGGATGAAAAAGACATAAAATAAGGCGAAGAAGAAGAGGAAGACAATTAAAAATGAAAACGCCTCTAATGGATGGAATATTTGATTTGGACAAGAATCTCACTCGTTTCAAAATAAATTCCTTTTAAAGCCCATTGACAACTAATGTGAATGAGACGGCTCTCAAAGAATTATTTATTATGATTGCGAAATAACAATTGGAGGATTGATAAAAAGAATAAAAAAGAAAGAGGAATAACATACTAATTAAGGCTGTTAAAAATATGATAACGTTGGGAGAAAACAGATGTATTAGCATTATCATTAACATCAAAAGAATTGAGATTTCACATCTGTTGCAAAATACTTAAGATGCATACATACACATAAACACAAACACACAGACACCCACACGCACATACGCTCATATACAATTGCTCATATCAACATATTTTACAAAAATATATTTTTATAAAATATATGTTGATTTAAAAATTAAAACCATGAAAGTAAGAACTAAACAATGTAGAAGAAAATATTGAAAATAAAATTTGAAGACATATTCAAACGTTGAGAAATCATTGTATTTGCTTCCCATGTTCTTATTTGGATTTGTCTGTGTCTTGCTCTTTTTTCCTGCTCCCCCCCCCCCCCCACCTCTCTGTCTCTCTCTCTCTCTCTCTCTCTCTCTCTCTCTCTCTCTCTCTCTCTCTTTCTTTCTTTCTGTTTGTCTTTCTTTCTTCTTCTTCATCTTCCTCCTCCCCCTATCTCTTCCTCATCCAAATTGTCATCTTTCTTCACCACAAACATTTAAATGAATAAGATAATCCATATAGCACATTCCTGGGATTCAACATAATCACTATCCATGCTCCCTATTGGGCAAGGATGATGGTATAATTATATATTTTGAGAGAAAAAAACATTCTTTTTATTTCTATCTGCTTTTCTATCACACATAATCACGTTTTCACTCACTATAAATTCCAGTTTTGTATTGCATTTCTATTTCACTGACTGAAACATAAATTTTAAAAAACATAACAAAATTAAAACAAATTTGTTAAAAAGAATGTCTTTTATTGAGTTTTCTGGTTATGTAGCTTTTTTTCAATTGAAAAATAAAATCTCATTTGCAATCGAAATAATATGAGCTTGGAGACTTTGACTGGCCTTTTAATGGTCAGGAACAGGCATTTAATAAAGGAGGCTGCACTGTCGTATTCTTACAAAACATCTTTCATTTCTTTGGCGAGAATCAAACATCGTCGACCACCTGAGATAACCTCAAACATGTCCAAAAAGTCTCAAACCCGAGAGTTTTGTGATGGGTCAAGGTGTGTGTGTGTGTGTGTGTGTGTGTGCGTGTTGGGGGGGGGGGGGGTCATTTCATTCCATTAATATTTGAAGAAAAGGTTTTCTAGCCAAAAGGGAAAAAATGTGTTATTCACAATGTACGCAACAACCGAACCCAGGCATGGTGTTGTTGTTGGGGTCGGTGGTGGCGGCCAAATGAATGGTATCGAGACAGAAGCGTTGTAATCCGAATCGATCGGTACTAATAGTTACGGGATCGTCGATAGCAGATCGATGCAAAATAGTCCACATCGATTTTCTGTTCCGAACAAGACATAAAGTCACCATGAAAGCGTGGCAGATGTTTGTTAAAGAGTGATTTACAATCGTAGTTGTATTAGGTACTTTTGAGGTATGAAACATGTAATGACTCTGTTTATTCCCGTATATTTGGTTGTCCAAGAATCTCAGTCTTTTGTAATTTTTCTTTTCTTTTTTTCTGCATAACAAACGTTGCTACAAATTTCAATGAGGATATTCTAAAGCCTACATTTATTCCCTCAGGGTGTTATAA
>NC_088360.1:89292212-89294712 GCF_034508935.2 Berghia stephanieae | reverse complement strand
AGAAAGAGAGAGAGAGAGAGAGAGAGAGAGAAATATATATAGAGAGAGGGAGGGCGGGGGCGGGGAGGGCGACAGGAATAGCTATTATGAATCACCCAGGCGTCAGCCGCAATGCAACGCCCCAAACTGAGAGAGGGCGAAGTGTTTTGCTCAAGGCCACAAAACGCAGCGGTTATTTGAATTCCGTGCATTTCGAGTACAATGCAAAGACCGAACCATTGAGCCACGCTGCCCTATAAAAGTGTATCGAACTTCAATAAAACTATAGCGAAACGAATTGTGGCTTACTGTGACATGAAACTGCAGTCTTCTAAAGAATCGTAGTGGTGATTGTGGTTCATTTTGACCCCTTAATAATCCAAAAGAATTAACACTGAAATAATGAACTCCGTAGAGTTAAAGTAAAATTACGTGATTCTAAAAAAAACACATGAAATGTTAATTATTATTTATTTGGCTTGTAGCTAGTAAGTTGAGCGGAAGCTGTCAAATGACGGGAGTTATTATTTATGTGTTGATCTAGTTATGGTAAAACAAAGTCTTTTTTATACTAATGTGTGTTTGCACCATGGTTGTAATGGTAATGGCCAAAGATAAATGGCTTTGGTTGTTATCTATGTGCATCGTGTAATGGGGTTTGACGACACGTAAAACGTATTGAAGAGATAATAAAGCCATCCCTCCATATGTACGTCACTATCTATCTATCTGTCTATCTATGTATGTATGTATCTATCTATGTATGTATGTATGTATCTATCTATCTATCTATCTATCTATCTATCTATCTATCTCTCTCTCTCGATATATATATATATATATATATATATATATATATATATATATATATATATATATATATATCCATTTATCCTGTATATCCTATATGGCTATACTTCTCTATTTATCTATCTTCCTATATATAGTTCGAAGATGACGTCACTCAGGTCTTTGTTATTGTTTTTTGCCATCCGAGTTTATGAGTAATGCTCACTGAACTGTATTAACCCGACTATAAACGTTCATGGATACACACAGTTTTGTATGTTGGTCCGTTATACTTCCGGATGGCAATGCTATGTGCTTCTTAGCCAAGCGCATACTCTCTATATATCCATTTATTAATATATGTTTCTATTTATTTCTCTATCTATCTCTCCCTTTCTATTTTTATCTATTTATCTATATATCTACCTACCTACCAACCAACCTACCTACCTACATACCTTCCTGCCTATCTATCTATCTATCTATACACCTATCTCTCTATCTATCTATAAATATACTTACCTATCTCTCCCTCTCTCTATCACTTCCTTCTCTATCTATTCCTCTATCTACTTACCTGCTTACCCTATCATCTATCTGTCAATCAGGCTATCTTTCTATCTTTCTTCAAAGGCCGGCTTTGCTAAATATTGTTCTTCTATTTTGCTTTGTCTAGCATTACATTACTCATTTAAAGACAGCCAAATGCTCAGAGTCACATGCACTTCACACGTAGACACACACACACACACACACACACACACACACACAATATAAATAATTATGTAAGCTTATCAATACGATTATATTTTCATACAACTCTCTCTCTCTCTCTCTCTCTCTCTCTCTCTCTCTCTCTCTCTCTCTCTCTCTCTCTCTCTCTCTCTCTCTCTCTCTCTCTCTCTCTCTCTCTCTTTGTGTGTGACTATCCGCTACGGATTCCGCTTTCATTTCTTTTGGTCCTCATTTACTAACTTATCACCTTTACGACTTATTTTCCTCATGACTAACAGCATATTGTTCAAAACATTTGGTTCATTAGGTCCTTCATAATGTTAATTTCCATATCGAGCGCTATGACATCATGCGTCCTCTCATAGTCATAATATCATTATCATCAAACCACCGTGTCTAATAAATGAGGACAACGAATACTATTGGAATTCTAACGTAACGTAAAATACACATATTTGTTACATTATTCAGACTTTGGTGATGGTGTAATTAAATAGACGTTGGTACCATTATGATAATTACAATGAATTAGATTCAACCAATGTTGGTTTTGTAAAAGAATTCAAAGCAATTTGCCAATACAAACCAAAAATTCAGTCATATTTTAAATTAATAAGTGAAATCAGAATAAACACCAATAATATTATAGGTAAATAATTGGATTTAAATACAATTATTCCCATTGTAAGTATAAACGTGGATATTAAACAAATTATAGAATCACTAACTGTTAAATTCATAATATAGATACAAATCAAGTCGAGAATATATTACCTTATGAGTGACTAACATAGACATATTAAAGTCACAATTCAGAAGCAACCAACGAGTCAATAATATGTTATATTATATATTATTATGCTGAGGCCAATTATTTGAAATATTACAATATGTAAATGAGAAGAAAAGTCCAGAATACATTTTGTACAACTTTTATAATAATAAAATAGATATTTTATGTAGCCCCATTACCCACAACATGGCAACCAAAGAGCTT
>NC_088360.1:89277212-89287212 GCF_034508935.2 Berghia stephanieae | reverse complement strand
TGGCGTTGGCTGGGTCATGTGGCCAGAATGGGAAAAAGGGTCACTTCCCAAGACAGCCCTGTACTGGACAGCAGCAGATGGGAAGAGAAACCCTGCGAATGACCATGGAGAAAGAATTAAAGGAAGCAGTCCTGTCCTGGAATACAACCACCGCAAAAGCAGCCGATCGCAAAAAATGGAGATGTCTGGTGTATGCCCTATGTGCCTCGAGGCCCGAAGAGGATTAAGTAAGTAAGTATAGTGTTTTGTCTCGTGAAAATACCACTGTCAAACTGACACTGTCATTGAAAGAAGAATTAGTGAGGCAGACAGTCAATCTTGATGAGATTGAAAAATATTTCCCAATGAAATCAAACCGAATGTAAATCAAACAATTTACTCTACCAGAGGCTCGCAATACAAAAAAAAAATCATGTTGGCCTGAAAGTAGTCTGTCTGAGCCATTATGTTCATGAATCAGTATTTAATCCTGATTTCTATAACGTGAAATGGGCATTAGTAATTACTTGCTACCTTTTGAATAGGACGCGAGTCAATGGCAAAGCACTTTCCGCCAGATCTGTCAAACCTCGCTACCCAATCACTACTGGGTGTACAGGATGAGAGGGGGCGGGGAGCTCTGAGAAAAAAAATATCGACTACACTTGGGATCGATACTGCTCCCTTTGCTTGTGGAACGAGTGCTTTAGCAACTGATCCCCTATTTTTGACGTTACATTACGTTACTTTAACTACCACTATAGCTGCAATAAACGACCTTCAACTTGTCTAACATTATTAAACCCGAGACTTATTTGAAGGAGACACGATATTCCCACCATTCCCGCAGGCGTGGGCCGCTCTGCTACTATTCACACGCTGAACGCCCAATCATTCTCTGATTGATTTTCCCATTCTTATCAAATCAACACATGGCCCGTCCACAAACCAGATTACCGCACTGCCCCCCCCCCGCCCCCTCCCCCTCGCCCCGCCTAACTTATCGGCACGACGTTGATAAGATGGTAAAAAACAGCATTCAAATGCCCACTAGCCCCGTGCCTATTACCACTTTTATAACAGCCCCACCATGGCCAACGAATTGGCAGTAATTAAACAAAATTTCATCAAATTTAGATAATTGATTAATTAAAAACAGCAACAACCCCCCCCCCCCCCAAAAAAAAATCCAAACATATAAACCAAACAAAAACACCCCCTCCCCCCCAAAGAAAAAAGAAAAAATAAAACGAAAAACAGAGAAAAAAAAAAACATGAGAGGCGGGCATGAAAACAATAGCAGGGAAGTTTTGCAAATAGATGACAAAAAGTAAATTATTTCTGGTGCTATTTGCCGTCGATGCCAATGACTGTGAAAGTTAAAACCACACATTACTTCAATTTCTACAGGACGCAATTCTTCAAGGTCTAAATAATCATGGCTGCCAGTTTGGAGGCCCTGACCACAGACTACCGTCCTGTGTTATCTATGGCCCCGACAGCTCAGTTGCAAGAGCACTCGCTTTACACTGCAGATCAATCGCGGGTCTAGTCAAGATTTTTTTCCGACACCGACCACTGTCCACCCGGCTGTGATTGGGAAGCTGGGTCTGTTAGATCTGGCGGGAAGTACTTTGTGATAAACTAGTGAACTATTTCAAGGGTAGCAAGTAATTGCTATTGTCCGTTTCACTCTATAGAAACCGGATAAATTCCAGCTCCATGAACCTAATGAATGGCTTTGAAGGACTACTAACAATTTGAGATTAAGAAGCGACAACTTCCTTGGGCAGACTGAAATTGGCAAAAACGGAAGAAGACTCAAGGGGAAAGTGAAAAGTTGATAATACTCGTCATTAATATTATTACTCAAATAAAAAAAAATTATAGGACGTAGGCAGTTGCTTGGTGTAAATATTGGGATCAAATTAAAATATATAATAATTAAATATAAATATTTTTGGAACGGAAAATCAATAAACTGAACGTGTATTTTTTGAGGAAGTTGTCGCCATCCCAAGAGGTTTAAGCTATAAGTGGACTTTCTTTTATTTAAAGGGCAACAATCCAAATTGTTTAGACAAATTTGTGAAAGAAAAAAAGGACTACCCCCCTCCCCCCCCCCCCCCCCCCACACACACACACACCCGGAAAACAATCAAAATAATTTTTTTTAAAGGCAATTTAAAAAACATCCCAACTTAAAATAAAAAGTCCCAACAGCTATTATTATGATATACTAAAACAAAACATCAAAGTTTAATTTCCGGTCCATACGTGCTGGATGGTTAAGGCTATCACTTACGGTTCGAAGCATTCGTTTAATATTGGAATAATGAAATTTTGATTGCAAAATGTTTGAATGGATGAATAAAATACGATTGACAGATAGGCAACAACAAAGTTAATAAGATGAATGCCCATTCAATAATAAAGAGGGTATAAATTTTGAATTACGTAAAGTTAAAAAGGTAATTATGAAATTATGACGATGGTGGTAACAAATCTGATGATGATTACTATAATGATGATAATGATGATGATGATTATAACGACGATAAATAATAATATTGAAGACAATATGATAATAACAAATTAATAATAATAATAATAATAATAATAGCTATAATAATAATAATAATAATAATAATAATAATAATAATAATAATAATAATAATAATAATAATAATAATAATAATAATAATAATAATAATACCTGCTTATCAACTTGTCGCTATGATTCGTGCAAGGCTACGTGTATATAAATATATGCAAATAAGTGCACGTCGGTTCAAGGGATATAAATCATGTTGGCTATATATCATTTATTATTTACGAGGTTGTTTCCCCTACATCCAGTTATCCTTTGCCCTTGCCAGAATACGGTTATTGAACTCTCTCTCTCTCTCTCTCTCTCTCTCTCTCTCTCTCTCTCTCTCTCTCTCTCTCTCTCTCCCCCTCTCTCCCCCCCGCTCTCTCTGAATATGGGTCTCTCTCTCTCTCTCTCTCTCTCTCTTTTTCTCTCTCTTTCTATTTCTCTCTCACACAATCTATCTCTCTCACACACACTCTTTCTCTTTCTCTCGTACGAATATTCAAGCACACATACACACAGCAAACAAACAAACACACACACACACACACAATTTCCTTCACTTAGCACTAAGTGCATTAATATGAGCTCAAAATTCTGCGACATGAATTGGAATCCTATCACTGCTATATAATATAAATTATTGAGAATCTTACTAAAACTTAAACATACTTCGTGAATATATATGTATAGACCAGATGGCCCGGGTGGTTCAATTATTATTACATGTCCCACACACATGTGTGCAAACCCGCCTTGTCACAATTTTCCCAAGGTCCGATACTTTTGTCCACCAAAAAGCAATTAGGTTGCTGGGTCTATCAGATATGGCTAAGAGTATTTTGTGATAGATCAATCAGTGTCATGTCCAAATAGCAGTAAGAAAAAATAACTTAGCACTAAGCTCACAACTCATTGGTTCATTATGGTTCATATTGACTGATAAGAAAAGTTTATAATAAATGTACACCAATAAAAACACTGTAGAAGCAAGATGCTGATGATGTGCAACTAAAGCAACCAAAAAGGATAGGAAAACATGCAAGCCGGCAAAATATAAGATTAATATATCAACAATTAAAAAAAAAGATATCCAAAGCGAAAAAATTAAAAAAGAGGAGTACAACAGCTATTTGATATGCGTACAACATGCAACATGTACACCATGTCATACAATAAGTATGTTTTAATGATAAGCAAGTCCTATGTAATATACTAATCGTTCATTCATACAAAACTATTTTTTGGTACTCTGAAAAAGCAAGTATTTAACACCTTGGCAAGAAAAGTAGTCCTTCAAATATCGATCGGTTAAAATGACCCTCATCTTGGCAAACATTCTCACGCCTGGTACTCATGAAGTCCCAGGTTTAAGAGTTTTTGACAAGATGAGGGTCATTTTAATTGATACATATTTGAAGGACGAGCATTCTGGCAAAATCTTAATTACATTTATTATGTCTATGATAGAATAGATGGCAAATGAATTCATTTTAATTCATTCGTTAAAGACTAAACTTTTCGCCATCTTTATACCGTCAGGACGTGTTGGCATCTGATGGAACTTCTTCTTTCGTCTTTCTAGATTCTACCTAAAGTGTTACCGTTTTTATTGGTACTAGTATTGCCTTTAAAAATGATTTTGTGATCGAAACGTTCTATTATAAATGTTTTGCCCAGTTTATTTCATCGCTGTTCTATGTTTGCTCAAAATGTTATCCCGAATGTGTTCACTGGCTACCTGTTGGTTCCGGTTTGGCTTCCAGGGTGATAAATTTATACTGTGTTTTTATCTGGCACATCATTATTCCCTTTATCGACATTCCGATTTGTTTATTGCTTCTGAATGAGCTCAACACAATTATATACATATATGATTTTGTTTTCATCGCTGGATGAGAAAAATATGCATAAAGCTGTCCGCGTAGCACAATATTATGATGTAGTTTATTGACTGTTTATGGTTGTATTCTCTCTCTCTCTCTCTCTCTCTCTCTCTCTCTCTCTCTCTCTCTCTCTTCTCGGTGTGTGTGTGTGTGTGTGTGTGTGTGTGTGTTTGCGCGCGCGTTTGTGTGTTTCTTTATGAAGGTTAATTTTTGTTTATTTTTCTATAAATCATAATCTTGGTAAACCACCAACTAATTGATTTAGCACAATGGGAAGGTCAAGTTGTAGTACATTCATCTAACGTCTCTGAGTAAGAAATATCTCTACAAGAACTAAACTGCCGTAAATGACAAAACATCTTTTTTCATATTTGGCCAGAAAATTGTTGTGGAATCTCAAGACCAAGACTCATCGATAAGTTTGGAGTTATTGGATTCTATCGATTTATACAGAGATATCAAAATCTGTTTGCCCAAACAAAAGACGTTTTGTCATTTATCAACAGTAGAGATTCATTTCAAAACTAACCAGTTAACTGCCGTACTCTGGAAAGACTCGTATTTTTAAATTTGTCCAGAAAACTGGTCCTTCAAATATCGATCGATTCAAATGACCGTCGTCTTGGCAAAAACTCTCAAACCTGGGACTTCGCGAGATTTGTTCAAGATGAGGGTCATTTAAATCTATCAATATTTATTGAAGGACGAGTTTTCCAGCCAAATTCTTAAACACGTGTCTTTCCAGAGCACTGTGGTTAACTGCTTAAACAATGCACAACACCGTGACAAGCCTTTTGTGTGAGGACAAAAGTGGGAAATAAGAAGACATAAATGTGAGCGGGCGGGTGGAGCAAAAGAAACAGAACATCTCCGGTGCTTACCTGTCCGACCTTTTCAAAGGCCAACCCGTGACTGCATCCACGCAATAATGCAGTGAAGGAACTTCCTCGCGTAATGGAAGCATGGGATCCGATTCCCAGTAATATTTGTTGTTGTCCTCATCATCGTCGTCGTCATCATTTTCATCGTTGTTGTCATCATTGATGTATACGTGAGTTACGTCCGTGTGGTTGTATCCGTAGGGTGAGGAGCTGTAGTGATGTTGATAGAGATGAAGAGGTAAGGACAAGTAAAGGAGACAATTTAAATTTTAGTTTTCAGTTCCCTAAAATAATTCTCTAGAGTTTACGTGGACTTCATGAGGGCTAATGATATACCCTGGGTTATACTCGCACAGTGTAATCTATTATAAAATGCATGTAACTATATTAACTAGTTAAAATGACGTTATGCAAATTACAATGTGTACATTTTTTCATATTAGGGTGGCACACGGTTAGTACCCAGTGCAAAGCTCTAGATTTAATATTATAAGCTTTTTTAAAAATTGTCTTTTTTTACCGTACAGCAAAGTAGTTTTCAAATACTGATAGAGGCCATGGAGCGGTTAAAATACATATTATGTAATTTTGAAAATCAAATCAAAGATAAAAATAATTTATATAATTGGCAGCGCTCCGCCAATAACTACTTTTTATATAAACATGTCAGTGGTGTGTAAAAAAGAAAAATATTGTTTTGATCAGAAGTAAATGGCATATTGTGTTTTCGCGAGATGTATAACCCTGGTGAAATAACATAAGACTGACAGAAATAAAATATGCGACCTATCAATACCAGACAAAATATTTCAGCTGAAATATTGATAAAGCGAAGAAATTATGATAGAGGAAAGACAAAATGTTGGCAGATGTGATAATTTGAACATATTCAGCAAATGATATTATAAACAGAAGAAATATATAGAAAGATAATAGAAAGATAAATAGATGAAAAGACAGACAAGCAGATAGCTAAATAGGGAGTGAAAGAGATGATATTATGATAAGTTCCTATAAATGAAGACGAAAAGGGAAAGGATGCTAAGGAAGAGGAATAAGGGCAAAATAGCCATATTGAGACAACTCATCGTTGTAGTACTGGTGGTGGTGGTGGTGGTGGTAGTAGTAGTAGTAGTAATAGTAGTAGTAGTAGTAGTAGTAGTAGTAGTAGTAGTAGTAGTAGTAGTAGTAGTAGTAGTAGTAGTAGTAGTAGTAGAGTAGAAGAGAAGAAGAAGAAGAAGAAGAAGAAGAAGAAGAAGAAGAAGAAGAAGAAGAAGAAGAAGGAGGAGGAGGAGGAGGAGGACACACACACACATACACACACACACACATACATATATATATATGTATATATATATATGTATATATATGTATATATATATATATATATATATATATATATATATATATATATATATATATATATATATATATCAGTTCACCACAAAATGTCCAAATTATAAAATGAAAAAAGTAAATTGTAAAGCCTAGTATTTTGTAAAGGTAGTCATCTTCTCAATGCAAACTATCTCAAAACACGACACAATGGATCTTTTCTTCAGGCTTATGGATGAAAATATATTTTTCTTTTTGTTTTTGCCTTTTCTAGCAAATATCCAAGAGCATTCCTGTCACAAAGGATGATAAGTTGTAGAATGTCATAAATACGTTATTTATGAGACGGATACATGACACAGTACATCGGACAATCATAGAGTATATTATCTTATACAATCTAAGTATAATCATACACTATGTCATGAAATGATATGAAATAACAAAACAGGTGGTATTATTTACGATGTGTTTCAGACTATTTTCATAAATTATCAATGACATGGAAAGCTTGAAAAGTTTTTTTTCTTCAATTCTTTGTTCAAGCAAATTCTTACTTCATTGCCAAAATAATATTGGGTGTGTTTAATGACTGGATAGGTGACAAAAAATTGGCCCGGATGTTATCTCTATGAAATTAAGAAATTAAGGAGGAGGCACCGGTATAAGATAAAGATCTGAACAAATGTGCATCAAAGGTGCCAGACAATGCAAGAAAGAAAATACATCCCAAAAATCAGTCTACCTCGACTGGGGATCGAACCTCAGACCTTCTGATTACCGGTAATCTCATGAAGTTGAAGTGAAATTGGAGACAAAATTTCGTATATCTACGAATTGTTCGTAATGATAGGAAGGTCTGCGATGTATCCTTTTCAAATTGTATATTGGGTGGTCTTGATAATCAAAAAGGGTTCTAAGTGCTTGTTTGCCAGCTGGGACTCTCCTATTTCAACAGGAATTCTCTCATCCGTTTTTCTTCCTATTATTCATCCCTATACAATTGGGTTAAGTATTCAAGTACAGTACCTATTTACTTTATAATTGAAATAAAGGCCAGGGTAAAAGTGCTCTAAATGGCAGTGACATTTTAATGATGGAAACATTTTCCCATAGATTGTAAATGTATAGGGATGATATTCTTATATAAACCAAGTGAAAAATTGTGTTGTGGTTTTGAATGAGAAAATGATTGAGAAAAAAAGAAGAAGAAGAGTAGGAGGAGGAGGAGGAGGAGGAGGAGGAGGAGGAGGAGGGTGGAGGAAGAGGAGGGGACGGAGGATGAAGAGGAGGAAGACGAAGAGAAGAAGGAGGAGGGTAGGAGGAGAAGCTGTGGAATGAAGAAGAAGTAGAAGAAGCAGAAGAAGAAGAAGAAGAAGAAGAAGAAGAAGAAGAAGAAGAAGAAGAAGAAGAAGAAGAAGAAGAAGAAGAAAAGTTGAAGTCTGTGATGATGATGATGACAACGATGACAACAACGACGACGACGACGATGATGATAATGATGATGATGATGATGATGACGACGATGATGATGATGATGATGATGATGATGATGATGATGGTGATGATAACACTGAGACGACGACGACGACGATGATGATAAAGATGTATATGATGACGGCGAAATGGCTGTTATCTTACAAATATATAGACATTTCTTGGACGTTAACAACCATTACCACTATACTGATTATCTACGCAAAATAGGTTATGATAATATTATACTATCTTCCACTGTCTTATTCTCCCTTTTTACTCTGCAGTGTTTACTTAATGACCTATCCAGTGCCTCGCCCCTAGTAATGGGTCAGCTGGCCCCTTGTTCTAGCTGGCCAGTTGAGCGGTTCATTGAGTAATTTATCACCCTAATCACCATCACCTTACTTAACTCTCACCTCCGTTGGTGGTCGGGTCAGCTCTCTGAGCGAGCCGGTGGGCAACTTGACTATCATAAGATTAATCGATTGTTGGGCGTTGGGGGGGGGGGGGGGGGGGGACGTTGGTGTAATCAGTGATAAGTTGGTGTACTCAATGAAAAGTATTTTATCTAAGAAGCGAAAGACATGGTGATACAGTTGTTTAAAAATTCCTTCTTTAGAGTCATGCATCCAATGGGGTATGAGTTTTTCTCAGTTTCTCTCGTTAGAATGACAATATCAATTGAACGGATCGCTTCCTACCATGACCCACTTTAGTCACTAGTTACGTCATGCTTCCTACCCTGAGGATAAGATGTTGTATATTATATGTTATTTATTTGAATTGGATTTTTTCCCTAGAAATGTTTTTTTTTCTGTTATTGTCTGTGTCCGTTGACTTACTTGTACATATTATGTTATGTCTTTGGACATGGATTTTTATTGTTATTTATTTATTTATTTATCTTTTTCTTTCTCCTAGAAATGTTTTTCTGCCATTGTCTGTGCTCGATGACTTATTTTTCAATGTTAGTGACCGTTGAATTATTTTTATATATCTTTTTTATTTTGTTTCTTGAAAAACGATTTGCATGTGTTTATGTATTATTTTGGCCACGTTATGGTTATTTATTTATATATTTATTTTTTTGATTTATTTATTTATTCATTCACTTATTTATTTATTTATTTTTCTGTCTATTCATTGATTATATTCATACTTATTCATTTATCTATTCAATTATTTTGGTAGTTTCCTTTTACCTGTATAGATTTGAAATTATTTCTAAATGCATGGTTCATATTTGCAATTACCTAAAATAAACTTTGAAAATTGAATTGAATTGAACTGTATTTCGTAAATCATTTTTAGATCAACATAACAGACCGAGTTACGCAATTATTGCAAACATTCAGAGGTTCGAGCAAGTCAGTTTGTGATTGGATGAATACAATTTTCTTATCAAAGAAATGAGCTACCAGACCCTTTATAGCTATGTAGTAATAGGTAGCCCTTTACACTTAACACTCGTGTAGTCTTTTAGCAAACAGAATTATAAAGAGGGTAATGACTTTTAAATGATCAAACATTGTCTTTCGAAAATGTAGTAAACATATCATTTAATTTTTGAAATCAAAACAAGAATATTGCAAAAAAGGGTGAGGGTGTGGTGTATGTTTTGTATGTGTGCGTTTGTGTGTACGTGCCGTGTGTGTTTGTGTGTATGTGTGTGTGTGTGCGTGCGTTTTTAAACTGTATTCCCATTCATCAATCGATTCTGTGAGAGAAAAAAATGTAGACATCACTCAAAACTCACGCAAACATTACAAAGTCGAATTTGAAAAATGACGGATGGAGGCAGACTCGAGCTAAGAGAGACAACCCGTGTAATTACAACAAAGAAGAAC
>NC_088360.1:89272212-89274712 GCF_034508935.2 Berghia stephanieae | reverse complement strand
AAAAAAAACAAAAAAAAAAACCACATAAATTTTTTTTTACTAGAAAACTCGTTCTTCAAATATAATAATAATAATAATAATAATAATAATAATAATAATAATAATAATAATAATAATAATAATAATAATAATAATAATAATAATAATAATAATAATACTGCACACGTATATAGCGCCAGCATCTAATGCAATATGAGCTCTAGGCGCTTTAAAAAAATAAAATATATCTCAATAATTAAACAATGACTACAGCTATCAGATAACAGACATATTCAATATTTAAAACACTATCAACATAGAAATACATTAAAAACAAATCAAGCAAAGAGATGTTTTCTAATGTTTTCTTTAGCCTGCTTTTGAATGCCTCCAAGGATTCTGAGTTTCTAATATAAGAAGGTAATTTATTCCAAATGGAGGGGCCAGATGATGAAAAAGCTCTTTTACCTGCATTTAATTTGTCCTGGGAAGTGCGTAACAAGAGCAAATCTGAGTTCCGAACAGGGGATTTCAATTCAATAAGTTCATTAAGGTAATTTGGAGCATATCCATGGAGGCACTTAAAATCCAATGTTGCTATTTTGTTGTCACTCCACAAACCATTATCAATCGATTAAAATAATTCTCATCTTGACAAACGGGGAGCAGGTTTGGGGATTTTGGCAAGATTTGTTCCTTTTTACCAATCAATACAATATGAAGGACCAGAGTTTGGCCAACATTTTTTTTTTTACAGAGTATGGCTGTATTATTTAAGTTGTGGCACTTGGCAACAATCTGGTTGTGTGCTAAATGAAATTGATCGAGACAAGGTTTAATTAAATTCAATTTTTTCCCCCCTCAATGATGGTTTTTTTATCAACTCAATAATCCAATTAATATTTGGATTTTAATTTTGATTACCAGGTTCATCCGTCGTGTACTTTTTTCAGGTCTGATCGGATAATAAAAGATGGTATGATTCATACAATATCCCCGTCAGTCGCCATAGCAATGAATATCAGCAACAGTTTTTGATTCAGAAAAGTGAGTGGAGCAGGCACTTATGTTGGTAACAACAAGAGATGAAGTGAGTAGAAAAGTGCCAGAAGACAATAGAGAATAAACAATTTTCGCGGTGGTGGTGGGGTTTGAACCCGCGACCTTATTGGTACGACAACTCCGCCTGGCCACGTTTGAAAAGCAAACGCGACCTAACGTCTCAAAACGGAACTAGATATGTCGGAAGGTACATGATTCAAATCGAATAGCATACGCAAATTGAATTTTTATAGAGCGCAATATCCACTAAACGTGCTCAGGCGATATTACATTTTTTCCGACAGAGACAACGCTGTTCACGGCCAGGCACTCATTTTACACCTGAGTACGGTGAGAAAATGTAATTATAAAGCTCTTTTCACGGACTCAACCATGTGCTGAGCGAGGCTCGATCTGAGGACTTTACGATCCGAAAGAGAGTGTCATACCACAAGACCACATAGCCGCAACACTTTCATAATGAGGTTATAGATTTGTATTCTGTCAACGACACTAAAAGTTGATCGACGAGCTCAGCAGTGCGGTCTTTGCTTTTCATCCGAAAGGTAGGGTGCACTATATGGCCTTGAGCAAGTTGCCTTGCCCTAGCTCAATTTGCGGCGCTGCACTATGACTAACGTCTCAGCTATTCCAGTCTCCCCTTGGAATAGACTCTGAAGACAAATTTCCCCTTTGGGTATGGCATGAATAAAGGGAATTTTTGTTTATTATTTTATAATTTATTATTTATTTATTAGTTTAAAAGCAAAACAGATTCATCAATACAATGTATCTGGCATAATTTTTATTAATCACAATTCATGCTGCCGTCTTTGGTGTCATATTAAAGAGAGATGGAATTTCTTCAAATCATTATGACAGCCACGTGCTTTTAAAGTTTTCTGTGAAGATGTGCAGAGCAGGTGGCAGGGAAAGAGGGTTCGGGATGGAGGGGGGGGGGGGGGGGGGAGGAGGTTGTAGGATGGTCGACCTGTGACAGTAATTACTGAGTCTAACGTTTTTCGCCATGAAAACAGTAACAAAGATCAGAAACGGGATTCGTTAAAGTCCGAGTGTCATGGCTGATACTACTCTCTTTGAAAAACGTGACAAATTAGATATGTTGGATTACAACATTTCCTTCCCTCTTTGACTCTCGATAGTAAAATACGGGTGAGATATAAAAGTTATATCTGATTGCTTGATGAGATGGTGTGCAAACGAATAATTTGTGTTGTTATATTCCATTAGAATAAGAAGAAAACTAACGAAAGAGTGAAAATGGAAAGGCTTCGTATGGGAACAAAACAGACAATGGACGTTTCGGGTACAAACCCTTCGCCAGCACAACAATACACAAATAAACGTGGAAAACAAATAAAATATAATGAAAAATAACTTGTATCGTCTGTACTCAAATGTTGTTGCAGGATGAATAAGGTGTTTTAATACGAATTTTGACCGATATCGATAACTTCTT
>NC_088360.1:89202212-89264712 GCF_034508935.2 Berghia stephanieae | reverse complement strand
CAACAACCCACTAATTATTTCCTATTGTTTTATAAAATACATACCAAGAAAAGAAAGACGATATTATTACATTTTATATATCATTAAGGTGATCAAATGACGCGTCCGTGAAGTCACAGGCGTCTTGTCTACCAGATGGAACTGTAAAATAATACCGCATTCTTCTCAAAGAAAGAACTGTTTTGCTGGCTTCCAGCAAATTTTATAGCAATTTCGATACACTCGAGATTATTAGGCCAGGTAGGGCGTCGACCGCTCTTTGTTTACAAAACTTTGGAAAAACAATGTGGCCGCGCAGTGTTACAAAGAGTAGCTAATTACTAGGCTATATTATTATCATCCGTATCGATCACTCGACTCAGGTGTGAATGACTACCTGGCTACAGGCGGTGACGGATATTGTAAGAGTGATCGTACAGAAAAAAACAACAACTCGTCTTACTGGCGACTGGTTCTGAATGAAATGGAAATATGGTTTCATATGGCCTGCAGGGGGAATGAATAAAACATAGTGAAGCGCACTAAGCATGGCTGTATAAATGTTCATTAATTTTAATCTGTAAAAAAGGTTAGTTTTTTTCCAACAAAAAGAAAACCAGTTAGAAAGTTGAAAGGTTTAAAAAATCAGGTCAATAGCAAACCCAGTCCCTCCTCGAGCTCATCACTCTTCAAGTGACTGTCTTGATAATGATTATTCAGGGTATTGTCCGACGTTTTGTTTGTAAACTTTTCTGGGGGTTTTCGTAAGCTTTGGTGTGTGTGTGTGTGTGTGTGTGTGTGTGTGTGTGTGTGCGTGTGTGCGTGTGTGTGTATGCGCGCGCGCGTGCGTGTGCGCGCATGTATTAGTGAAGTAATGGTGATTTCGTTAACTAAATTGCGGGATAAATGAGAATTTTACGATTTTTCTGGGTAAGTACCATAATGTCTGGATTTAAGTGAAATCTCCGATATGAATAACAGCAGTATCTCAGTAACACAATGTCAAAACACTTAATTTTTGGGTCTGAAAACTTTTACTTAAATCTTGCTTTAAATAAAACATTATGAAACGCATTGAGCATTTATAATCCGTGGAAATGCGATATATATATATATATATATATATATATATATATATATATATATATATATATATATATATATATATTCATATTCATTTATTATTTCATTTATTAATCGATTAGTCAAAAAAACAACAACAAAAAAACTCCAAACCTGTCTCCAAGTCATGATTCTTAAGGTTTAGTATTTAGAAATCTCAGGTTTAAAATGTGTAGACATGTTGTGGTTCACCTTAATCTATCCAAATGAAAAGTAAGGGATTTCTAGCCAAACCGATTTAATTCAGTCAGTCAGTCCGGCTCAGCTGATCTCGAAGTATTAACTCTTTCCTAACCGATCATTTTCAGTATTTTCCCCAAAATGGCAGGCTTACCCAGCAGAAAAAAATGATTTTTTTAAACTCAAACATGCTCTCTACAAAACAACTTTATCTTCTTATTAATTAAATAAATATCATTCTTCAAAGTTTGTGATGTACAAAATAAATATGATTAAGAAAAATGTAGATACTGTGTCGTAACAAATGTGACGATTTTGATGTAGGTGGTAAGGAAAGGGTTAAAATTGTTGTTCTTTTCATTCCTTGGGTTGCTCGTCACACTCTGGACGACTTTAAAGCCAGTGCGAGACTATAATTTGGCTTTGCTATAATACATGTATACGTTATTTGACTGAGATATCGTGAGTTCAAATCCCCATATAAAAAATAGCCATTCAAAGCAAAAAAAAACAAAAAAAAAAAACAAAAAAAAAAAAAAAATAAAAAAAAAAACCAGTGGAGTTTATTTAACCCAATTTCTATAACGTTAAAATTGCTTACTGCCCTTTTGACGGAAAGGTATTCTAGTGCAAAGCACTAAATTATCTTTTTAAAAAAATCATATAATATGTAAATTGAATTTTACATGTAGCACAGCTGTTCTGTCCTAAATGCTGCTATCTGATACTTTTGAATCAATATATATATATATATATATTATATATATATATATATATATATATATATATATATTATCAATCTGTGTCATTGGTAGGGGTGGCGGAATATGTATGCAGTTATTTATTTATTTACTAATTTATTTATTCACCTACAGCAGCAATTCGTTCATTCCCAGGCTTAAGACGCCCAATCCAACATAAATTGCTCTCGAGCATAATAATAATAATATAGATCGCTGCTTTTCAATCTCATTTCTTTTCTTTTCTTATTATTATCAAAAGATATGCATAAACAATAACATAAGTTATAAATCTACTTTATTTCGTATCCATGTCACTTTCTTCTGCTAGATGCCTATAAAGGAGGGGGAGACCCATCACCAAGAAAACAACAGCCCCTTGGATTGAGCCCCTGTAGTATGTCAGTATGTTACAGCCATCAAAGGGCAGCCCCGACAAATTGGTCCAGCAAGGTGTCCTGTCAGGTTAAGATCAAACACAGTCTCGTCTGGCCCCGACGGTCACAAGGTATAACTTGATTCTATGACACCTTGTACGACGGTCTACCACCATAATGCCTGCTCTTGTTGTTTTTGACTCCGTTATAATTTTTATGGTTTGCATTGTATTATGACCAATGTCTTTCCAATAATATGTATAACCTATTATGTTCTCGTCACAGTACTTTAATACTCATCTTTCAGATTATTTCCATCTTTTACCACTGCCCTCTCGCCTACTCTTAGTGTAGATCCTCTGAATGGACAAGTCGCTATGTAAGTGCCTCTTCTTCTTCCCCTTATTATTATTATTATTATTATTATTATTATTATTATTATTATTATTATTATTATTATTATTATTATCATTATCATCATCATCATAATAATCCACCTCCTCCTCCTCCTCCTCCTCCTTCTTTATCTTCTTCGTCTTCTTCTTCTTCTTCTTCTTCTTCTTCTTCTTCTTCTTCTTCTTCTTCGTCTTCCTCTCATCATCATCATCATCATCATCATCATCATCATCATCATCATCATCATCATCATCATCATCATCGTCATTATCATTATTTTTCCCCTTATTTTAAACTGAAAATAAATCGCATTACTGCGGGTTTTTTACTTTTAAAGATCAACGAGATACAAGGTTGACACATATTTTGTAAAATGCCAAGAACTCGTCAATTTAAACGTTCTGTTTCATCGAATCTCATCGGAGAACTGCCTCCAACTGGAACTGACACCGTGTGAGTTCAGCTGTAGTCTGTGACTTTTTGCCCTAGCGCTAATTGGCATAACAACCAAATGAATAATGAGAGAAACGACTGTTTAAAGAGAAATACAATATATCACCATTAAAGGTCGAAACATGAAATGTTCATGAAAACAATAATTGACTATCTCTGTCATAACCTACAGCTTTGCTCTGTCGTATTCTGAAAAAAAATCACATTAAAAAAATTGGCCAGATTAAATCGTCCTTCAACTATCGATCTATCAATTTTTTTAATCGATCAATGTTTGAAAGGCGAGTTTTCTGGTCAAAATATTTAAAATACTGCCGTTAATTTAAAAAACACAGTACCTATATGCAATGTTAACCAAATAGCACATACTGTGTTCTTTAATAAAACGGCAGAATGTGCGTGTTTTTTTTTAGTACAGCACTAATGGACTTAGACAAAACAGATTTTTTAAAATGTGTTTTTGAATAAACAGTTGCGTACCTATTAATATCCATTAACGAAATGGTCCTTCGTTTTGGGATGTTCTCCCGATTACATAAGACAAAAGGAGTGTTGTGTTTTCTAATTCAAATAGCGATCGGATCTTGAGTTGCAATATGATTACCATTATTTACAGGTAATCGTTACTAAATGCCACACTTCTAAACAGTGGAATTTTAAATAATTCGATCCTAATTTGCAAAATTATAGTTAGATTTTGTTTACAAGTAATCGATTATGTCACCTCCATTCTGCATTTAACTAACAGGCTTGAGATATCATCATATGCCTATAAATCATTAATTACGAAAGACGTATAAACCGCATAGAACATGCATTAATTTATTATGACCTTATTGGAAACTTTAAAAGCGAACTGATATACAGATGGGGTGAAACATTTTTAAAAATTAAATAAATTATAACAGCTCATTTGATATCAGGTGCTCGCCATATTTGTGCATCTTTCAAAAATCATCAAGGAACTTTAAATACACACAGCATAATATTTCATTGTTAAATTATGAACGCGCTTCATCACCTAAAACAAACTAATTCGCTTGTTTACAACGATTTAATGGATAATACCCACACCATCATAATATTAAAAGTAATGCTTGGATATTTGGAACTTCCTATTGATCTATAACATGCATACCAACAATGGTATAACAACAAGATAAGTTTATGTGACAGATACCAAGATGCCCCCCCCCCCCCTCCCTCTCAACTCTAAAAAAAAACAACCCCCCCCCCCCAAAAAAAAAAAACAAAAAAAAAAACAACAACAAAAAACCCCAAAAGACCACCCAAAAAACTAAACAAACAAAAACAGAAAAAAATCAGCCAAACAACAACCCCCCCCCCCCTCCCCAAGAAAAAAAACCCAAAAAATAAAAACACCAAAAAACAAAAAAAAAAAAACAAACAAATAAACAGGGAGTCGTCCAATTTAACGATTTTACAACATTCAGCACACCACTGATGGGAACGAGTGCGTGGGTTAACCAAACACTACTGTCATCATTTTGCCTGTATCTGAGACAATAGAGATAAACACGACTCAATTATCTACAAGTTTCCGATTCCAAGTACATATTACTTATTACCCCATCCCACGATTCCGTGACGTAGGCATTTAATCCTATGGATTTAAACTTGATGGATCAATATATTGTCATCTGTCATCAATTTGAATTCCTAACAAATGATTTCGGTTGACTTTTGACATTAAAATCTATTATATTGAGCTAGCCCGAGAAAAGGAAACGACTTCCTTGTTGAGAATGAACTACAATAAGAGGAAATAATATATGTGCAACTATATTGTGGTCTAGTGGTATCACACTCGCTTTCGGATCGGAAGGTCCTGGGTTCGAGCCTCGCTCGGCGCATAGTTGAGTCCTTGGAAAAGATTCTTTACTCACATTCTCTCACCATACTCAGGTGTAAAATGAGTACCTGGCCGTTAACAGCGTTGTCTCTGTCCGAAAACTAATGTACTATCGCCTTACAGGCGTCATGTCTCGTCCGACATGTTAAGTGTTGGCCAGGGACCCCTTGTAAAGCACTTTGAGCACGTTTAGTTGATATAGTGCTATATAAAAGCTCAATTTTTTTTTTAAATTTCGTGTAAACAATCTACTAGTCATTCTTCGAATGCTCTCGTTATATTGCCAACATGATTACACACCACATAAAACTATAATTTGATAGAGAGAAAAGGTCACTCAAAAAATGTGTGTGTCTGTGTATGTATGTTTGCGAATCCAACTAGAAAGGGTTAAAAATAAGAGAAGCAAGAAGACAGACCCACTGTTTACTCCGCGCGGTTGAGAGTGAGAGAAATACTAGGTTATTATTCTGAATGACTTCCCGATAAATTCAATCTAATCTCCCCCAAGACTACTTAACTCCTTTTATGAAGTCTAAAAATAGAAATAGAAAAAGGGAAAATCCGATTTATTCAAGGAAATGGAAAAAAGTGAAGAGATTGACAAGTGCTGAGGCACAGGGGTAATCTTGATGGATGGATAAAGGTGGTGTTAGGTCGTGATAAGGGTGGGGATAGGAAATGCAGAAAGAAAGGGGAGATAAGAGAGAGAGAGAGAGAGAGAGAGAGAGAGAGAGAGAGAGAGAGAGAGAGAGAGAGAGAGAGAGAGAGAGAGAGAGAGAGAGAGAGAGAGAAGGGGATGAAGGAAAGAGCGAACAGGATCGATAGAAAGAGGGGGAGGGAGAGAAAGTGAGTGAGTGGGTGAGTGGAAGAAGGAGAAAGGGGTGGCTGTAAAATGAGATGAAGAGAAAGAAAAGAAAGAAAAAAGAAAAAAAAAGAAAAAAAAAGAGAGAGAGAGAGAGAGAGAGAGAGAGGGGGAGAGAGAGAGAGAGAGAGAGAGAGAGAGAGAGAGAGAGAGAGAGAGAAAGAGAGAGAGTTTGTGTGTGTGTGTGTGTGTGTGTGAGTGTGTAAGAGAAAGAGATAGGTAGTTAGTTAGATAGATAGATAGATAGATAGATAGATAGATAGATAGATAGATAGATAGATAGATAGATAAATGGATAGATAAATAGATAGATCGATAGTAGAAAGAAAGAGGGAGAGAGAGAGAATGAGAGAGAGAGAGAGCAGACAGACAGACAGAGAGAGAGAGAGAGAGAGAGAGAGAGAGAGAGAGAGAGAGAGAGAGAGAGAGAGAGAGAGAGGTGACACGTTTAGGTAAGAGGGTGTGGTGGAGGAGAGGGATAGATGACTGATTTATTCTGGGCTGGTCAGACAAAACATGTAGATCGAATGTCGTGGACAGATTATGTCAATACTGGACAGTTGAATACGTTTGATGGATGTGCTACACTTTACTACCATACACTGAAAATACACATTTTCAATCATATTCGTCAGAAATCTCGTCCTTGAAAATATCGATCGATTAAAACGACTCTCACCCTGTCAGAAACAAAAACAAAAACAAAAACAAAACAAATCAAAACAATCAAACAAGGATTTCAAAGTTTGAAAGTTTTTGACAAGATGTGAATCATTTTAACAGTTCGATATTTGAAGGATGAGTTATTTTACCAAAATTTTTGAAATGTGTTTTTTTTTTTCAGAGTACAGTTAGTAGCCGTACACAACACTTGACAAAACACAATTCTTTCCCAACTTTGACCAGAAAACGTTTAGAACATCAAATATCGACAAATTAAATTCACCGCCCACCTTTCTAAAAAATATCAAAGCTGAGACTTTTTGACCTCTCCGCAGATTTGAGAATGTTTAAATAAGGTTTAGGGTGATTTTAATCGATCAGTGTTTGAAATATACGTTTTATGGTTAAAATGTGAGAAAATATTTGTTTAAAACATTCTGTCAGAGAACGGCGACACCAGAATATGTGACCAATGATCTCAAAACGGTTTTATGTTAGAGTGAACCCGATGCCTAAAAGGGAACTTTAAGCTCAACTATAATATTTGTTTTAAATTACATGCATCTTGAGGAGAGTGTTTAATTCGTAGCCTTGTTTTATTGTTCGTTTGTTTTTTACCTTTACTGGATGTTCGGACCAAGAGGATGGCCCATCCTTGAGAGAGCCTTCTCCGAGGTCACAACATACGCAATAATATAGATAGGTCAAGAACTGTATTATTACACCCCAGTGGTACAGTATTCTTTAAAAATCACTGTTGAAGTCGGTAAATATAAATACACCAGACGAGTAAAACGAGAATTTTAACGTAAGACGGGATTAGAAGTAGATTTTAGTTTAATCATAATTCACATTTGTGACACATCGCATCTAAACAGTATTATTCATGCTTGAATGAACCAGATTTCAAAAGAAGGATGTGAAAGTTTGACATCCAGAAATGTAAAAAAAAAAATGTAGTTATCGTCAGTTTAAGCATTGATAACCAAACTCTTAAAATAAAGTATACTTGTACTTGTTGCATCGCATGCATACTGGACTCAACAAGGAAAAAGGAACCGAGAGATACATAAGGGAGCCTGGAGAAGAACTGTACAGAGAGAAGTAAAAGCGAAAGACCGAGAACACTCGCTATTACTTGCTATTTCTTACCTCAAGCACACGCTGGCGCGGAGAGGATTGAGTGAGTGATTAAGTAAGTAAAACATAACATCGTAACCCAAGTCTCATTCTTTTTGACCAGAAATTAAAACTTTAGCAACCCAACACAATACCGGTTTGAGCCGATGGGTCACATTTCTTAGTTCAATCTATTTAGACTTTACTCAATTAAAAAAAAATCATTCTGTACTCACTGGATTCCAGCAAGCCGAATTCCAGCAGCACGCTCTGCAATAGGGCACGCAGAAACTGAGTGACTGAATTGTATCTATATAGGGAATGAGATTAGCGGAAGAGTAGCGTCCCTTGATGAGACGTCACCCATAGTCGCGAGGACGAGAGACGCATGCGCACAACCAACATGACGTTCTCTCTCTAATAACTTTTCCGCCGGTGACGTCACAGACTATGGGTGACGTCCAATCAAGGGACGCTACTCTTCCGCTAATCTCATTCCCTATACAATTAATCGTTGCCTCTCATGAGCATCGGACTTCGGCACGCCGGGATCGGGCACGCTTTTTTAAGCCTCTCCCAAGAGCGTGCTTAATCCAGGGTATATATCGTGTGGGCTAGGCTAAGAACCTCACAACATTGCCATCCGGAAGTATAACGGACAAAAATTTGTGTAACCATGGAATTTTATATATAGTCTGGATAATACATTTAAGTGAGAATTTCTCATATACGTGGATGGCCAAAAAAAAAAAACAAAAAACAAAAAAAAAACAATAACAAAGGCCCGAGTGACGTCAGCTTCATTCTATCTAGCTATATACAATAAGTCGTTGCCACTCATGAGCATCGGACTTCGACACGCTGGGATCTAGCAGGATTATGGCCTCTCTCAAGAGCAGATAGACTCGATAGGTCACATTTTTGTAAATAAGATTTTGGTGGGTTGTTTTATTTATTGGATTTGTGAGTCGATATTTGGGGGAACGAGAGAGAGAGAGAGAGAGAGAGAGAGAGAGAGAGAGAGAGAGAGAGAGAGAGAGAGAGAGAGAGAGAGAGAGAGGGGGGGGGGGCATTCTTTGTTTAAGAAACAATCTGTTTTATTGTGAATATATTGATGTAGAATTATAAAATATTTTTGGGTAAAAAAGAATACAGAATATAATAATTATGACAATTTAAGTGAATATATAATCAATACTGAATTATAATTACCTTTAAGTAGAATAGAAGTCAAATTTTAACAATGTTTAACATTTGAAATTAGTATATCATTGCTTTGATAAAATGTTAATTGAGTTTAGAATTATATGACCTGTGTCACCAACCCAGTCGTTAGAAATTAGTATAAAATGGATGTTATAATATTATAGCACCGTATGAATATCCTCTTTAAGCATAGGAATATATCAAGGATTAGTTAACATAATGATCAAAAATGTTTAGAATAGAATTAAAGTGCATACAAAAAGATCTACATGTGTGAGATTTACTTAGTTTCAAAATTACAAACGAAGGATTGGATAATAAATACACTTTAAGAATTTTTTTAGAAAACAAATAATATATATTTGAGGCTGTAACAAAGTAACTCAGGTGTGATTACGTTATTCGAGATAACAAACATTTTAAAACAGATATTATACCAATGATGTCTAACAGGCGACTCGAGCTGTCTGAAATGGAAATTTAGTTCCATGGGATTTGCTGAGAGAATCCACGTTGAATCCATATGGATACTTTATAAAACTATTGTTTTTTAAATTAATTATCTAATTAATTAATTCATGTATTCATTTATTTATTCCTTTATTCATTTATTCATCAAATTATTCATTCATTTACCTATTTATTTCTTTACATCCAACTAAACAACATTATTGAAATCACGTGAGATCAGAAGAAAGAAAAACAAAGCCCAACTCAACGCGAATTCGAACCAGTCCGCGGGAACCAAGAATTCTACTGACTCAGCCATCATGATATTAAAAACGGCTTTAAAAAGAGAACATTTTTTTGTTGTCTTAGCATTGTATTCGACAATTTTCCTTTCATGTTATATAGCGATAATTATCATGATCAGGCCTATAATCCAGACGATTGCCAATTATTCTCTTTCTCTCAATGGCCTTTTTATTCAGCAATATGAGCGCCTAATTCAAACAAGAGACCCTTGTATTGACAATTATCTCCATGATCGATTTACAGATGAGTTCACCGCTCCCAGTGACAAAATTCCTTTGTCCAATATGGCAAAAACCAAAAACCAAAAACTTTTATTTGAAATATCAATGAACTAATATTATTAATGACCCCTAAGTTGTCACCCATTATTAGTAACTGAGTCCTGCTAGAAGTCTCAGGTTTAGAAATTTGTGACAAGTGAGTGGTTATCTTTATAAGCGGATATTTTAAAGTAAAAATGTAATGGCCAAAAGTGAAAAAGTGATTTTGCCATTTTACTACTAATAATCTCCATGAATCGATTTCCAGACGAGTACACTTGATAACCAATTCCATTCCTGAGCTGTCCATGCATACGCATGTGTCATAAAGGTATGGTAAAAGGTGGTCGTTAAATGCGAGAAGTGATGAGAGATTAAGGCGATATGGATGTTTAAAACCATAGCTTGAGAAAGAATGCAACGTTTGATTGAAAAAGAAAACAAACAAACCCAAAACAATTCCAAATTAAAAACTTCAGAACTGTCTCGGAAATTGTCCTGTCACAAAAGTTCATATTAGTGGAGTCCCGAGAGCTCAATTATTTGATAGAGCACTCGATCTACAAGTATTGTTCAGCCCTTACATCAACAATGCATGGTCAAGGAGATTGGGTAGAAAGTACTTCGTGATATACTAGATTCTATTCAGAAAATTGTTAACAATTTTTAGTTTGGTGCTAACGTTATCAAGAGTGGGATAAACTACTGTTCCACGAGCATTTTGGATCTTAAGACAACCCTACAACTACAATCGTCAATTTATTCAAATATTCAAATAATCAAAGTGTTTCAAAATCGCACTTGATATCGTTTAAACCGAAATTCAAATTAATAGGAATAAATTGACAAAATGGTATTTAAAATAAAAGCATCTAAATTTACAATTTTATTCAATACCTACGACGTTTATCAAATCAAATTTTTGTCACAGCCTCAAATACATAAAGAGTTAATTAGAAAGCAATATATTTTATGATTTTGGCCCATTATGATATCTTTAAAAAATATTGATGCTTACCTCGGGCTGTAAGCCTTGGAGTAAGTGTTAAATAGGTCATCAGGGGAGATCATTACCACAGAGGTCTGAGATTCGTCAATTGTCACTGTTTTTCGTTTCCGGCCAGAACCTCCCCTTGAGTTGATATCATTTCCACTTCCGGTTGACGAGGAGCGTGTCATAGACGAACAGCCCGTCACGTCCAAGATATCGGGACTTTTGGACCTAGTGCTGCCACATGCAAGACCGGAAATGCCAGAATCGGGAGTGGCATCCAGTGAGTGCGGCGTAGTTATGAAAGGTGTCGCTGATGAAATCGTATCCAGGTCGTGGTCATCATGTGTTGTGGTGTTAAAGTCCAGGGTTGTCGTAATAGGAGTTCGCCGAACACTTGTGTCAAATCCATTTGGTGGAACAACATTCGTTCTCTGACCACCTCCAGAGAAGACCCCTGGTGAATCCAGAAAACTTCCACCGGAATTAACTGAAAGTACCTCCATCGCCATTATGAGTATTACTCTCAGATGCAATCCGACATTGTCACTTTATCATCTTGAGGTAAAGTCAATGACAAACGTCAAAGGAACTTGTTTTTCTTAAATCATCAATTTTGTTTAAAACAGTTTACAATTATTTGATTCTTTTTTTAATTAGTAATATCTTTTTTAAAAACATGCTCTATGTATGTCGTCTTATAAGTTTCAAAGTCACATCTCGAAATTAATATTTACTTATAATCCACCATAAAGTTTCTTGTCACTATACAAATTCTCTGTTTAAAACTGATTGAAAAGGAGAAAGTCAATGTAAATTGAATTATCATATGAATGAAATATCTAAGAAGAAAATAGGATTAACACTTAAATAACAATCACCGCCACAATCCGTAATCACAATGTTTAATCTTTATACCTATTCAAACACATAGCGAACAGCCTATTTTTGTTTCTCACGCTTGACTACATAAAATTACGACCAGCAGAACAGAAAGAAGCAAGCATTCTTCTTCGGGATAATGGGGACGGTTGATCAATATTTCGTGATTCGCACGGGAGAAATGACTAATCGAAATCGTATTTATGGGATTTTTTTAGGATAACGTATACACATGGGTGAAAAGGTGCATCATATGCACGCAGGCAACTCAATAAAATATACTCCCATACACACACTCGCTCACCCGCGCACATGCATACACGCATACAGACACACTTTTATACAAGATATCAGATAATGGTAAGAAGATTATAGAAAAAAGCTATATATAAAGTATTTTAAAAAAAGTGTAGGTATAAAAGCAGAAAGAAAAACAACCTGACCAAAACATTTACATAAAGTTGTCCCGCAGAGCCATAAGGCCCACGGAGTCGGAGTTTATCCCGGTTTCTTCAGCGTGAAACGGAAAATAGCAATTTCTCGCTACACTTTGGATACAACTCTATCGCAAAGTTCTTTCCGTCAGATCAAACAGACCCAGCGTCCCAATCATTGGTGGGTAGACAAAGGGGAGTCAGAAAAAAAAATCGACTGCTCCGATCCCTTTGAAGCGAGTGCTCTACAAACAATGACATAACAAACTAATATAAAATATAGGAGAAACACTATACCCACGCACTTTACGGTCAGTAAGTTTGCTAAGCAGCTACTGGAATCTGTGGACTATAAAAACTAATGACATTCCTGTTTGGTGTTTAATTTTATTTTGAATCTATTATATCCCTTTTGTGTACATTATTTTTGTGGTCAGCAAGTTGATAATACACATTGAAAAAAATTGAAAATCATATGATCTCAAATCTTACTAGCGGAATCCCTAATGTAATATTATTTGGTAGGAGCTCTAATGTAAGGTAATGGATGAGGAAGTGCCATGTTTTAACCAGTTAACTGCCGTACTCTGGAAAAACACGACACGTATTTATAAATTTTGCCAGAAAACTCGTCTTTCAAATATCGATCGATTTAAATGACCCTCATCTTGGCAAAAACTCTCAAACCTGGAACCTCGAGGTCCCAGGTTTGAGAGTTTTGCCAAGATGAGGGTCATTTAAATCGATCGATATTTGAAGGGCGAGTTTTTCTGGCCAAATTTTTAAATACATGTCCTGTCTTTCCAGAGTTTGGCGGTTAACTGGTTAATGGAAGAATCCATATTGGATTGGTTACTGTAGGGATGCTGATAACTCCATGTCAGTCACGCGCTGTTTCCACACTAAATGGACCGGAAATCGATGGAAGAGATGGGTGGATAACCCTTTAGTGGCAGAATTCCATTCTATCTAAATCTCAACACTGAACATTTTTCAGGATGAGACGAGTAAATGCATTGAGACTAAAGCTTCAATGAAACCAGTGTCACATCGCTAAAACTATTTTCTTGGTGATTACTATTAGGTTTGCAGTTTTTACCGCATCAACGATTAGATGAATTATTAATTTTGAAATAAATTCATTTTTTGCCACAAAAGGGGGTTGAATGACTGGAACGGTGAGTGGATGGATGCCATTTAGAAGGGTTGTCTTGAACGGTGGGTGGGAAATCCAGTGATCACGTGATTGACATTCCATTCTTATCACGTGTCACAAATCAATATTGATAGTATTGAACATTAACTCGTTTTCTTTTCTTTTTTTTAAACTTTCTTTGTCAAAGTTCACACTGGCGTTAAGATCTGATGAAGCTGATAGAAATCTGGGGGCTCGAATGAGACTTGTTATTCTATATGTGTGAACACAGGGCCGTAAAATAACTTAATTAATGCCATCGTTCACAGCCATTTTAATCCAATCAATTCAAAAAGCACAGATAGATAACATATTGATTTGGCCATTCTAATATTGCCTTAAAAACCTACGAAAAACTTTGGATTTTTCCCTATTGATAGATAATCAAAATGATCATAATAATATGACAAAAATCTTAAACCTGAGACTTCTAAAGTACTTTCTTCTAAATTAATGAGGTGAAAAATCATTGCGAATAATCTTAAAATCAGTTTTTGGTCAAAGACAAACGCAAAACCTGTTTGGCTATGTCGAAAGCCTATTCATGAAAATTAAATTCTACGAATAAAACCGGAATTGAATTGAAGCAGTCCTTCTCACAGAAGGATTGCAATCTGGTCTGCAGTTGTGTCGTACTCTGAGAAAATATAACAAACACGTATTTCAAATTTTGGCCTGAAAACTCGTCCTTCAAATATTGATCAATTAAAATGACCCTCATCTCTGCTAAAACTCTCAAACTAAGGACTTCGCGAATTCCCCGGTATGAGAGTTTTTGCCAAGACATGGTCATTATAATCGATTGATAGTTGAAGGACGAGTTTCCTGGTCAAAAATTTAAATACGCGTATTTTCAGTGTACACCAGTATGGTTTTCTATCATAGTACCGTACTTTATTGATTTTTTAAATTGACTAGTCCACTACAAAGGGGGACAATTTTGACTTGAAATGTGAAGCAAATTCAATCAAGGGATGAGTGAGATGTGGAGAAAAGATTGGCCATGATGGAAAATTACAAATAATAGGAGGAGGTGTGTGTGTGTGTGTGTGGGGGGGGGGGGGGGGGATAAAAATGTTCTATAGGTGTTTTTCACATCACGTCATATAAATGGCTTTAAATTGGGTATAAAAAGTAGAGAACAAGAATCGCATGAATTCATTCTCGAATACCGCAAATTGTTACGTAAGTCAAGCTATGACGAGAGTATGACTATTCTTCTCTTTCTCCAAATACCCCGGCATTGTACCAGTCAGATAGTGTTAGGGTTTTATGGCAATTGCGGTCAAATTTCAAGCTAAAGACTTTGTCTTTGTGCACCAAAAAAAATAAATAACAAAAACAAACAAACAAATAGAAAAAAAAAACAATGAAAAATAATGACTGCGCAGGAATATATAAATATTCACATAATAAAACGACTTTTAGTTAAAATATAACGGGCCATCATATAGAAAGAAGTTCGGTAATTGTTCTTTTACTTTGGTCTTAGAAGTGAATGAGCACGCATAAAGAGTGGCAAATTTCATTTTGAATACCAAACGTGTTGAGGGAGGGGGGGGGGTGAGACAAAAGAGACAATTATAATGTCATTTTTTAAAAATTGGCCAGAAAACTCGTCCTTTAAATAAATATCGATCCATTAAAATGACTCATCCTGTCGAAAACTCTCAAAGAAATCCCAGGTTTGAAAGTTTTTACTAAAATGAGTTTCATTATATAATTGATCAATACCTGAAGGATGAATTTTCTGGCCAAATTTTTAGAATGTTATTTTTGTCAGAATTCGACAATGTAATGGAATACGAGTCAGGTTACTCTATTTGTATCGATTTGAATTTGAAATTAAAATGTATAATTTGTGTCACTGGAGAAGTGCTTCTAGGTCTTGTTTCTTAAAAATTCAAGCAATATTAAGCGTAGTTTTGACCGAATAGTAAACAACGAATGGCAAATTATGTGCTCTTGGGTTTTACATGTTACACACATTATTGTATGAGAACACAGTTCTAGCCAACGAATGAATTGTACGAGTGACGGTATGTTCTTTTAAACTCACATCAAATGACCTTATAAAATTAACGCTTGATTAAGAAATAGTCTGCTTGGAGACTAAATGAAATACTGTAAAGGGCATTGACCTTAGTAAAAATGCGTCATATAAATGTAGGTAGGCCTATATCTTTATTCTATTTATTTAACACAAGGGATTATACCGGCGTGAAATGTATCGACAAGTTAATCCAAGTACGTCCAATCGTTATTTTTTGTGGGTTCTTTTTTTTATTGTTGTTGTTGATAGAGAGAAGAAGAAGAAGAAGAAGAAGAAGAAGAAGAAGAAGAAGAAGAAGAAGAAGAGAAGAAAGAAGAAGAAGAAGAAGAAGAAGAAGAAGAAAAGAAGAAGAAGAAGAAGAAGGAAGAAGAGGAGAAGAGAAGAAGAGAAGGAAGAAGAAGAGAAGAAGAGGAAGGAAGAGAAGAGAGAAGAAGAAGAGAAGAAGAAGAAGAAGAGAAGAAGAAGAAGAAGAAGAAGAAGAAGAGAGAGAGAAGAAGAAGAGGAGAGAAGAAGAAGAAGAAGAGAGAAGAAGAAGAAGAAGAAGAAGAAGAAGAAGAAGAAGAAGAAGAAGAAGAAGAAGAAGAAGAAGAAGAAGAAGAAGAAGAAGAAGAGAAGAAGAAGAAGAGAAGAAAAGAAGAGAAGAAGAAGAAGAAGAGAAGAAGAGAAGAAGAAGAAGAAGAAAAGAAGAAGAAGAAGAAGAAGAAGAAGAAGAAGAAGAAGAATTCAAGTACGATTGAAGCTAAAAACAATTCGAGTGAAATCGAACATGGTTCAAATATTGGGTACCAGATGAACCCCTGGACTCTTCAAGCAAAAATAAAAAGCAGCACTAAATAGGCGGGCAGGTTGGCGGCCAGAAATAATAAATAAAAAAGACAAGATGGAAATGCAACGGACAGAAAAAGCTTTTAACCCGTCACCTCGGCTTATGGAAAAATCCGACGTTTTTGCTCAGAAGTTAGCTGGATCCATTTTCGAAGAGGAATATCAATGAAGGTAAAGAAGAGGGACGGGGGTATAGAGAAGGGGAGGGTGAATGAAAGATAAACATTAACATACAGACTCTTACACATAAAAACACATGTGGACACATTGGCTGACAATTTATATATATATATATTGAGGACAGGAAACCGGAGGGGAGACAGAAAGAGTGGGAGGGTCCCAGTGAAAGTGGATATTTTTCGAATGGAATAAAAAAAACGCATGTACAAAACTATTCAATAAATAAATAATAACAATTTGAGTGTAATCTGTTTCAGAACACAAAGCACCACGGTAAAGTAACACTATGGACAAAGCGCATTATGCGCATGGGATTTATAATCACAACTGTATATTAATGAGAGTGAGATCAGGAAATATTGCCATTATTATGGTTGGACTGGGACGAAATAAAATTTGCATGGGTCGATTGCCTTACCAATAAACTGAGTTCACGTTTTCGTTTCTGATAAAATGTCAATGACCGCACTTTCGATACGATTCAACATTGGAGAGAAGTTTTCTGTTGTCTAAGAATACATCAAACGGCCAATCTCCTTCCTTTTATACTCGCATGTCAATGTTTATTTAGAGCTCTTCTTTGCTAGAAATAATATTGTCATAGTTTTTACCTCCTGACATTATTCATGTCTGTTGCTATGCGTCAACATTACAATCCCTTTAGATACAATCTGACAAGAGTAATATGGGTGCTTATTATCCTCTCGTCCCCCCCCCCCTCTTCTTAAGTTGTTTGTTCCCTTGCATTCAGTTGTTGCCGACGCTGTTGATGATAATGGTAATGGTGCTGATGATGAAATGACCTTGATGATGTTGATAAAGTGACGATGATGATAATTCTATTTAAGTGTGTGCACCTATTAGCTCGCGTATTAGCATTAGAGTGTGTATATTGATATGATAGAGAAATAGTCTATAAATATAGATGGGTAGTAGAATACAGAAAAAATATGCTGCAGTATGGGCAGCTCCTTGTTGTTTCATGATTGCTAATTTCTATAATCGTTTACATAATATATCAGATCTTCTTCTTCTTCTTCTTCTTCTTCTTCTTCTTCTTCTTCTTCTTCTTCTTCTTCTTCTTCTTCTTCTTCTTCTTCTTCTTCTTCTTCTTCTTCTTCTCTCTCTCTCCTCCTCCTCTCTCTCCTTCTCCTCCAGATTCTCTCGTCCTCCTCTCCTCTCCTTCTTCATCTTCTCTTCATCATCTTTCTTCTTCTTCTTCATCATCATCATATCATCTCTGACATCATCATCATCATCATCATCATCATCATCTTCTTCTTCTTCTTCTTCTTCTTCTTCATCGTTTTCTTCTTATTCTTCTTTGACCTTCCACCTCCTCCTCCTGCTCATCCTCCCCCCCCCTCCCTCTGCTCTCTTCTTGTACACAGTCAACAATCGTGCGAATTGACCGTGGCTTAGAGCTATTACAGTCTGGCAGTGCATTCCTCATCTCTAGCGTATTGGGATAAAAAAACCGTAATTCACATAAAACAGTAATTTAGAATGAATGGTACTTTGAAATGTGGCAATTGACAATTCAGTGTCGTAAATAAATCAAGTAGCTATTGATTTCCAATTAACCCAAATGATACTTCCACTATAAAACTCGGTCACTGTCTCAATTATGAAGATTTATCATCATTTTTATTATTTTGAAAATTGAAATAAAAAAATAAAAGGATCATTCCTTTCTGGTCTTTTGTTATACAAAGCCACCTATTTGTAATTAATTCGATACATTTTATAAATTAATAAAGGACTACTTTTAAGAGGTTGATTTAATTCAGAGTTCAAGTTAAAAAAGTATTGGCGAAGTGGATAAGACGATAAGGAGGGTCGGGATTTAAACTCATTTTATCATATTTCGTAATGGTTCTTTTGGGTTAAAAACGTATCTAGCAGTGTTCACTATTCCATGCTGCATCGCGGTTTAAACATCAGCTTTTTCCACTTTTATTCAAGATAATCCTAAAGGATTGGGATTTAAAGATTAAGCCTTATGGTTTGATTTGTGTTAAATCATTGTCACTGGTTGGATGACCACTGGTCACACTCAACATGGCTTGACTTTGTCACAAGACTATACATCCAGACCCGCCTACTTGATATTGGAAAAATTCGCAGTTTTCAGGGGTAATATCATAGATAGTAGACATTATAACTACTTTTTAAAATGACCAACTTGTGATTATATACATTAAATTAAAGCTTAAACTCCTCTGGCAACAAAACGTTGTTTCAATGAGTTTATTGAATTAAAGGTCTTTATATAATTGTCAATTATGACCAGAAAATTCGTAGTTCGAAATGTTCGTAGTAGTAGGCAAGTCAGCAAATCAGACCACTCAACTACCATAGCCATTTTTAAAACTGATAATTTAGATATGCATTTTACTAAACTGGAATATGGTTTTAGAAAACAGAACATTTCCAAACTGCAGGTTAATATCTAATTCTACAGGGACTCAAACACACGAGCTTTCATTAAAAGGGTGACTGGGTTATCTCTACGCCTTCTTATTGTCTAAAATGAAATTCATTTGTTATTGAGCTAAAAATTGAGCTTTTATATAGCGCAATATCCAATAAACGTGCTCAAAGCGTTTCACATGGAGTCTATGACCAAAAGCAACACTTAACATCTAGGACGGGACATGACGCCTGTTTGGCGATATTACACTTTTTTCGGTCAGAGACAACGCTGCTAACGGCGAGGTACTCATTTTAAACCTGAGTACGGTGAGAGAATGTGAGTAAAGAGCCTTCTCCAAGGACTCAACTATGCGCCGCGCGAGGCTCGAACCCGGGACCTTCCGATCTTGTCATACGACGAGACCACATTTGTTATGTTGTCTTTGAAAGAAAAATAGTTCTTATCTACGTCGCATATCAAAATGAGCAGCAACAGCAGTAGCTTCAACAACAGCAGTTACTGCTTTTTTCTATCATAATAGTAATGATACTGCTGTTTAGAGCCATTCGTCAAGATCAATATATAAATAATCCTATCAGCGAGAGATGACCTAAATAAGTGGCTACAAACCATTCAGACAATTATATCAATACACCATTATCACAAGGATCATTAGTTGTTCATCATGAAAATTGAAACAGCATTTTTACAATCCATGATTGGGAAATACTATTAGTGTCACAGTTCCACAAGTAGTAGATGATGATATGACAAAGGCCTTTCCAGATCATGTTTTATGGTATGAGAAGAAAAATAAATTGATTGTTATAATAAAGAACTTTGATAACAATGGCACGTCTGTTTGTTTTTTTTTTATAATCTAGACACTGGAGCTATGATCAAGTATTCATTAAACTTTTTCTTTTTCTTGAGAATATCTAGAGATTTCGACAATCCACTTTTGACGTCCAACAATTTAATTTAAGGAATCCTCAGGGATGAAACTTTTTGACATGTTGACAATTTGGGAATTATTAATCGATCAATATATTTGAAGCCAGTTCAGGTCAAAATGAAAATAAATGTGAAAAAATATAGCAAAAATATAATGCGAATAATAAATGGAAAGAAAAAATATTTGTAGACCTAAAATGCTTTTGTCTCATTTCGTCATCTGAAATAAAGCTGACAAATATTTTCTCCACTGAGTAAGCTCACAATTCGTCCCAGCAGCTATCTGTACATAATTGTATACAATTAGTGAGCATACAGTGCGGCTTTTACCAAATCTTAGCTGATAGCTAGACATAGAACATTTATTTCAAGGTCAGGCCGGATCGTGAAAACTGCGGAATACTGTCAATAGGAAAAAAAAAACTTTTGTTTGTTGTGGAATGTCAGATTTTAATGAGTAGAACATTCCAGGTTTGTAGTTTCCTCGGGGTATTCAACCGTGATTTGAACTAGTTAACTGTCGTACTCTGGAGAAGACACGTATTTAAAAATTTGGCTTGAGAACTCGTCCTTCAGATGTCAATCGATTTAAATGACCATTATCTTTGCAAAAACGTTCAATCCTGTGACCTCGGGTCCCAGGTTTGAGTTTTATTTTTGTCCAAGATGAGGGTAATTAAAATCGATCGATATTTTAAGGAAGAGTTTTCGGGGCAAAATTTTAAATACTTGTCTTTCTGTACGGCCGTTAACTGTACAATAACTGACGGTTGAGAGAAACAAAGCATAGGTAAGTGTGAAAACAGAGGGAAACTTAAGCCTTTGTAAAGAGCAAACACAAGAAAACACGACTTAATGAATATTTACCTTTCTAGTTGAGCGCAATGAATGTGAAAGAGAATAATAAACATTGGGAAGCATTGTCAACTCAAAATGGAAACACTCATCTTTCATATTATCAATGGATAGTTGAAGAGCTTTCAGATACATGTTAATTGGTAAAAGCGATCAAGGATCCAACCTTGTGTCATTTACTATACACATACTACTATTATGTCGGGTAAGCCAGATTAAAAAAAAAACTAAATTTACAGCCAAATACACCAGAGTTTGAAAGTCCCAGGTTTGAGAGCTATTTGCCAAAATGAGGGTCATTTAAATCGATCGATATTTAAAGGACAAGTTTTCTGTCTGGCCAAATGTTAAAATATGGTTTTTCCTGAGTACGGCAGAGTTGAGATCCGGGTTAGGCTTCCACACATCGTACGTGACATTTTTTTTCCAGTTTATTTTCCCCGGTGTTTTTCAAATCCGTTCATTTTTATCAACAACCTTTCATTGTTTTTCAAAATGATTTTTTTACCCTTTCAAAAAGGGAAATAAATCGTCTAACAAATTACAGAAAAGAAAGCTCATTACGAAGGTCAGAGAGTCAAATAAATCCACCCTAAATGGCGTGAAGATTTGGTTGTTTCCGACAGAAGGTCACTGCTATTCGCTGAAAGGTGAGTGAGTGAAGGGTAACAACAGGTACTTAGAGGGAGAGATGTAACAAGGGGCAAACTTGTCTGCCATAACAAGAATTGCTTGACTTGTCTAACGTAATTATTGTAGATATGGTATGCATATAGCGGAGATTGGAGGAAGAGGATGGGGTGGGAGAGAGAGAGATAGACAGATAGATAGATAGATAGATAGATAGATAGATAGATAGATAGATAGATAGAGATAGATAGATAAAGAGAGAGAGATAGATAGAGATAGAGAGAGAGAGAGAGAGAGAGAGAGAGAGAGAGAGAGAGAGAGATGGTTGGGAATTACGAGTACGTGAGGAGAACAAAGACCATTAGTGATAGCTAGGTGGATATCAGAAAGTCTGAGGTTCGATTCCCAGCGAGGAAGATTTTATCCTTTGCAATTATTATGGCTTGAAAGAAAATCTTCTCCTGACCAATGTTACCATGCCGATAATGACCACTTTGACACGAGGGAAAACATTTTAGATACATGCTTATGGCCGTTAAACCAGCATTTGAAACTGTGCCAAAAGATCATATTCGAAACATTCAACACAAAAGTACATCAAAATAAAAACATTTTACAAAACAATATGGGAGGATATTGTTTTCAACACTTTCCCTAGATTAAATAATGAAAAATAATTCAAAAACTGAGGAACTGTGACCAAAACTAAAGTAGAAAGAGCTTTTTATAATTGTCCAAAAAGTAAGAAGCAAGTAAGTATAAACTTTGTTCATACTTATTTGATCCTTTGGTGAGCTATTGATCATATTCTCTTTGAGCAAGACTATTAATCTTTGAATCATTTATCGTCTTTAAAACATCAAGAAAATCATGAAAAGTAAATCCTCTCATATTCTTTTTCAAGAATATAGATCTATTACCTTTTTTCGCCTTTTGTGTTGAGTGTTGCTGAAATTACTTTTTGGGTACAGTCTCCTTTATAAAATAAAAAAAGTATAGCAGTGTGCAATAATAATATAACATAGTCGTTAACTCTATTGGGATGGCTGCCTTACATGAAAACGTCATGTAGGTGGATGGATAAAGGGTAGAATGAAACGTTGCAGGTATATGCTTGGTGAGGTATGGGTTTGTTGTATGTAATGTTACGATTGTGTAGGGTGCCGGACAGGAAAGAGGATACATATCTACTTAGAGCATGGATTAGAGAGATAAACGGGATAGCTAAGAGGAAGGATAACTAGATAATTGATTCCTCCAAGATATCTTTGGATAACAATGAAATAATATATACCAGCTGTGGGGCTTTGTCGTCTGTGCATGGTATGATACTCGCCTACGGACGGTTTAGTCTATGGTTCCTATCCCGCCATCAGGCCGCAACGTTGAGTCCTTGAAAAAGGCTCTTTACTTCCATTCTCCCATTTTATCCAGTGTAAAATGAGTACTTGGCCTGAAACCGATTTGTGTTTGTCGAGGAAATAAATGTTATAGCGTTTTACAGGAGTCATGTCTCGATCTACATCTTAAGTATATTGGTTTGGGACACCTTACTATTGAATATTGAATATTAAGTAATTACGCAATATAAAAGATTTTTTTTAGTTTGATTAAATGTGTATGTCTAGTATGCAAACAGAGAATTAGACATTCATACAGACACCACACACACACACACACACACACACACACACGCGCGCGCACAAACACACACACACACACACACACACAAATAGAGAGAGATAAAGAGAGAGAGAGGGGAGAGAGAGAGAGAGAGCGAGGAGAGAGAGAGAGAGAGAGAGAGAGAGAGAGAGAGAGAGAGAGGGGGGGGGGGGGTGAGAGAGAAAGTGTGGAAGAGGCAAAAGATCTCTATAACTTAAATGATTAATAACTTTTAAATAAATGCTAGTCTCTTATCCACCTTGATACTTAAATTTGTTTAAAAATCAGGAATGAGAGTGGAATTATAAGAATGTATTAAAAAATCGAGAAAAGTTACATGCCGTTATGTACTGATAAGAAAACAACCAACATATTCCTAGCCTAACGAACCGTGTGTATGATTAATATTATGACAGAGTGAAAGATGGAACGTGGTATTTTCTTAATCCCCGACCAATTCCTGGATTAATGAGACATGACTGGCCATGGTGTTTTGGTTAGGGCCATTTTATGCCTCAATGATTCACACATCAAGTGTACAAAGAAAATAATTGTTGTGATATATGTTTTATATAGCACTATAATATCTCTTTGATAGATAAGGAAAGATGTATGGAGATCGGCACGTCGTGAGAACTTCTAACAAATGATTTGCATAGCTAGATTTGTATGACTAGATGTTTGATCCCACGAACACGTTCAACCCGAGGTGGATATTTCAGCAGGTCTGATAACCGAGCGCAATTATGGGCTGGATTTAACATTGTTGTAATATGCAATATTCAGCGTTTGTTTGAGAGTACATATTTCTATTACAACAATGAGCCCATAACATTTTGTGTTATCAGACCTGCTTATAAGTATACGTCGGTCGACGCGAAAGGTTGTGTGTGTGTGTGTGTGTGTGTGCGTGTGTGTGTGCGTGTGTATGTGTGTGTGCGTGCGTGTGTGTGCAGTTAAAAACCATAAATCCCTCTTTAAGTAAGAGATTTGTGGTGTAAAGATTGCAGCAAAGCCAGAACTTGCCCAATTCGTTCCGATAAATGGACAAATTCTTGTTATGCACATGATGTAATTATTAGGCCCAAAGCAACTTTCAACAGAAGAAAAATACGTTCCATCACGCCTTCCTGCATGCACAATAAATATATTTGTGAGGAAAAGGATGTGATAATATTATAAATTCTTGCACCTTGCATAATGTCTTTCCTCCAACGGCTCCTTGTAATTCGATTTTCTTTTTGATGCTTCCTCAGCCCCCTCCCCTAATACTGTTGGTGTTTAATGGTCTTATATAAATGAACTGTTCAAGCAATGAAAGCCTTTGTCTGTTTATTAGTTTTGGACAGAGAGTTGTATCTCTGTTTAGGCTGCCAAACTTTCAACATTCGGGATTCATTTATCGGATTCCAATAGATTGAAAACTATCAGATGTTTGTGAATCATTGTTTTCCCCAATTAAACACTACGTTTTGACGTACTAAAATATCATGCCCATTATAGCCTGGCTATTTCAAGAAAAGAGGAAGAAGTAAAGAAGCAGTTATCTAATGGGTTTCTCGCAAAAATGTTGGCACCACAACAATTTAACTTTCAGAAGGTTTCATGATTTTCAATATTCTGTAACCAGAAAGACGTTTGTTGATACATCTTGTATAAATCAATGACTCATCCTGACGGCTCTTGTTTTGTCATCTGGTACAAAAAGGTTAACCTGTTCTTGGATCATCGGGTAGTGATATCAAGACAAGACAAAATATATATTACGTATATGTATGTATTAGTATGGTGTTTGGTGGAATGACTATGTGGCTAAGGTGTTAGTGTCTTTTATCCGACCTGTCAAATTATACAAATAATAACCTTGACGCATTCATTATGTCACACATCTTCTTTCCTCTATTTCTATACTTTCATTCTGTTTGGATGGGTGGCGGTTTTTGTCAACTTCTACATAAGTGTGAGTCTTATAAACTTTGTAGATATTGAGCACATCTCTATCGTTGTTGAAATGGAGAACATTTATGCTGGTTTGAGCGTGTATTCAATTTAACAACGGCAAGAACTTAATAATTCAACTTATCAGACTTCTTTAAAAAGAACAAGTAGGTTCCAGTCGATCCTTTTTTGTTGTTGTTAAAAGATAAGGACATAAATCTGCTGTTGTCAGAAACATATACAATGTCCTAAGCGGACCTGGGCGACCAAAAGCTAAATCCCTGAATCCACCTAGCTGTAAAGGAGATGACTATGTGAGATCAATACGGTAGATCTAAATTGCTAAAGTTGGAACACTAGTGCTTTTTTCTTTCAGGACACACACACACACACACACACACACACACACATATATATATATACATATATATATATATATATATATATATATATATATATATATATTATAGTAGTAAATTGAACCTCTAAAAAATTAACGTGATCTTTAGTTGGTTCATACAAGTGATTCGAAGTCTAAATTGGAAATTAAATAAAAATCTTACTGGCACAAAATTGCGTTGTTTGGAGGATTCTTGTGATTCATTGAACAAACAAACCACCAAGGCAACATTCAGTCAGATTAAGCTGATAAATTGGAAAGGAGGAAAGACGTGCAAAGTCTTAAGAGCGGGATAATATAATGTTCAAATTCATAGAAGACTTTGTCCTTTATTGAATTGATACTCTGTCATAAAATGCGAAAAATTGTGGTTTGTTACAAATGCACTCAGTATACTCCATCAAGACAATAAATATATCACCGGCATCCATAATATAACATTATTTTTCACCTCTAACCCCGGCGGATTTAAGCGGCGGATAATATGACAAACTTAACAATAGCTAAATAATGTATACAATCCCTGGTTCCTGAGAGTGGCTCTCCACGCGATAACACGGTCCAATTCTAAACCAATAACTCCTGGGTGTCAAGTAGCCATTTCTGGTCTGTAGGCGAAGGCCATCCAGTGTGTATGCATACAAAATGGCCAAATAACTCCTAATCGCGAACTATGCTGCCATACACTGACATAACACTTTTTTCATTTTGGCTATAATCTTTTCACTTTAAAAAATCAATGAATAGAGATGACCCGTAGCTTGTCAGAATTTCTTCAAAACGCGATACTTCTTCTTTCCGTTTCATGTTTAAGATTTTCTTCTCTACAAGTTGAGGGTTATCTTACATCATAAAAAACAAAACAAGAAAAGCATTTCCGACCAAAGGGAAAATGTTTTGTCTAAGTTGGTCGAAATAGTCAAGGCAAGGACACGAAAACATCAGGCAATAATTCCAACTGACTGGGTACATTCATTGATTCCAGTTGGGTGGTCGCATTTCATTATAATGACAATTTTATTAAACTATTGTTCCTCGGATCTCTCTTTATATTGACATGTGGATTTCATTTTTGTGTTTTGATAAAATGAAGTAACTCGTTAAAAAATGTTTTAACTTTCTAAAGTCATGAACAAAAGTTAATAAATAAAATACAGACTAAATAATTAAGTATTGATTGTTTTCGAGATTTTACCATTTAACAAGTCCCCACTAAACTTCTATGTTACTCTTTGTCTATTCCATCGTTCACAAGGCAACCGGAAATGCCAAATGCATGTAGACTGGTATTTAACATAACAACCCATCATCTATGCCAAGCTAAAATCTAATACATGCCAAATCACAAACCGCTAAACAATGAGTTATTGAAAATGCCATTTGCTGACCGACAGTATCACACCACTGCTCATTTTTTTTTCTCTTCAACTAAACGATACATTAGTAAATAGTCCTGTCCGTCACACCAATTAACCAGTCAACTGCCGTACTCTGGAAAAAACAAAACAGCGCGTATTTAAACAATTTGGCCAGAAAACTTGTCTTTCAAATATCGACCGATTAAAATGGCCCTCATCTTGGCAAAAACTCCCAAACCTGAAACTTCTCGAAGTCCCAGGTTTGAGAGCGTTTACAAAGATAAGGGTCATTTACATTGATCCATATTTTGAAAAACAGGTTTTTTGACCAAATTTTAAAAATGAGTTTTTTTTCCAGGCCACGGCAGTTAACTCGTTAAGAGCACACAGACGCTCTGTCAATCACAACACAATAACTCACTCCAAATGGTTGGTCGGCCAAAATTCAATAGATCCCTGTCTGGATAATGAGTTGTATCTATTTTGTTTGTTCTATGATAACATTATTTCATTGTCAAATCGATAAGAAGACAAGTGGCATGCCATACATCTTACCTCCTTCAAATTCCTCAAACGTATACGCTTTCTTTATTATGTTGATAACATAGGTTGTTGTTTTTTTGGAAGGGGGGGGGGGGGGGGGTTGCATACCATTAGGAGTGAGAGTTAGTGACTGTGGTAAATGTTTCAAGAGTAAGGAAGAATAGACAGTGACCATTTCCAAGAAGAGATTAAGTACATGAATATTATACACATTGATACAAATATGTCTGAATCCTAGAATAATTAGAGATGTTTTCTCATACGGACACTGACTGATAAATTAGGTGACTTTATCAATGTACCAAAAAAAAAAAGAAAAAAGAAAGAAAAAAGAAAAGCCCACTGGACACAAATCCTTGGTCATTTACTAAATAAATAAAAGAATGAATGAATATACAGATATATATTATATAGATAGATAAATACATAGATGAATAAATAAATAAATAAATGACTAGATTTACAAATCAATCATTTAATTGATTTTCTAATTAATTGTCGAATAAATGTATAAATAAATACATTTAAATCTATTTTTAAAAAGAGCAGCAGGATCAACATGGAATCAATCAAAGTGTGCGTGATCTCTATCGTTATCTCCAATCTTCTCTTTCATTCCAATGACTTCAGTTATCAGCGTTTTAGTCTGTTATCAATAATAGAATACTTTTCCTATTTGATGACTGCCAACAACATAGTAGGACGAGCTGACCTAGTCTAATCCCCAAAGCAATACCATCACAGACGGCTCCAATCTTCTCTTTCATTCCAATGACTTCAGTTATCAGCGTTTTAGTCTGTTATCAATAATAGAATACTTTTCCTATTTGATGACTGCCAACAACATAGTAGGACGAGCTGACCTAGTCTAATCCCCAAAGCAATACCATCACAGACGGGTAGTGTTCCATTATACATAGCCAGTAACGCCCTCGAGAAACTCTCTAATTCTAATAAAAACAATCATTAAATCACCATGAACGAGTTCGTCCGGGAGGAAAGACCAGGCGGCAAGTCTATACCAATCAATACAAACACGGCGTCTATAATGAGATTAATGTCAGTCATGAAAATGCATCAATGAATGGTCAAATTATGTCCCCTTATTACTGTATATATAGCTTTGTGTCAACTATTTCCCCTTCCGCCTCGGAAAACGTTAAAATAAATAAAATTCACGTATTTTGTTCAAGAGGGAAATTTGTCTTTATGCCAAGATAACCCAGGCGCTGGCCTCAGTGCAGCGCTGCAAAGTTAGTAATTGGGGGTGGGTTTCTTGCCCAATAAAAAAAACAAACAAACAAGAAAGCGGAAAGGGTGTTCGAACCCCCTTCTCCTAGCGGAGGTGTAATGCATTATCCACTCGACCACTTCGCGCCCACCTCAAAGCATCAACAACAAATATATATAACCCCAAATATGAGGGCATGATCAAACGCATATACGCATTCCTGCATGTCGTGCATGTCGTTATGTTATTATAGAGAGCTCTATGCATTACTTTCTTCACGAAAACCAATAATGTACTGACCAGTGGAGTGGTCATCACGGGGTTAAGTTGATGAAGTGATGACCAAGGAATGGCCCCGAGGGCAGCCGGGTCACGAATTCAGTTCATAGCGGAGAGACACTTTACTTAGGAATAATATGACGGTCTTGGTAAATGTAAAAACGAACGGAGAACAAAAAATAGAGAAGAGAAAAAAACAACAAAAAATACAAATTTGCCATCGGTGATAATTTCTAGTTGGCCCAAATACAAAATATATAATATAATGTACACAGTTGTATAGAGCATGAATATCACGGACTATAAATGTGAAACCAAATAGCACAGACTGCTATCGCCAATAGGCCGCTTATTGTTACAATAACATTCCAAAATAGATATGAAATATTGCCTCTGTGCGGCTATGTTGTCAAGTGGTATGACACTCGCCTTCGGATTGGAGAGTCCTTGGTTTGAGTACCGCTCTGAGCGGAGCATAGCTAAATCCCTAGAAAAGGCTCTTTACACTTTACACACATTCCGTACTCAGGTGTGAAATAAGTACCTGGCCTTTAAAAGCATTGTCTTTGTCCAGAAAAAAAACAACTTGTAATATCGCCTAACGGGCGTCAAGTCTGGTCCAACATGCCAGGTGTTGCTTCTGGCTTGGGACCCATTGTGAAGCGCTTTGAGCACTTTAGTGTACATTGCGCTTTATAAATGCTCAATGGTCAAGTGGATTGTGTGCGTGTTTGTGTGTGTGTGTGTGTGTGTGTGTGTGTGTGTGTGTAGTTCTATTACCAAGAACAAAATGGCAGAGCCAGAGTCTTAAAAGCAATGTGAACAATCTGACTGACTTCATTCATAACGACAAGTCCAGGAGCCTTACAACACTTCATACCGCACGATGGATCCTCGTGGTTTACCGCAAAGGGATTTATAATGTTTGATTGGGTCTTACTTTGTATAGCTGGATTATACTATGTATATATAAAAGAGAGCTAGGGGAAGAAGCTAAGACGTAATAGTAAACGCTGTGTACAAATTCTCCTTGTTTCGAAATTAACAGCACTTGGGTTTGTTTGTACCATTGAGTCTTCCAGTTTCGGCTCGTGCTTCAAGAGAAGTATAATATCTCTAAGAACTCATTGATTTTTTAAAGGTGTTAGACTCCCATCCTGTCTAAGCAGTCACGCTCCAACAAAACATGAATCTCCAACGCTAGTGTGCTCAAACTGTTTGTACAATAACCACTGTTTGGTTACTTTCTCAAGAGACAAGATTCTTCACATCTATTTTAGTCACAGCATAACGCGCATGGCAAGTAACTGAGAAAAGATTGATTTATCTTTCTACTGCTAGAAAACGAAAGTAAAAGCCAAAAAGTAGGGTCTTTTAAGTTGGAATAAATATGTATTTGCATATAAATGGGAGAAAGAGGAAGGAAGAGGAAGAATAGAAGTCGGTAGGGGAGGAAGAGGTGGTATTGGGGGGGGGGGGGATTGGTTGAAGGAAGGAGAAGGAGAAGGAATAAAAGAATGCTTGGTGAAGCAAGTTATTGTATTTAAAAGACAAACAAGAAAAAAACATAAACCCAGCAACCCCCCCCCCCCCCCCCCAAAAAAAAAAAACAAAAACAAAAACAAAAACAAAACAAAAAAGATACTTAAAAAACCCCAAACTAAACAAACTAAAAATAAAAATAATACGAGTAAGTAGGAGCAAGTTAGCAACAATCTGTTTTTTGTCACTGACAGATATCTTTGTAAAAAAAAGTGTTTATCGCCTGTCCTAGCCAGATGGAACATTGAGCTGTGTAATTTATTTAAACATCACACTTCGTCAGCATCTGTTTATCCCTGGATCTGGAAATTCTCCGTAATTCAAAACGAGTTTTTTTATTTAATTCAACAGGATGTCTGATGGAAACCTCGAAAATCAGTCGAAGTTAATGGAATATTTCAGTCATCCACCAAGGACACAACTCGTTACAATTCTCACAATTCAATTTCTTTTTTTTTTCGCTTTATTTGTTTTCAATACTTCATTGTTTATTATTTTGCCGTCGAAAGGTTTGCACCTAAAACGTGTTTTCTTTGTATTCGATATCATTTTTTATCAGTTTAAAGCTACAATACCATCTAGATAGGATAGATTTTGTAATAAATAAAGATGATGATGATGACGATGATGATGATGATGATGATGATGATGATGATGATGATGATGATGATGATACGAATGATAATGACAACAATTGCAATAATATAACGATAATAATTTTTTAAAATACTTAAATAAATAAATAAATAAATAAATAAATAAATAATAATAATAATAATAATAATAATAATAATAATAATAATAATAATAATAATAATAATAATAATAATAATAATAATAATATAATAATAATAATAATAATAATAATAATAATAATAATATATAGTAGTAGTAGTAGTAGTAGTAGTAGTAGTAGTAGTAGGAGTAGTAGTAGTAGTAGTAGAAGTAATAATATTAGAAGATGAAAAGTAAGAAACCGAAGCAGAGGAAGAGCCCCTGTCCAGCCTGAATGAGATCCAAATTCACAACTAAGCGAATACACAGAAAAAACACTGAGCGAACCTTATTAACTCCTACCTCACGAAAATAACGGTAATAAAAACAAAAACAACAACGCCCCCCCCCCCCCAAATTCAAAACAACAACAACAACAACCACAACCACAACAACAACTACACCACAACAATGGGCGAAATATACTCAACAAATCAAAACAACTCATGGGATCGATGGAACCTCATCAGCACCCCCCCCCCCCCCCCCCTTCATCTCCAATACTCTATTTCCAGCCATCTTTTGCTTCTTTCGAATCTCTAGCATTGTGGGATCTGGTATTTCTCGTCTACCGACAAAAACACTGGCTGTCGTGAAAAGGCCAGAAACGATTATTTTTTACATATCTTACTCAACATATTGATAATTAAAGATGAAACCGAAATTGTCAATAATCCAAAATCTTGAGATTTCATCAAAACCTCAGGTTTAAAATTTTTTGACAACCTGAGTCATCTTAATTCATCGATATTAGAAATTTAAAAAAATATGTCCACAATTTCTAAAAAGTGTTTTATCCATATTATAGCAGAGTAATGAGTTGTAATAATTATCACCAACACCACAAATAAAATACCAAAAAGGGAATCACTAAAAATGGAGGACGTAAATAACCATACTATGACAGAAAACATTTTTCTTTCCAATTTGGCCAGATGATTTTAATTTCGAATGCAGATCGTTTAAATCGACCCATAAATAGCCAACGAGCCAACAAAAAAAAGTTTCAAACCCGAGACTTAAAAGCAGTTACAGGTTTGAGAATTTTGCTAAGTTAAAACTTTCACTTTCATCGGTCAGCATATTGTGAAGTAAGGGTTCTGGACCAAAAACAAAAACAAAAAAAGAAAAGAAAAATGCGTTTTGTGACTGACAAGGCAGTACAGACGGAGATGTCCCGAACAAATGGATCTCTTCTCTGTCATGAAATGCTTTGTTTCCAGATTCTAATATAGGGAGACCATTGACACCTTAGTCCTGTCCCCAATCATTGACAAAGTGAAAATAAAAAAAGATTGCTCATATGATATCTAAAATATAAAAGCAGGTTCTCGGTGACTGCTCGGTGCCAGAAATGAGAACCCGACATAACTTGGGATAAAACCACGTTCTCTAGCACGTGAGTCAGACGCTCTTCTCATTGAATAACTAGAGACGCGTAGGCCTATGGCAGGATCATATATTTATATGTTCAACAACCATACATTGAGTGCATAATTTAAATCTGTATCACCCCTTCCAAAAACAGAAACTCTTAATAACAATCAGTGACGTCAAATGAGTCAGCGTTAAATTTAACTAAAATAAGGTTGACAGACAAGTGACAACGTGAACTGTATATTTTAATCAAACATAATTAAATCAAAATAGTCTGAGGATCGGTAGAATAAAAGCTTTTTAGCACTTTTTAAAGCTCGTGCAGCGATTGGGAAAACGTCCGGTATTCAAAATCGCGAGAACGTGAGAATTCTATTACTACTAGGTACCTGTTTTAAGTCTGATATTTATTATACCAAAGTGTGACCACGCAATAGATTGTTTGATTCCTTTTCTATAATGGCCACGCTCTTAAAATGTGCCTCATACACTAAAAAGAAGCGTGTAAAATAAAATAAAAATATTCTAGACATATATTTAGTCGAAATTTATTGTTCGGATTCAGATAGAACTAGGACAGAACACAAATAGATCATAGTAGCAAACACAATAGTCATATCACGACCGATAGGTAAATATTTGGCCATGCAAGTAGTCTATGAAACAATGTCAGGAACTTAAGTTGTAACTCTGTTTGCTTCCATGACTTTTTGCCCACGCCACACATCGTCTCATCCTTCACCAAAATAAAATAAAACATTGCCAGAAAGAAAACAGCATTAAGAAACAAGCCATTCTACATTCAAATATGTGAAAATATTAATATTGAAATGGCAATTATGAATATTCTACATATTACAATGGTTAGATATAACAACGCATTGCAACTAGAGAGGAAGTCTACCTACATATAATAAATAATTATCGTTTCATTATGAGAAAATCTGAATCCCGCATGTTGCAAAATTTACACACAACAATATCAATAAAACGTGGATGAAAAATGGCGGTATCCTATTGATAAAAAAGGATTGACAAACCAAACAATGGACGAAGAATCGGAATGAAATGTTCTGAAGTCAGCGAATTATCCATTTAAAGAGCTGAGTATGTAAGGAGGGTTAAACAAATACAGTAGGAAAAGGATTTGCTGTCTCTGATTTAATGATGAAGCAAATATCGGAATGGAATGCTAATCAGTGCAATTGAAATCAATGAAATGCATTTTGAATAACAAAAGCGACATAGTATTATGTTGAGCAGATTGAGGCGAGAACAGAATGGATTAAAGCTTGTATCTGTGAGAGAGATAGATAGATAGATAGACAGATAGATAGATAGATAGATAGATAGAGAGAGAGAGAGAGAGAGAGAGAGAGAGAGAGAGAGAGAGAGAGAGAGAGAGAGAGGAGGTATTTCCCACAATACTCAAGACAATTACATATTCAATATTCCATGACCAAAATTTATAAAGGGATAGCTTAATTGAAATAATCTATTCTAGCATTGCTCTAAACACTCACAATAAAATCCTTCAGTGTAGTAATAAGGTCATGTCATAACATCAAGTCATAAGTCTCACTCAGCTAGTATTTATTCTGAGGCTTTAAACGAAATCCACATCAATAATTGCTTGCTACCTTACGATTGATTGCACGCCAGACCACAACAAAATACTTTCTGTCATATTATACTGACCCAGCTTTCCATTCACACGACACTCCTATGTAGTTTTCAGAACCATCAGACCCATGAAACCTGAGTGTGCCCCGGTTTCTATAACGTGAAACGGACAATAGCAATTGCCTGCTACACTTTGGATAGGACACTATACTAGTAATTTCCGCCAGATCGAACAGTCTCAGCGACCCAATGACTGCTTCGCCCGGGATTGATCCCGGTCCTTTGCGTATGAAACAGGGGCTCTACCAACCTTACTCCGGCACTCCCAAACTGACTTTTCAGTTTAAAAATATACTCCGATGCCGATGTGACCTCATTAACATTTAAACAATCCGGGGTTTGCTGTTCTCACAATTTGAATAATTAACCTGGAGTCCACTGTGATTTGAAAGCCGAGCCTTTCATCTAGAGGGCAAGTGTGCGATCCGTTTAAGATCACGGGGCTTGAGCCCACTATTTTGTAAATATCAAAGTTGAAATAATAATAATATAAAATGACTAAATACTACTACTACTACTACTACTACTACTATTACTACTACTACTACTACTACTACTACTACTACTACTACTACTACTACTACTACTACTACTTTACTACTACCACTACTACTACTACTACTACTACTATACTACTACTACTACTATACTACTACTACTACTACTACTACTACTACTACTACTATCTACTACTACTATACTACTACTATACTACTACTACTACTAATATAATAATAATAATAATAATAATAAATAATAATAATAATAATAATACTAACAACAACAACATCAATCATCTAATTTAGACCAGGAAAAAAATTGTCTTTATACTTTAACCTATATTCCTTCATCCCAACCCTTTTCATCTAAGAAGTTGATATTGTTGTCATTGTTGTTGATAACATAAGCTGTTCAAAGAATGAAATAAATACTATGGACTGTATACTATACTGTACTGTACGACTATACTATATTCTATATTATACTATTATATCAGAAAAGATCTAAATAAACATTTGAATTTTGGACCCTCAGGAAAACTAATTAAATAAACAAAATGATAACTACAAAAAACAACAACAACAAACAACAACAAAAAACAAACAAAAACCAAACAAACAAACAAAAAAAACACATCCCCAAAACCCCCCCCCCGCAAAATACAAAAACAAAAAAATACAACCCCCCCCCCCGCAAAAAAAAACAAAAAAAAAAACAAAAACAAAAAAAAAAACAAAAAAAAACATAGAAAACCTAAAGGAAGAAGCATAATCGACAGACGTCTGAAATTAAATTTAATTCTGTGTAAACACCCCTAAAACGGTGCGATCTCATTAACTTTTCAACAATTTGGAATTCTCTCTTCTACTCATTAATGTAAACCGAGTGTCTGCTGTGATTTAGCGTTGTGCTGATCGGATTTTTTTTTGTTTGTGCGCTGCTTGAGACCAAATAAATAAAGAGAACTAAAAAAAAAAAGATACGGTAAAAAAAAAAAAACCCAAAAAACTCTATAAGATCTTGGCATATTATTTGGTGGTATAAGGAATGAATTGATTGTGAGTTTAATTCAGGCCGAGGTTGTCATTAAGTTAGTGACAATAGATAGTATGCAGATGACGTCACTCAGGCCTTTGTTATTGTTTTTGCCATCCGCGTTTGTGAGTTGTTCTCACTAAACTGTATTAACCCGACTATAAAAGTTCATGGTTACACAGAGTTTGTGGGTGTTGGTCCGTTATACTTCCGGATGGCAATGTTAAGAACTCCTTGGCCAAGCGCATTCTATCTATAGAGGTTGGTCCAGGGGGGAGGGGTAGGGAGGGAGGGGAGGGTAAATCCATTTCGTGTCAACACTTTCATTTGAAATTATCATCATCATCACCATCATTATCATCATCACCATCATTATCATCATCATAAACATCGTCGTCGTCGTCGTCGTCATCATCATCATCATCGTCATTACCACCACCACCACCACCACCATCATCACCATCATCATCATCATTCATCATCATCATCATCATCATCATCATCATCATCATCATCATCATCATCATCATCACCATCATCATCATCGTCGTCGTCGTCTTCATCTTCATAATCATCATCATCATCATCATCATCATCATCATCATCATCACCATCATCATCATCGTCGTCGTCGTCGTCGTCTTCATCTTCATCATCATCATCATCATCATCATCATCATCATCATCACCATCATCATCATCATCATCATCATCATCATCATCATCATCATCATCATCGCCATCATCGTTACAACCATTTTACCCAGACCCATCATCATTTTTCATATCATTCATTTGGCAATTTAAAGACGGTAAACGACACGTGCCTGAATTCTAACCTCAAAGGCCGATGATGTCATCGTAAGAGTAATCATCCAAAACCAGGTGCTTGCTCATTAGCGCCAGGATTTAATTGTCGTCAAAATCAATTTATTTTCATTTCACAAAAATAAAATGAAAGGAAACGAATGGTTTTCTTTGAATTAAATTTGCTAAAACGAATAAATCAGCCTTCTCATTAACAAATCCATAAACACACACACACAGGCACACACACACACACACACACATACACACACACTAATATACAAACACACTCACGCACACATTTTTTTCAACCCTGCTAATAGCAGGTGAGTAGTAGGTAGGTAGAGGCGTTCTAAATTGACAAGGAGAGTGGAATTGGTTTGGTTGAAAATATAATATGAGGGAGCTGATAAGTTGAGGGATAAAACAGAATGCATTATATCCTTTTACCCGCACTGATACTTAATCAGGGATGCCATGTCAGTGGATGGCAACTGCAAATGTTGGAAGGTGATCAATTCTTAGGTTCTGAAAACTGTTTCTTGTTGAGTGCTGAGCGTGTTGGTCTGAATTGCGTTAAAATGGACTGTATGCTTAAGTAAATGTATAACATGGCAAAGTTTTTGATGGCAAAGTCATAGATCGCGAAGTAGAACGCAAAGAAGAAGAAGAGGAAGAAGAAGAAGAAGAAGAAGAAGAAGAAGAAGAAGAAGAAGAAGAAGAGAAGGAAAGAGAAGAAGAAGAAGAAGAAGAAGAAGAAGAAGGAAGAAGAAGAAGAAGAAGAAGAGAAGAAGAAGAAGAAGAAGAAGAAGAAGAAGAAGAAAGAAGAAGAAAGAAGAAGAAGAAGAAGAAGAAGAGAGAAGAAGAAGAGAAGAGAAGGAAGAAGAAGAGAGAGAGAGAGGAGGAGGAGGAGGAGGAGGAGGAGGAGGAGGAGGAAGTGGGAGGAGAAGAACAAGAAGGGGGCAAGGGAGATGATGTAAAGAGGAAGTCGATAACGAAGCAGTCTATGGCAATGTACTCCCTACCATATTATATTCTTCTTTAAAAAAGCCACCTGGTCTCATTTTTGACCGATATCGGAGGTTATAATATAGACCGAGAGCCAGAAGAGTGAGTCGACGAGGGTTTTTATCTATAAGTTATGGATAAAGGTTAAAAATGGTAGAACACCCTATTCTCAAAACTAAAAAAGAATAATTAACAATTCAAAATAGTAAAATTGAATTGAATAAACACTGCAAACTATTTATTTGCTTACCGCACACACCACCAATAGATCAGAAACATATCACCATTTATCTGACCCGTATTCTAATAGGAGTAAAGAAGAACGGGGAGGAGGGTGGGGGGGGGGGGGGGGTTACGATACAACAACCCGACTCGACCCAGTTTTAAACCAATCAGTTTGCTTGTGAGTCGAGTGCTCTGCCAACTGAGCTACCAAAACTTCCGTCACCCACGCCTACACCATCTATTTCTATCCTTTATTGTTTCTTACGACACAAACGCATCAATCAATCGGCCGATCAAGTGATCGATAATGAAAATGAGATCAAGAGGTCACACTGTAACGAGTTGATGTGCCAAAGGATTGCGTGCTACAGTGATGTCATGAGGACCCAAGAAGATGGTAGCAGCTCCTAATAATTTCGTCTCACACTACAATATTACGACGTTCTATCTTGACGGCGAATTCGATGCCGCATTCGTGTACAGTCACTATCCCGCCCGGTAGCCTCGTCACAACACAATGCTCAACCAGATGCTCTGAGGTTTCGTGTTCTTTGTCGCGACGTGTACACGTGGGACAGGTGGAAAGTCCTCACTGATGTAGGATGGCCTCTGTTAGACAGGTTCTAGACCTTAGTCAGTTTGTAGCCACCCAGTGCCTCCGCTTGCAAGTGCAGTAGCCTTGCAACTTCTCTCCCAGTTTCGAAAGGACTACGTCGCCCCCACGAGGTACCGAATTTTTTCAAGCCGATCTATGCAAATCGAGCTTAGTAGGTGAAGCTCGAACAAGGAAAATGACAGTAATATAGGTAAATGATTTTGTTCCATTTTTATAGTAATGGAAACAGTACAATTTCAAGCTAAGCCTTTTTTATGCTGATCAATCTGCTTCCATTTTTACTTCTTGCTTCTTTTTCTCTCCATCCCCACCGACGCTCCGCGCTCTTTACCCCTATTTATCTATCTATCTATCTATCTATCTATCTATCTATCTATCTATCTATCTATCTATCTATCTATCTATCTATCTATCTATCTATCTATCTATCTATCTATCTATCTATCTATCTATCTTATCTATCTATCTATCTATCTATCTATCTATATGTCTGTCTCTCAATCATTCATTCAATCTATCAATTTAACTATATGTCAGTCAATCAATCAATCAGTCAATCAATCTATCTATTTATCGATCTATCTACCTGACTATCCGCTTATTATCTTATGAATAACACTTCTATCTTTCTCGCATTTCATTATTAAATATATATATATATATATATTATATATATATATATATATTATATATATATATATATATATATATTGCAAATAACGTCCATTTGAATGAACTAGTCCCGAAATGATTACCAATACAATTGCATCTTGTGCAATATTTAATATAAAACCCACACCAAAAAATCACAAGTGAGTAAATTAAGAACAAAATAATAAGAAGACCGTCGTCCATATTTATTACATGTAACCGATAAACCTCGCTCAGCACTGATGTACACTGACATAACACACATTTCTCAATTTAGGTAAAAACCTTAATCTCATATACATATGAATCAATCACATACTGTACTGATAGGAAAGAGGAGAATAAATTGCCAAACATTCTTAAACCGAGGAAATTTAAAAGTCCCAATTAAAAAAAAACAAAAATAGGCAAGTTGCTATGACTTGATTCGTAGATATATTATAGAACGAAGATGACGTCAATCTGGTCTTTGTTATTACTTATGCCATACCCTTAAAAAAAAACCTGTATTAACCAGACTATAAACGTTCAAGGTTACACATAGTTTTGTGTGTTGGTCCGTTATACTCCTGGGTGTCAATGTTGTGAGCTTCTTAGCCAAGCGCATACTGTCTATAGTAAACATTTTGTGGCCAAATTGAGAATAACGAGTTTCGTCAAAATAAGGCAGGAAGGTCGATTATGGTAATGATTTGGAGTCACACCTAAGGTTATCGAGTCTGTCGACGTGCCAAGAAACTGAAAAGCCGTCATAATACAGGGCTGGTATGAATCATCACGTCTATGCGTTATAATTAATCAATGGTCAGGTGAGGACACGGGATTTGTGGTGGAGTTGGTAACATTTCCAGGTCGATTTGAACCAAATGACGAGATTTTCGCGTGTTCAAAACCTTCGACAAGCAACACTTTTTAGGCGCAACATAATTATTTTTTCTTTGTCTTTTGTGAACCTATTGATAGAACGAAGATGGCTTTGTTATTGATTTTTGCCATCCGTGTTTATGAGTAATTCTCACTAAACTGTGTTAACCAAACTATAAACGTTCAAGGTTACATAGTTTTGTGTGTTGGTTGGTATTACTTCCGGGTGGCAATAGTGTGAGCTTCTTCACCCAATGTCAGACTACATTGACTTTGTCTAAGATTATAGTATACGCTCTTTGAAAGACTGCATGTGCACTTAAAAAGTATATAAACGAATAAATAAGTCTTATCGCTGACAAATTAATATTTCATAATAATTAAATATAGCAAAGTATTCTTCAGAATCATGGTACAAGAGTATATTCCGATTTCTGAAGTGTTTAAAGTGCAATTGCCCGTCATCCCTTAGAATCGACAAAAACAGTTTTTACCTGGTCTAACAGACCCAGGTTAGAGTCCCGGTCTGAGCGGTGCAAAGTTGAGTCATTGGAAATGGCTCTTCACTCACATTTTCCAACCGCACTCAGGTGGAAAATGAGTAGATGGTCGTTAACAGCGTTGTCTCTGTCGAAAAAAAAAGTAATTTCGCCTAACAGGCGTCCTTTCTCGTCGTACGTGTTAAGTGACACATGGTCAAGCGCTTTGAGCACGTTTAGTGGATTTTGCTCTTTTTAAATGCTCAAGTTTAAGTTTAATTTATAGTGTGGAATATCATAGTTTGATGTTATTATTAATTTCAAAATAAAAATAATAAGATATTGGTCCCGATAAGACGTATAATTTAACCATTGTTCTTTTTCATTTTCAACTCACGGGAAATCTATAACGCACCGACAACCACAACAGCAATCCAGAGCAGTCAGGGATATTATCAAAACCATAAAAAATATTATGTTTACGATTAAAATATAATTAGTCATTCTTTGGTGTTTACACAGCCTACTATTAATCATGATGGCGGGTGAGACAACAGCTGTATTTCGCCCGTATTCACGACAACACATTTCTCAGTAATTATAACGAATTGTGGCCCATAGCCTTTTGCCGCTTATATTATAGGAGTGAACGAAAGGTTTTCAATGATTATAAAGCCAAAATGACTAAATGTTTGATTTTAGTTTACATAACTTTTTATAATAAAGGTTGCATTGGTTAAAGAAAGATTCAGGTCAAACATTCCCAGATATGATAACTATAACCATCACTTACATCATAACTAATCAAAAATATATCGATTAAAACGTATCCATCATTCACTTTCAGCCACTCCTAGGACTCAATAATGCCTTTGAGATATCTATTGATGAATTAAAGTTACAAAGAGCATGTGGTCTTGCGGTATGACACTCGCTTTCGGATCGGAACGTCCTGGGTTCGAGACTTGCCCGATGCAAGAAGGAAAAGGCTCTTTACTCACATTCGCTCACCGTACTCAGGTGTAAAAGGAGTACTTGGCCGTTAAAAGCGTTGTTTCTGTCGGAAAAAATGTAATATCGCCGAACAGACGTCATGTCTCGTTCTACATGTTACGTGTTGCTGTTGGTCAGGGACACTTTGTAAAGTGCTTTGAGCACGTTTAGTGGATATTGAGCTATATAAAAGCTCAAGTTTTAAAAGAAATATTTTGTACAGCATATTAGCTCTTAAACGACACGATAGAAATAGAATATTAACTTAACCAATGTTTCTTATTTTCAATATCAATTTGGTGTTGAGAAGTTAAGTCACTCCGAAAGAATACCGTTTTAATGCGGTATTAAAAAACCCCCCAAAAAAACAACAACTTTGGACAGAGCTTTTTTCTTATATTTTTAATAAGTTTATAAAACACTTACGTTTCCAGACATTCATGTTCCTTCAATAATCAGTCATCAAAGAAACATTTAAACATGTCCAAATCAATTTTCAGCAAAATGAGATTAATCGTGTTGTTTCTCTTTCAGTTTCGTTGCATTTCTCTTAAAATACATGCATTCATTCATCCAATCAAGTGATACAAATTTACGAGATAGCATAAAATCATTTTCAATAAAGCTAAGTACGTAGATACTCAGTCTGAGGTTTAATCAATTTTTCTATCTTTTCATTCATTTAAATAACTATAGACTAACTTCTCTAAAGTTTCAGGTTTAAATTTTTTTTGTCAGGTTGAGGATCATCTAAGTCATCGATATAAATCATAAAAATTAAAAAAAGCGTCTTGTAAGCACAATTTAATGCAATTCAAAGATTTATCTTTTAGCAATTGTCAATATAAAACATACATTAACATAGAATTTCCAACCAACAAATCCAATCAGGTAAAATCAATACAGTACAAACATAACTGTTTTCGCCTATAGCGCAATAACAGTAATGCGCCTTTGGTTTAAATGGGTGTCAGATTTATAGTAGGATCAAAACCTCGAATCTAGGAATAATTAAAAATAAGATGGGGTAACCACAAGGAGAAGGAATCTCCGGTTCCAATTAAATGCGCAAAAAGACTAGACTATTGGAATTGATCATTTAGAAATGATGACATAAAAACACAGTGCCTCCCTCAGAATTCAAATTCGTTATCTTTATCCAACGGCAAGTTGGCTAAATCATCACATCGCCGACCCGTAAGAGCTCTGCCTAATAACAAAAAAAAAAAATGAACAAAAAAAAAAAAATAAATAAATAAATAAAAGAAAGAAAAAAATATTTAAAATTCGAGCATAGAGTTTAACTTGAGGTCAAACAAAACGGAATATTGAGCAAAAGATTACATCATCATGATCTCCTTGATTTGCTAATTAAGCGAAGAACAATGAGAGTATCTGCAAATTGTAAACGATATGACAGAGATTTGTTTGAACTGAACAAATACATGCATGAATGAATTATTGAGAAAGCTAAACAGGATTTGATCTCAAGAGCAGGAATTATGAATTAATACCTCATATTCCCTATGGATTAACTCCAAATTATGTGCAATTTGGTCGTGAGTCTGTTTGGTGCCGGATACATTATCAGATCAATAGCACAATTATATCTTTTATAAATATAGCTACTGACCAATCATTTCATGGTGATACAGCCTTCAGGTCCAATAAGGGCGATAGATAAACACATTTTGCTAAGAATTGTTTTTTTTTTCCCCTTTTAACTCTCCCCGTACCAGCCATTTTTTCAAAATTGTCCCCCAAACTTCACACCGACCCAACACATAGATAGTATGAAGTTGACGTCCCTCAGGTCTTTGTTATTGATTTTTGCCATTCGCGTTTGTGAGTAATTCTCTTTAAAGTGTTTTAACTCAACTATAAACGTGCAAGGTTACACATACTTTTGTGTGCTGGTCCGTTATACTTCCGGATGGCAATGTTGTGAGCTTCTCAGCCAAGCGCATACTATCTATACAAAATAATGTTAGTCAAAAAGAGCTCTACAACAGTGTCGTGTTTTTTTTAGTTATGACAATCGGATTCAATAATCTGATATCACGTCCGGCCAGCAACGAGCAGCTTGGTTCTAAACAAAGAAAATCGGTAATAATATTCATGATAGCTAGAACTCTTTTCACATGTCATGTGATCAGAATGTATAAAAGTCAAAACATGATAAGATTTATAATGTTTTTATCCCCGGGATACACTTTTATGTTCGTCGAAGAAGTATTTAATAAGGGCGCCCGCCATTGTTCCTATAGTTTGGAACCAGTTACTAAGTTACTACGAGGGAAGTGACTTCACGACTGTTGAATCTTATTAAAAAATATCTTTACATTTTGTGATGTTCTGTACAAAAGAAATCAGAATAATAATATGATTGCTTGTTTGGTAACGAAACGAGACTATTTTCCTATGGTTCGTAATAGGAGGGTTGTTTTTTTTTTTTTTTTTTTTTTTTTGGGGGGGGGGGGGGGGGGTCTCTTGAGAGTAATTGGTTTTGCGGTCCAACATCTCGTCTTGTAACAAGATAAGCAATGGCAAGCGTAGTCACTGTCTGACTCCAATGTTATTTTCTTGGACAAGGCTTTTAACACACACATTAACGGGCTCGATTCCAGTAAGAAAGTCTATAGGCTGTGACAAATATTATAAAGTGTGATAGAGCAAAAAGGACTCATAGCAGGCGGTTCGTACAGCTGGGAAATAAATAAAGCATTTATTTTGATGAACTAACGCATGAGAACAACACAAAAATACACACAAAAAGACTGACTCGTAAATCATATCTACATTTTTATGGGAGCGGAAAGCACAACAGAACTGACAAAAAAAAAAAAACAACAACAAAAAAAAAGAAAAAAAAACAAAACAAACAAACAGAAAAACACAAAAATAAAGTACAGGTCCACATTTGCATGGAAGGGTTAACTCAGGTTCATGGTCATTACCACAAGAATATTAATATTCATGATTTGTACAAAACAAGAAGATTATTCACTCCATGGTAGTCCGTCCATATGTAAAAATACCCTAGCATTCATCACTTTTCATTCAAAACCGAAGACACTCACATTCTGCAGATACCAAACTACCCATTGCGATGGAATGTTTTTGCATTAATACTTCCATCTTATGAGCCAATTGTTGAGTGCTTACATGTATTACCATCATTGATATTATTCATTCAGCTCATCGTTTCCATAGTCTTATGTACCAAAAGTAACCGTTTTAATGTTAAATAAAAAATGAATAAATTGGATATTCATTGATGTTATAGCCATTCTATTTATCGTTCTCGGTTCAGACAATGTGCTGCATAATGGGAGGAAGAGAGTTCAACTTGACTAGAAGAAGGAGGTGGACAAGGATAAGGAGGAATATGTGGAGGAAGAGGAGGAGGTGGAGGAGGAGGAGGCGTAGGAATATATGGATGAGAAGGAGGATGAGGAGAAGGAGAAAAAGAAGAATAAGGGGGGATGAAGAGGAGGAGGATGAGGAAGAAGAGGTAAAACGAAGTAGTAGTAATAGTAGTAGTATAGTAGTTGAAGTAGTAATAGTAGTAGTAATTTTTTGTAGAAAAGAAGAAGAAGAAAAAGAAGAAGAAGAAGAAGAAGAAGAAGAAGAAGAAGAAGAAGAAGAAGAAGAAGAAGAAGAAGAAGAAGAAGAAGAAGAAGAAGAAGAAGAAGAAGAAGAAGAAGAAGAAGAAAAAGAAGAAGAAGAAGAAGAAGAAGAAGAAGAAGAAGAAGAAGAAGAAGAATGATTACATCCACGACCAAAGATACAAGAAGAAGATTACTGATCATAAACATCCGCTTGACTCTCCCTCATCCATTTATCTCAAAATCGAATGTATCATTTACCTTATGACGCTAATCCTATAATGACAGTAGATTAGAGCCAAGGTGTAAAAGCCACAAACCAGTCCCAGTAAACGATGTCCGTAAGCAATGACCTTAATACTGACGTACACCGACACAATGAATTTGTTTTTCTATTTTGGACAGAAAACCTATACTGTCGCACTCTAGAGCAATGCGTATTTAATATTTGGCCTTAAACTACTTCTCCAAATATTGATCGATTAAAATGACACTTATCTTGGCAAACACTTTCAAACCTGGGAGTCCGTGAAGTCCCTGGTTTGAGGGGTTTGCCAAGGTGAAGGACATTCTAAGGATCGATATTTGATAGACTAATTTTTCTGTGCAAAATTTCAAACACATGTTTTCCAGAGTACAACAGCGGTATGTATACAATAAATAACATCGATTCATTTAAATGTCCCGAAAATTGTCAAAAAGTCTAAATCCTGAGCCTTCTTTTTTTCAGTTTTTTTTTTTTGGAACTCTATTAATTGAAACTTTTTTTAATGTGACGGGAGAGGGGGGGGGGGGTGTCATCTTGAACAATCAACATTTAAAGTATACGTTTTCTGGCCTACACATGATATTGAAATAAAATGTTTTGTCATTATAGGACAATATTCTACCATGATAATATTTTACTATCTTTTGCCACCAAAAGTCAGACAGTTTTAATCATCGAATCCTTCGCCAACCAGATGTTACTACACATTGGAGACTATAAACTGGTGTTTATTACAGACTGACCGATGGTTGGCTTTCACCCAGTATCTGACCACAATCAAGTGGCTTTAGACTGATATGAAAGTCACCACTACGTATTGGCTGTGCCTTATAATATAATACAATGAAAAGGCAAAATAGCTCCTCAGATGGTTTAGATTCCATTCTCTTGTCCAGTTGTTAAATTGAAGGAGCTCTCTTTTTATGATACCCCGTTCCGCTTTAGTCCACTTGAGCTCTATTTAAGTAAAAAAATTAAAGTCATCTAATCAGGGCCCGTTTTTATGTAGTTGACTAATAAATACAGATCTATACTAAAGTAGTCTTAAGCGAAGCAAGGGGGAGCTTCGTGAACTGTTTACACGTTCGAAAAATTGGACAAGTGTAGATAGCTTTGAACATGGAAAAAAGTGGACTTGGGTTTATGAGTGTCACAAATATTTAAGGACACATCCATTTAATCAGATAACTCCGAACTCGGGAAAGACACGCATAAAAAATATTGGCTTGAAAACTCGTCCTTGGAAGATCGCCCGATTTAAAGAAAACCTCATAGAGGCAAAAATTCTTACTCTTACCTCGCGAAGATTCAGATTTGGGAATTTTTGCCAAAGTAATTGAAATCGATCGATATTTGAAGGACGAGTATCCTGGCCATTAAAAAAAATACGAGTCTTTTTTTTTTCCAGAATACGTCAGTGAAATGGTTAAATAAAAATGAACGCCATAACCAGGGTCCGTTTTTATGTTATGACTAAATATAGTTCTTTAATAACTTAGCCTTAGGCTTGGGGGAAACATGAGGGAACATCGTGAACTGCTTACACATTTGAAAAATTGGGACAAAATTAAACGGCCTTGAAAATGGAAAAAATGGTTTAACAGATGACCTTTACGGAAACATCCTTTTAAAACAGGACGCGAATCATTAAAATAATATATATTCCGATCGCTCTCAATGATTGTTAAAATGGTCCTTTGTATCTAAACATTAAAATGCTGAGACTTAAAAGTAACCATCCACCTTGCACCTTTAATGTGCAACTAAAGGTTGCTAATCATACCCAAACATACAATGAAAAGCAAAATTACCTTTATTCCTTTCCTCTATTAAGTTGACTCGAATTTCACTAAACAACAATTTTCTGTACCACTTCTACGTGTTACCAGACTGAGACGGCGTGTCGCATGTTTTTAAATTGTTTAAATTTTGGCCAGGTTTGACTGTTTTTGGCAAGATGAGGGTCATTCAAATCGATCGATATTTGAGGGACGAATCTTCTGGTCAAAATCTTAAGTACGTGTTTTTTTTTCAGAGTACTGGGGTGTAGTACTTTTATATGTGTTTATTACCCTGATATGATTGTCAATACCATCATTTTAACATTTACACTGCAACAGGATCATTTTGCCAATCAGATTATATTCATAACGTATTATCTAGCTCGTCTCTTGCGCTTCACCGAATAAGACAAGATGACACTCGCTTCAAACTGATCGCTGGGAAAATGATGACATCACACCTAGTCCTGACATTTCCTCTGTTTTTAGATTGAAAGTGTTATACGCAATTTCAATAGGATTCAACAGTCGTGACGTCACTTCCCTCGTAATGACGCATAGTAACTTAGTAACTGGTTTTAAACTATCGGAACAATGGCGGGCGCCCTTATGAAATAGTTCTCTGACGAGCATAATAGTGTATCCAGAGGAGAAAACCATTATAAATCTAATCATGTTTTGACTTCTATACATTTTGATCACATGGCGTGTGGAAAAGTGCTAGCCAACCTGAAGAATAAAAAGTACCGGTTTTCTTTATTTAGAACCAAGCTGCTCGCTACTGGGCGGCCGTGACATCAGACTATTGAATCCTATTATCACATATTAAATGAAGTGACATGACTTCAGATCCTTAAGATTCTGATTTTTAGCCATTTCTACCTTGACTTCAGTCTTTATATATATTTTTTTCATTTCTATACACACAAACGTCTCAATAGTAACGCATTCCAATTTGTTTGCAGTAATATTATCTTCCTGTCATCTTGATAAACACAGAGCAGTGGACACTTGGACATAAAGGGGTATTGGGAGATTCAACCAAGAGATGACCATGATAAAAAGACGCTTCGTGTCATATTGACAAAATTCACATAACGTGAAGGGCAAACACGATACTCTTGTCAATGGCTGTGCTATATTGTGGTATTTTATGTTGACATTTATCTTCCAGGAAATGTTAAAGATGAAAAACATCAATTATTTTTGTCCTTCGCCATCCAACAATGTTATAAACTAGCGAACTATTTATGTGACTTCAAAAACACAAATTGGATTTAGACGGTGATAATCGTGTTTTCTAAGGCGTCTAATTTAAAAAGAAATATAAAGTTTATTCATGTTCTTATGAAAGTATGCTGCAATGTTGTTCCGTGGCATCTTCTAATAGCAACAGCACATTATAAATGTACGAACCTTACTTATTACTGGCAATCAGTCATCTTCATAGATGGAATTTACCTTTACTCTGATAGCAGTGATCATTGCCTCATAACTCACAATAAATCTATTTAACTGTCTATCAATCTATATATCCATCAAACAGCTGATTACAAACACACACGCTCAAACACACACAAACAAACACACACACACACACACACACACTAATACCCTCTGCATATTGTATAACCAAATTATAAAAGAATACTTAAAACATTCCACAAGTTATCAATGTATTTTAAAATGCTCTGCAGCCATCCATTTTATTACGAATAAAATGATTGATAGTTCGTACAGAAATAGTCTCGCACTCAATTCTCAATTCTGGCAGTTGTCTTGATGAGGACATGTCATTTTCTTAACCATTTAACTGCCGTAGTCTGGAAAGAAGGTACATATTTAAAAATTTGGCCAGAAATGTTGTCCTTCAAATATCCATGGATTTAAATGACCCTCATCTTAGCAAACACTCTCAAACCTGGGACTTTGTGGAAGTTCCAGGTTTGATAATTTTTGCCAAGATGAGGGTCGGGTAAATCTATCAATATTTGAAGGACGAGTTTTCTGGCCAAATTTTTAAATACGATTATTTTCATAGTACGGCAGTTAACTGATTAAAAGATTTTCAATTATTTCGTTTCGTCGACACCTGCTCCGTCAAACAAAATTCCATTGACTTGAAATATTAGAGGGTTAATCGTTGACACTACTTGTCACAATTTATAATCTCCGATTGGTTAGTTCTATTTATAATTTTGGGGGAAGATACATAAAGAAAGATATTCACATCAAGAAATCAATAGAAACGGAAACGATTTTGAAAGAGTGCCAGAGAAACTGGAAAGGGGATGGTTATAGGTTTTTTTTTTTAGGTATAGCTTGCCTTAGTGCTTGTGTACAGTATATAATGACTGTCTACTTTGGTAAAGATGAAACCAAAGAAATATCGTATAATTATTCTTTGTATACGAGAAAAGCAGAGAGTGGTGGGGATTGCCTGAAGCTTGGGATCGTAAAATATTAACAAAAAGTGTAAATGGTTGGTGATGAAGGGTTTGCACCTAAAACCTCCATTGTTTATTATATTTTTGCGATCCGAAGCCTTTCAAATTACCTAATACGTACATTTGTCGAAATGTACATTATATTAGATGATGGGTTCATTATCATTCCTTGCTAAACAACACAGTGAATGTCTATGGATTTTCCTTGAATTTTATTTACATTAGGCAGACCACAATGTATACTCTCGACATAAATAATAGTCATGGTCTCTGTTAGAGTATGGAGATGAATAAATGTCATGGTCCAATTCACGGCGTGAGAATCATACAATCATCAAACATATGGGCCCACCAAATTGTGAATAAAAGGCCATAAGAATGCTAAAGTATAATTGCAAAGCGCCTGTGATACCAACAATGCCCTACTTTCAAATGGCAGTCATTTTTCTACAAAAGAATATAAGACATTATACTCTCTGAGCAACGCATTTTTCAAAGTCGACAAAAGAAAATATATCTTTTCAGAAGAGAAAATAGTTTCTACCTTATAATTCACAAAAGAGTCACAATGTTTTACATACGCCATTAAAAAAGGAGATTAATATTACAGATTTTATACATACAGGGAAAGTGAAAATCATTGAGAAAAATTAACAGTAACAGAGAGTTTTTGTTAACGATCTTGTTTCGCCTTCCGGGCATGTGGAAACTTTTTAATTCTACCATTACAATAACTCAATTATTGTACATAGACAGTTTTAATGCAAATGGGATCATGGATGAAAGAGTCATATTACTGATTTTGTGAATTATTACCACGGACTCCTCTATATCAATTTACACATTTTACGTAGCGATCCATACGTTTATTGAGCTATGAAGCGGACGGTAATGCATTTATTGTTTAAATACGAGGCTGTCATCCATCATGCCTGGCGATGTTATTGCCCGTGCTTTTATCTTGCCATCATGATGGCATAATATAATACGAGATGTGTGATGTGTTGGTGGTCAGGTGGTTGTTGTCTCATCTTGTAATAATAAAGTGGAGCGATGTTGAGCATTGTGAGTGATCGGCAGGATGACAATTATAATTGCAAAACTTTGACCCCGTCGTTCGGTCCTTCAGTAAGGGGCTTTTTCACATTGTGCTCCATTAAACTTAGATATGAATGAGTATTCGCAGATATCATAGGATAAATAGAACAAAAATGTTTGAAATAGAAAACTGACCCCATAATACAGCCTGCTAAGAGAAGAAATAAATCATGAAGACTCTTGAATTCGTAGGACGTGTTAGATAAATGCCTGATAAATGATGATCGTTCAATGGGTATGTGTGGGAGAGAAACAATTGGGGGCAAGCACTGGTATAAAATAAACATCCAATATACATATGTATACCATGGTGGTAGCATTTGATTCATTTGATGGATGGAGTTATTTGGGAATGCAAGGATTTCCCCTGCGTCCCTTGAGATGCAGGTATACATTTTTTACAATCAATTCTTCTGAATATTCATTCAATTCTTTCTTCGACGCAATGATCTGAGAAACCCCTTGAGAAATACCCTATCCATGCTCAGATCGGTAAAGTTTGTGTTTTTAATCTTGCGAATAATATCAGTTTTTAAGAGTCATGGAAAAAAATGTTCAACACTGGGTTATTGTATCGTTTCCATTTTCTATTTACGATGATGGAAAGTGTTTATATATATAAATCGATCGAAGTCGTAAGAAGGGTTTTACCCGAGTTCAAACCTGTGAGCTTTCGAGACACAAGCAGGTGTCCCACCCCTAAGCCATTGACTCGGCGATACACATTCTAATCAAGTCGCTACCAATTGTTTATCTATGCTATTGTTATCGATTTCAAACTATACTAAATAGCTCATACAAATTACTCATGATATCGGTTTTCTTTGCCCATAACTTCATCACCGACTCCTACGTAATTTTCCGAGCATTCATCATTAACCTTTATCTGCAAAACTGAATTTATATAAAACATAACTTCTATACAAAATGTGTGTTTTCAGCAAAGAAAACAGAAATAGCGATGTAACTCAGGGCTTATTAGAAGTCTGAGACGACATTGCTATTAATGCCTTCTCAATGAAATCGGTACTATATGTTAAGTCATGTTAGAGTTAAAAGAAACATCGCCTGTAAAAGTTTTTTTCTCTCATTACATCTTGACATGTCATCAATAATAAAAGAATGGATTGGATGTCAAAAAATAAATTGAGCACAAGAATTATATATATATATATATATATATATATATATATATATATATATATATATATATATATATATGTACATTCAATAAGAATGCAAGACATCTTAATTTGCCAGACATCACAAAGTCAATAGAGCCAAAATTAATCACCGTGTATATTGTTGACGTCAATCAGTTCTTTGTTATTGCTTGAGACAGTTATTTTAATGAGCAATTCTCACTAAATTCTATCAATCACACTGTAATCTTCAAGGTTACACATCGTTTTGCAGGTTGGTCCGTTATATTCCGCTGGCGGATGTTTGTGAGTATTTTAGATAAACGTACAGCACCAATAACGTTGAGCTGACAGCATGATCTTTTTTTCGCAATCTTTAGGATGGGACTCTAGTCTGTCGCCTAGTACATTCTAAAGATCCAGTTACTCAAGTAGAGAGATATCGGCAGTTTTGGTTTATTTTTCATTATTTCAGCCACAGAAGTGAACGTAAAATAAAGTAAAATTCCCTTTATTTCCCATTGGGGAAATTTGTCACTAGAGTCTATTCCAAGGAAAGACTGGAATAACCCAGGCGTCGGCCGTAGTGTAGCACCGCAAATTGAGCTAAGGCGAGGTGACTTGTTCAAGGCCACACAGCGCATCGTCGGGTGATCGAACTCTGTACCTTTCGGGTACGAAGCAATGACCATACGACTGAGCCACGCTGAGCCATGCATAGTGAAAAAGAATTGCTTACTTAATATTTGGTTCAAATAACTTAGTATTGGGGTACTTTTGTGTCGAAATTTAAGAAAATGACCTTTTTGGAACAGTCTCAAAATACATCTAACATCTAAAAATATAGCTATCTGCATCTTTCTGTACTTGAATTTGCTCCTGACAGCTCAATAATTTGGATTTGGCTAAAATAGATAAAGTTCTGTCACATGGTACTGACAGTCCATTACATCGGGTTACAGGAAGACAGGGGCTTTTAATACAACTAGAAAGAGATGGAATGTCTGCACGAAAGCTGTTATTTAAAATGTTATTGGTGGTAATGTTTCACAAATTAAAAGTAATAAATAAACTGTCATTTTGTCAATAAAACATTACTCACCAGGGCAAATAAATATCATGGTGCAATGATCTGTGCATTGTAAAAGTATTTTAAGTCTTAATTAATATAACTGCTTAAAGTAATCAAAATTCGTTAACAAAGCCTAGTCCTTTTCGAAATATCAACAAAAGATGTAAGAAATATGAAAAAATATTTAGAAGAGCGCGTTTTTCCCAAATAAAATTATCTGCGATTGCGCCAATTTATTGACATGATGTGGCGGCTCAAAATCCCAAAAAGTATCAATTTCGAAGCTTAAACAAAACAACATGATTCTAATACCGATGATTAAAATGACCCCCATCTTGTAAAAAAACAAAACAAAAAAAAAAAAACCTCTCAAAACTCGGATTTCAATGAGAGTCAATTGTTTGAGAGTTTTTGACACGATGAGGGTCATTTTAACTATTTGAAGGACGAGTTTTATGGCCAAAATATGTTGTTCTTTCTCGATGTTATCTTGATCTATTACAAATATCTGGCCAGCCATGTCATCATGGTGTCTACAATTGTAAACTAACAGCTTATCTTCTTATGTCTTATGTTTGAGACTTTTGGACGGGTGGAGAGTCATATTAATTGATATCAGAATGTAATAAATTTATTATTGATGCCCATTGTATTATCAACCTTTTATTAATTTTCGTCACAGCGTCTGCCAGGGTCTAATTCAAACTTGGCTTATGATTTCTGGTCCAAAGGAAAAACTATGCGTATTGTCAGTGTAATGCAAAATTAGTTTAAATATAATATGAGACCCATCGTCTCAAAACGGTATTAGTCAAATCAAAGCTAAACGAGTCAAAAATAGGAATTTTTGGTATTTAGTCAACTAAACATGACACGCAGTCTCTTCACTAAAGCATATAAAATCAATGCAAGTCTGATATTTCTGGTTATAAATTTTATTTTTCAACAACTTAATCATTGCGACATAATACCGTTATGTGGAGAGTGGTTACATATTACCATTTTGTATTTATTGTATTTCGTCGATTGTTTTTTTTTTTATTACATTATCATAACATGGAATAATAAATGTCACGTGGAGGAGGAGGGAGATCGATCACTGAGTAGTGGAAATGTTAGGTCAACGTGTTTGTATTACTCACTAATTACATTAACTGCACCTATACACACGATCAATGGCGACAAATACAACTAACACTATTAGCTAATCTATTCTACTGGCATTGCGTTTAACACAAAGGAGAGAAACCAAATTTATTGAGTCATAAAGTAGAGGCATTTTTTTTGGGTTATATTCATTACTCATCATCATCATCATCATCATCGTCATCAACATTATTATTATTATTATTATTATTATTATTATTATTATTATTATTATTATTATTATTATTATTATTATTATTTTTATTATTATTATTGTAAGTAGCAGTAGTAGTAGCAGTAGTAGTAGTAGTAGTAGTAGTAGTAGGTAGTGAGTAGTAGTAGTAGTAGTAGTAGTAGTAGTAGTAGTAGTAGTAGTAGTAGTAGAAGTAGTAGTAGTAGTAGTAGTAGTAGTAGTAGTAGTAGTAGTAGTAGTAGTTGTTGTTGTTGTAGTAGTAGTAGTAGTAGTAGTAGTAGTAGTTGTAGTCTTAGTAGTACCAGTAAAACGAGGACGACGACGAGGTTGATGATGATGATGATGATGATGATGATGATGATGATGATGATGATGAAAATGATGATGGTAATAATAATATTAATGAGGAGGAGGAGGAGGAGGAGGAGGAGGAGGAGGAGGAGGAGGAGGAGGAGGTGGAGGAGGAAGAAGAAGAAGCAGAGGAAGAAGAAGAAGAAAATGAAGAAGATAAATGTTTTCCTGTTTTAACTGTCATAGGAAGATGATTTAATGCCTCTAATATCTCTATAGACAAACCAGCCACAGTGGTTTTACACAGTGGTTTTACGGGCCAATAATATCCCATTTTGTGACCGATCGGTATGCCCTCAAAAGACCTATAGGACCTCCCATACCCAACGAATGACACAGATGACCATGGAATGTGGTACAGGTAAAATGTGTTTGTAAACGTTGTTCTACTTTCTGTCCATTAGTTTTGAAAATTATGTGCACACAAAAAGTATATTCCCAGATGAACTCCACATTCATAGGAGTTTATCACCCTTTCCGTGAACAGGCCGTATTTAATTAAATGTTCATTTCATACAGAGCAAGTCACCCGCTAGATGCGCGTCTTTGTATATAATAACCTTTATGTAAGTTTCGTTATAGAAGTTGTCAGGAGCGTATTCGCACCAGAGTCGAGAGGGGAAATTTGAACTAATATCGCTGTTATCCAAAGTCACAACGCAGAGTTGGCAATCAGTTTTCATTTTAGTCGTTCACATAACATCATATCAAATGTCACTTGACTGTATAACTAAACTATAAGAGAAACAGATTATCTAGAGAAAGGGCAATTGAGACCTAGGACAGCATGGCTAACTCGAAGTTCAATAACACTAAAGTTATGGTGGTTGTGGACAATGATAAAAATTACCGTACTTTATAAAGGAACATTTTTTTTTCATTAATTTTGGTCAGAAAAAAAATGAACTTCAAATCAGATCAAAATATCCTCCAATACAAAAGTCTGAAACTTGAGAGTTCAAATAAGTATCAAGTTTGAGACTTTAAACTTGAGCTTTTATATAGGGCAATATCACTAAACGTGCTCAAATCGCTTTACAAATGGTCCCTGACCAACAGCAACACGTAACATGTAGAACGAGACATGACGTCTGTTACGCGATATTACAAGTTTATTTTTCGACAGAAACAACAGTAATTCAATCCATACCAGAGTGCGGTAAGAGAATGTGAGTAAGGAGCCTCTTCCAAGGACTCAACTATGAACCGAGCGAGGCTCGAACCCAGGACCTTCCGATCCAAAAGCGAATGTCATAAAAAAGACCACATAGCCGCACTTTCTAAAACGTTGATAGCTATATTATCGATCGATAGTTTTAAGTATAAACGTTTTAATGCCAAAATGAAACATAAAGTATTTTGCCAGAGTGCGGTTGATAGTACTACTTAGGACATACATACTATTCCAGCCAAACATGGACTGTATGATGGTGACGATGACTAAACACGGATATCAGGTATCATTAACGATGTCATCATCATTGGTACTGTGTAAATAAATACCTGTGTCAATAAGATACTGGCTTCAAATTATCACGGGGATAAGTCTTAGACGAAAATTTAAACTAATCATAGGGAGGAATAATCTTCTTGCGTGGCTCAGTGGTACGGTCTTTGCGTCGTACAATCCCAAAAGGTACTGAGTTCGATCACCTGCCGCTGCGCTGTGTGGCCTTGAGCAAGTCACCTCGCCCTAGCTCAATTTGCAGCGCTGCAAAGCGGCTGACCCCTGGGTTATTCCAGTCTTCCCTTGGAATAGACCCTAGAGACAAATTGCCCCCATGGGATTTATTCTTTAAAAAATAAATAATTTTGCATTTAACTTTGTCGGAAGTCATAATATTGTAAGTCATGACCCGATGGCTATACAATCAACGGAACTCATATTGATTTTGGTCCGGTCAAAAATTTTATCTTTCTGAACTCACTGAACACAAAAGAGATTAGACAAATTAGGCAAATTAGATCTGGAGGAAAGTACTTTGCTAAAGAATAGCGTCCTACTCCAAAGGTGGCAAGCAATTGCTTGCCATGCTACTTTTCCGGGATAAAACCCGGTTCAGTTAATGTAAACAGTCTTATATTATTGGCATTGGAAAATTGTAGGAAGTGGTGAGGTTCAGGTTAATAATATCGATGAGGATAAGGGTGGTGTATCATAGATGATGATGGTGGTGATGATGATGATGATGATGATGATGATAATAACGATGGAGACCACACTGATGATACCTGCGTGCTAAATAATGATAGATAGAATGAATAAAATTAGGGACAGGAGAGACAGAAACGTATCATTATTAGAGGGAAATGGGGGAAGGAACACACACATACACACACACACCCACACACACACACACATGCATACACATAAAGTGAGAGGAGAGAGAGAGAGAAGAGAGAGAGAGAGAGAGAGAGAGAGAGAGAGAGAGAGAGAGAGAGAGAGAGAGAGAGAGAGAGAGAGAGAATCAATGTTTTGAAAATGTACAGGCCCCACGAGAAAATCAGTGTTTTCTATAGCAAAGGATAAGGGATAAGGTGTATGTATATTATATTACATACAATGTATGTCCTCCATTACAGACAGTCTGAGCCGGCTTGAGGTTTCTCGGCGTTTGGGTTGTCAGAGCAACAAAAGGCAGGTGACACCAAGTCCGGGGACAAGGTGTGCGTAACGGGAAACACAATTCTGATGATTTAAAGAGCAGGTAAAGCGAGGACGCCGGTAGGGTGAGATCTGGGCAGCTGATAATTTATGGGTAGGAGGAAGAGTTATTTGTAGTGGTCTGTAATCTTTGAATGAACAGCTCTGGCTGGCAAAGGAATTAACAAATTTAAGTTTAGATTTGTTGGGCGAAAATGAATTTTGAATATTATCAGGTTTGGTCGTAACAAAATAAAAACTGGGACGACTTGTTTAGATTTCATAGCATTGACGACGAAACAACGATGACGATGATGATGATGGTGATGGTGATATGATTCTCATCATTGTTATGAAGCAATGAAAATGATTAAAATGGGAGTGATGATAATATGATTTAAAATAAATAAATAAATAAATGAAAAATATAATAATAATAATAATAATAATAATAATAATAATAATAATAATAATAATAATAATAATAATAATCAAAATAATAATAATAATAATTATTATTATAATTATAATTATTATTATTATAATGAAAATGATAATGATGATAATGACGACGATAATAATTTTAGTTGTAGTAGCAGTAACATAGTAATAGCACTAGTAGCAGTAGCAGCAGCAGCAGTAGTGTAGTAGTTGTAGTAGTAGCAGCAGCAGCAACAGTAGTAGTAGTAGTAGTAGTAGTAGTGGTAGTAGTAGTAGTAGTAGTAGTACTAGTAGTAGTAGTAGTAGTAGTAGTAGTAGTAGTAGCAGTAGTAGTTGTTGTAGTTGTAGTAGTAGTAGTAGATTTGTTGTTGTTGTTGTTGTTGTTGTAGTTGTAGTAGTATAGTGTTAACTAATATGTGAGATCTCATTTTATTGGGCCAATGTGTTATGTCGGTGACACGCAATGGCCTTGGAATAATACAGTACATCGCTGTTGACACATGGAAGTAAACACGGACGTAGGCGTCTAATTTACATACTGCTTAATATTCATTGTAGTATTATGGTAAACCATGCCATATATTGCACGCGTGAAAGGCGATTTAACATTTAACACGCATGGTTGATAGATAGCCATGTTAATCAATAAAATGCATGTACGTTTTATGGAGCGTTTGAATAAACTTGGGAATCACATAATAGATATAAGAATTGATTTAAAGACTTAATAGATTAACCTGCCTATTCAATATAAAGCGTATTATTCCACCCCTCTCGTTCGAAAACACAACTCGTTATAGTTTTTTCGTGCAATAAATAACACATCCCCTCAAGCTCATTGTGTTATTGGGCACGATAAAAACCCCCCAAAAAACTCGTTTAATAAATATAAGAAGATGAAAGAATCGTATATTATGCTTTAACGTGATTCGTGGATTGAATTCGTTTTATTAAATTTTGTTTAAAGCTGTTCAGTCTGAAGGTTGAAGATTCCAATTCTAAAGTTAGAAAAAAAAAAAGCGTGAGATTGGCGATTTTATGTTTTTTTTTTTTTTTTTTATGATTCCTCTCTATTGATTTTTCTTTCTATTTTGCCTGACATTGTTTCAAACACGCCTTCCCGATTTTAAAGTAATTTCACACAATGTATAAATATAAATTTTGATCAATCCAATGTCATGTTTGTGTATTAATCCAATTCATAGTACATCTAATTCCTCGCGATACAGTTTGTTCATCAATTACTGGGCGCAACTCATAATGTGGAATCTGATTTCTTTATGCTGGGGGTCCCGATAGCTCACTTGGTAGAGCACTGGCTCACATGCAAAGGGACGGAAATTGATTTTGAGTGAAGCGCTTTACAAAGGGTTCCTGAATAACAGCAACATGTGACATGGAGAACAAGACATGACGCCTGTTTGGCAATATCACACATTTTTCCCGACAGAGACAAAGGAATCAACGGCCAGCACTCATTTTACACCTGAGTACGGTGAGAGAATGTGAGTAAAGAGCCTTTTTCAAGCACTCAACAATGCGCCGAGCGAGGCTCGAACCCAGGACCTTCCGATCCGAAAGCGAGTGTCATAGCACTAGACCACATAGCCGCATATAAAACATTGGGACCAATGAATGGAATGTGAAAAAGAAACTGTTTATCAATTTATAATTTAGAAGTTTGTATAAAAGTTTGTCTCTTTTTTGTCCCCGTTTTTTTTTCAGAAGTCGGGGGTGAGGGCAGCAAAGTCGCTTGCGGCACTTTTATGTTGTATGTAGTCATAGCCATCTTTAACTTATAGCCCGACACTAGAACCCTGATAGTTTGACGTCATTGTTTAGGTTTGTATAGCTTCTGGTGAGTTGAAATCTGCCGTACTACTACTACTACTACTACTGCTACCACTACTACTACTACTACTACTACTACTACTACTACTACTACTACTACTACTACTACCACCACCACTACTACTACTACTACTACTACTTATCTACACTAACTACTACTACTACTAATACTACTACTACTACTACTACTACTACTACTACTACTACTACTACTACTACTACTACTACTACTACTACTACAACTACTACAGGAAACAAGTTATTTGGTTGGTTGAACTATTGAATACAACTCATGATTTGATTTCTTTTGTGGCCAAAGTCTTTTGACGTCATGTTTTGGTCAGTGTCAGGCTATAAGAGTTAACGATAGCTACGATCTAGTGCATTAGGTCACACACAAAAAAAAAACCCCCAAAAAACAAAAACAAAAAATAAACCAAAAGTGATTGATGAGCGATGCTATAAGAAAACAGTACTCTGGCCAAGGGGCAACTTTCTGACCATGACCGAATGTAAGTGGCGATAAAACTATCATTCCATAGTGTGTTTATGTCATGTTAAGGCCACCCTCGAGCATCCGATGAAAGTGTGAAATCGACCGTACATTGATGTAAACAACAGTCAACCTGCCGATGATGACACTAACGTTGCCTTGTTATTGTGTCCCCATTGAACAGCTATAATATCCGGAAAAGGAGGCTTTTTTTTATTCCAGAAGTTTGAACGTATACCTTGAAAAAGAATTTGAGACAACTGCTATTTGTGATTAATTTCCAACTGACAGACATGCTTTTGTGTCATGAACGTAAACGCTATTATTAAGAATGGCGAGGAGACGAGGTAAACAAATTATGCAGGGGGCAGGATTGCTACATAATTTAAACAGGAGGAGAAGAAGAAGAAGAAGAAGAAGAAGAAGAAGAAGAAGAAGAAGAAGAAGAAGAAGAAGAAGAAGAAGAAGAAGAAGAAGAAGAAGAAGAAGAAGAAGAAGAAGAAGAAGAAAAGGAGGAGGAAGAAGAAGAAGAAGAAGAAGAAGAAGAAGAAGAAGAAAATAAAGAAGACGATAGATAGATAGACAGACAGATAGATAGATAGATAAATAGATAGATAGAGCGAGAGAGAGAGAGAGAGAGAGAGAGAGAGAGAGAGAGAGAGAGAGAGAGAGAGAGAGAAGGAGAGAATAAAGATATAAGAGATGATAACATCGCGACATCATAATTACAAAGAAGGATTACCATTGATATTACGAAAATAAAATGGGAACTTTGATTTACAACAGCAATTTAATGGAGTTTTAGAAAGAAAAAAGAAAGGGGAAAAGGACAACACAATTCAATTAAGAAGCTGAACACAGGGAGCCTGCCCTCCTCCTCCTCCTCCTCCTTAGAATATGGATAATAGGAGGAGCTCAGTTGGTATGTCATGGGCTGTTTATAACTCTTGCCTTATCTGGTCTGGTTTATATTCAATAGCTAATCTGCCGTACTCTGGAAAAAATCCATATTATTTAAAAATTTGGCCAGAAAACTCGTCCTTCAATTATAGATCGATTTAACTGACCCTTATCTTGGCAAAAACTCTCAAACATGGGACTTCGCCGTCCTAGGTTTGAGAGTTTTTGTCAAGATGAGGGTCATTTAAATCGATTGATATTTGAAGGACGATTTTTCTGGCCAAATTCTTAAATAATATGGATTTTTTTCCAGATTACGACAGTAATGTAACAAGACGTTATCAGTTGATATGAAGCTTGTGGAGTTTCATTATTGTCACTTTGCTAAATCTTCGAGCCTATAATCACATTCTAATCGACGTCTGTGTCTCTTTTGTTTTGGGTTTTCACCCCTCTTCTCCTTTTGACATTTAAAATGCTTTAGTGTGCATAGAGAAAACGCGTGTGACACTCGGTCCCGGGCATTGACGTTGACATTTGCAATGAGATAATCAAACATAGCATTTGAATGGTTCGTATCCACTTAAAAATAGCATACTTTAATGGCCTTGCAATGTTTATTTTTCACGATGGACAGTAATTAGGACGAGATAAATAATAATATAGCTTTTTAGGAGCCAGTGGAATAATTTTAGACAAAGACAACATGACTCGAACTAGGAGGACCTCCTTGATCTGAAGGTCAAGGCGACACGCAGCGACAGCATAATGAGATTTTATTTTGTACAAGTAAATTAATTTGTCATTTTAAAAGCGCTTTCAAAAATTTTGTTACATGTTCAAATCTGCCATTACTCTGGAAAAAAAACCTCAACCCACTAATATAAAATTTTGGCCAGAAAACTCGTCCTTCCGTTGTCCCAAGTTTCAGAGGTTTTTTTCTTTGTTTTTTATTTTTTTTTACCAAAATGAGGGTCATTTTAATTGATCAATATAATGTTTTAAGGACGAGTTTTCTGGCCAAAATATTGAAAATATATTTTCAGAGTACATACAGCGGGATAGTGAGGCTAATTATTAGGACGTAGGTAGTTTTTGAATTACAGCACTTATCATTGCATAAATAGGTGTGCGACCGGTTGATAGAATGGATTAACGAGCCAATTACCAGGTAGTTGTTACGCAATCCAAATTGATCTCTTCTACACAGGTATGCGACTACCACATGGACTGTACACACAATTCGGCGATATTGATGTGTAGTGACTAAAAAAATCTGCCCCATCAATTAAAATCGGTATTATATCGAGGTAAGCAATATGTCGAAAAGTGAATTTAATTCGTTAACAGCCGTTCTCGCAAGCTCATGCAGGGGTTGGGAACACGTCCGGAATTCGAAAAGGCTAGAGTGTGAGAATCGTATATTATTAACTCATTAACGTAACCCAAACTTTCACAAATATTCACTATAAACTCAAATATGAGCATCAATATTACTCCTACATAATACTGATTTGAGGGAGTGGGTCACATACTATATTTTTCATTTCGGTCAGATTGTTTCAAGTTTTAAATCTTTTGACAGATGGGGTCATTACAACGTATACTTATTTTTAGATCCCATAACCCAAATTGTTAAGGGCTCTTTGTTGTTTAATGGATAAGCTCTCAAATCAACACAAAACTACTGTCAAT
>NC_088360.1:89197212-89199712 GCF_034508935.2 Berghia stephanieae | reverse complement strand
TGAAGGACGAGTATTCGGGCCAAAATCATTAAACTGTGTGTTGTTTTTTTTTTTCTTTTCTTTTTTTCAAAGTTTGACAGAGCTATTTTTTGTAAATTTGGCCAGAAAACGTCCTTCCCTTTAATATATCAATCGATTGAAATGGCCCACAACTTGTCATCATTCTTAAACCTGATACATTATTTCAAATCTCGGGTTTCAATATTTTGTCAGGTTGTAGATTATCTTTACCAATCGATATATTTCATGGGGTAAAAGTTCTCAGGTAAAAATCTGATAAAGGCGTTTCACTACGTTAGGTTCACGTTTTTTGTTTTTATTTTCAGAATGATCTAAAAGCATCGCAAAATGAAAATTGATAATAATGTTATTAGAGAGAACTCAAATTTTCATCATAACACACGCGGCTGAACGTCAATCATAGGGGGGAAAAAAGAACTTTTATTAACCATACCGCACACACAAATCAAATAATGCACACTATCCATTGCCACGTGCTATAGTATGTAACAAACACTAAAGACACTCACTGTAAACAACTGAATTTCCGTGAATAAGTACTGCATAGCATAATATAAATATTACCTACCGGTACATTTATTGAGTACCTACGGATAGATAACCTGAAAACCAAATATCTGAATGAATGACTAGTGACTGTGAACAGCGAACAATTCGACGAATTTACGACAGACCGACTAGCCCTTCGCGTGTCTCCTCTCTCCACTCTCAACTCTCCACCACCGTTTGTGTGTATGCAGATAGCTGGAGACCTCTCTCTCTCTCTCTCTCTCTCTCTCTCTCTCTCTCTCTCTCTCTCTCGTTATATAATATAATATAATATATAACTTTCTCCCTCTATCTATACATCTATCTATCTATCTATCTATCTATCTATCTATCTATCTATCTATCTATCTATCTATCTATCTATCTATCTATCAATTCTCACTTCTCTCCATCTTTCTCACTCTCAATCTCTCTCTCACGCACACAATTACACACACACCTACTATATATATATATATATATATATATATATATATATATATATATATATATATATATATATATATGAGGACGTGGAATAAACCCACAGAAACGAACGTCTCGGCCATATAATGTGAGTGACAATTTATATATATATATATATATATATATATATATATATATATATATATATATATATGTATATATATTCTACTTTCACTCTTCTTCTCAACACTATTGCCCTCTAATTTTTTTTTGTTCATTTTGATAAACACACACACACACCCCCAAACACACATACTCTCTCCTCTCTCTCTCTCTCTCTCTCTAAGATCAGGTTTCTCTCTCTCTCTCTTTTCATAATGTTCCAAAACGCTCACATTTATTTCTCTTTTACAGCCTCTTTCTTTCCTATTTGATCCGCTTATTCTCTAAACATTTTTAAGTGCGCATGTGGCTATGTTACACCGCTTCGGATCGGAGTCGGTTCGACCTCGTCGCGCATATTGGTCCTTGAAAGACTCTTTACTCACATTCTCTCACCGCACTCAGGTGTAAAATGAGTACCTGCCGTCAACAGCGTGTCTCTGTCGGAAATAAATTGTAATATCGCCTAACAGGCTTATGTCTCGTTCTACATGTTACGTGTTGCTGTTGGTCCAGGGACCCCTTTGTAAGCGCTTTGAGCACAATTAGTGTATTCCTATATAAAAGCTTTATTTAAACTTTAGTTTATTTAAATCTCGCCTCCCCCCCCCCCCCCTTTTTTTTTTTTTCAATCAACATTTCCCCCGTTCCTGCCCAAATTCCCTTAGCGGCAAAATCCGATTCATAATTTTATTTTATCGTAATGGATATATTTACCTACACAATCCATATCAATTTCCACTGTATGACACAAGTGCGATCGCACTTATGTAAATACATTTTTTGTTGTTGTCCCAGATTGTCATGCTAAAACACCATAAATCTCTCTTGGTATAGGCCTACTTAACATATTTTTCCAAACAATTCAACCTTTTATAACATTACTCATCGCAAATATAACAAAACATGTGTAATAAATCACCCATACTAATAATTATGGAATTAAATGTAATAGTGGCAATAATCTCTCCATCTTTCTATCCATCCATCCATATATCCATCCCTCCATCCATCTAAAGAGGGTACGGATTTATGGTTATAGAGACAATATATTATATATTTTTTATATATTATTCTTAAATTAAAAAAAAATGTTGGCACCTTCCCCCAACCTTAGTTTACTTAGACTGTAAGTCCTTTAATGGACTGATCGTAAATGTAAATGCAACGTGCATATAAACTGTTTTTAAAAAGAAAAAAGAAAAAAAAAAGAAGCTTATAAAAGTTGTGATTCGATAGATTTTAATCGAGATACGAAACAAAAAAAAAATGATCAAGAGTAGACTATATTGATGATAAAATTGGCGTTGCCTCGTCAATTTGCAAGCTGACGGCAATAAGATTGTATTGTGTGTAGGTAGGT
>NC_088360.1:89164712-89194712 GCF_034508935.2 Berghia stephanieae | reverse complement strand
TTGCAATCATTATCATCCATTCAGTCACTGAGCAAGCTTTTCATCGCTTGGCTGTTACAAGATGAGAAACGTTACCAGAGTCACACAATATCATCGTTTCTTTTGTCATCATCGTATATTGAAAAGACTGGGAGTCCAGTTAAAACAATTATTGCAAAGTCTCTAAATATTTCCGCTATTTAGGATATCGTCGGTGCTAAATCAGTCGATCATTAAATCAATCAATCATTCAATAAATCAATCAATAAATCATTCATTCATTCACTCAATCAATCAATGAATCGGTAATTTGAACAGTCAATAAATAAATAAATGAATAAATAATTAAATCAATCAATCAATTAGTTTATAACACAATGACTTGAAAAATGAAATCAAATAATAGATCAAGCAAACATAACATTAAATAGCCAGTGAATCTGTTTCATTTACTTAATCAAGTAGGCAAGTAAAGACTTTCATTTAAAAAAGTAATGTAATGAAAAAACAACAGTTGACCTAAACAAATGTGTAAATGACAGGATCATATTACAAAATCAAAAACGAAAGGACCAAATGAATGGATTGATTGGCATTTTAATTACCCAACAAGGTAAACAGAATTCGCGGGAGTAAAAGGATATTAAACGGGTGTTAATGAAACGCAAATAGATCGATAAAACAATCTTATTAGTGAAATTGCAATTAAAAATACTCAAAAATTTTAAAAATAAAGTGTCAGATATTATTACACTTGATTCACTATTGATTGAATGTATTTGGTTGGGGCTAAACCAAGAAAAACCTTGTCCATAATTGCATTCGGTTATCCGACTTGCTATTATGTGCACATTGGTTGTAGCCGACGTGTACATATATGCAGGTCTGACATCCGAACCCACTTATGGGTCTAGCTTAACATTGTTGTAATGGACAATATTTTGGGTCATATTTTGAGATTCTCATTACAACAATGAGCCCATAAGGAATTGGCTCTCAGACCTGCAAATAAGTGCACGTCGGTTGTAGCCTATGTGTACCTATTTGCTGGTCCGATAACCGAGCGCAAATATGGACTTGAGTTAACATTTTTATAATGATCATTAATTGTGGGTTGGTTTGAAAGTATCCTTTACAACAACGAGCCCAAAACCATTTAGGTTATCAGACCTGCCAATAAGCTCACGTTGATTGTAACCATTGCTCAGCAAATAACTCATTGTTTTCATATTTGATTAAAGATACATGTTAGAATGATATATCGCAAGGCGTGAACATTATGGGAAACTTTAAAAAATATCTATCTAATACAAAACCCGAAATAATACATAGAAAAAAAAAGTTTGCATTTCATTGCTCTTTGACACAACCAGAACCGAGAGCCCTAGAATAAAGACCGATTCCTAAACTAACAATGTAAATCTCAGACTGACACGTTGGCGTTGACAGGCCGGATATGATTTCCAAGATGTCCTCAAATTCATTGAACAAAAATAAAAAATCTAATGCATAAAATTACAATGTTTAGATCTCTTGAAAATCCCAGACACGCTGTTTTCACATTCCACATGAATCCCCACGAGGACTTGAACCATGCATATATTATTATAGGCGGTCCTATTTCGACCTCATCGCATAGTAAACATAGGCCAAATAGAAACACCATCCGTCTTCGCCTTAAAATCGATACACGTGTTGCTATTCCTTTAATAATAGCTAGAGAGACAAAAACAAACATCTCTCACTTTCTACGAAACACATTTTCCCCCCAGTGGAAATTTGGAATTCCAGAGCGTTCATTCATGAAGTCTCCAATACTAACAATCGAAATACAGCTGTATTCATTTCACCCGACTCGTTATATTTATTTGTTTTTAGTAGCTTGAATCTTTTAGCCTCCCATCTCCCCCGCCACAACTTCATTTTAAAATTTTAATAAAGATCCAAATAAGTTACATAGTCTATATCATTTATGAAATGAATATCGAACATGTTTCTCAACATTATTATTATTTTACCAAACATTTTTACTACAAAAATCGAACTATTACAACAACAAAAAATTCTCCGCAGCCGACGGATTCGGTGTTCATCCCAGTTTCTGTAGCCTTAACAGCAACACTAGCTTGCGACGCTTTAGGGGTTGGCTAGGAAAGTCCATCCCGTCAGATCTAACAAACCAAACACTAACACACTGCAGGGTGAACAAAGGACTTTGAAAAATAATAGGGACCTTGACGTATATTTATCGTGGTTCCATTAAATGTGAAGCGAGTTCTCAACATGTGAGCTACAGAAATTCCAATAGGACGGTTCAGATGACTTACAACATGTCAACAAGTCTTAGTTTGACGTCTCTGAGTTACCTTTATCGTTCGACGTTTGGAGTAAACGTTATCTAATCCAAAAAAAAAAAAGGTCCAGAATGAAATTCGTTCTATCAGTGCACTGAAATGTTAGGAATCGAATTAGGTAAATTGTCAAACGGTTTGCATACTAACTCGACACGTTATTGTTGTTGTTGTTGTTGTTGCACCTTCTTTACAATTAAACGATGATATTAATATTGCGAAAAATTAGTAGAATTAGGAAATTTTGGCTCCACTATCTGAACTTCATGAGCTTCTCTAAATCATTGAAACTTATTGAAAATGAACGTTGATGCCAGACTACATAATCTAAAGGGGTTTGAAGTGTTATTTATTAATCCTTATGTGAATGAATTGTTGATTTTTAAAGTTAACTATAACGAGTACAATTTTTTTCTCCTAAAAATAAGAAAATTTAAAGTTTTTGAGTAAGCAAGTCTGCTTTATGTCTAATCCTATTGATTCCGTCTTCTCCCTATCACGCCATATAATTCTGTTAAATCAATTCTAAACAGGAGAAAGCGCGGGCATCGCGTTCTTCCTTTCATCTCTATCGATCCAAGCTGTTAAAATTAATTTGGTCCTTAATCCAAGTAAATAGAACGAGATAGGTCAGTTCACAGCGGGGGGAATGTTTGGGTGTTTGATGCACACAATTAATGGAATCATGGATGATGGAATAATTTATCGAAACAAGATGATCGAGTGGATAAGACTAGAATTTGACGTCTGCTCCAGCTTCTCGGGGTTTTTTTTTTTTTACTGAGCAAGAAGGATGGGTGACAATGATCGTGGAAAATTCTGGCCCTATCGTTTAGTCGTTGGGCAAGGCATTTAACACACATTAACCAACTCCACTCCGGTGTGAATGAGCACATCACTGTAGACAGTCACGGATAATGCAATAGTGCTATTACAAAAATAACGCCTTACAAGTGACTAATATTGTATGAAACGGAAATAGGGTTCCATATGGCCTGCTGGGGGAAATTGATAAGACTTCGTGAAGCGCATTGAGCATGGTAAATCTTTGGAAATGTGCTACACAAATGTTCACATCTATTTATTTTCTATATGTTATTCATCTTGGTTTGATTTACATACGTATAAAGCTAAATTTGAGACAAAAGTTGTCTACAGCATATTAGGGAGGGAGAGAGAGAGAAAGAGAGAGAGAGAGAGAGAGAGAGAGAGAGAGAGAGAGAGAGAGAGAGAAAGAGAGAGAGAGAGAGAGAGAGAAAGAGAGAGAAAGAGAAGAGAGAGAGGAGAGAGAGAGAGAAGAGAAAGAGAAGAAAGAGAGAGAGAGAGAGAGAGAGAGAGAGAGAGAGAGAGAGAGAGAGAAAAGCATGGGAATTGATCATCTTTCCGACTGTATAAAAATGACAACAATCAGAGTTGGGACGTAATTGTAATCTATCTATAATTAGTCAGAAGCAAGAGCAGAGACAACGATCTTTTGATTGATGGTTGCGTAAGTCACAGGGAAGCCTTTCACGGTTTAATTATAAGAATTGGAAAATGACTAATTGTCAGGAATGTCAACTGTTTCCGAATGGCTAATTAGTATCTCTCTCTCTCTCTCACACACACACACACACACACTCTATCTCTCTCTCTCGCTCTCACACACCTACACACACAGTCTCTGTGCATCTCTCTTTCTCTCTCTCTCTCTCTCTCTCTCTCTCTCTCTCTCTCCGTTTCACCATTGATTCTTCCAATGTGAACCTTCCTTGTAAGTCTTCACATGCCATGAAGCCCGTTGGACTGAAGTAGATATCCAGGTTCTGTTCCGTGAAGGAAACCAATGAGCGTAAAATATAACTATTTATTGTACCTCCTTGGAGGAAGCAGACAGTACAATGCTTGCTACGACCCTTTGATCAGATCGCTGGCGTCATATTCATCAGAACATTATCAAATAAAATTCGTTGTACAAAAATACACCGTGTTTTGGTTTCTTTAATTTCATATTAATTACCAAGAGCTGTAGGTTTGTATAAGGAAATGAAAGTTATTTTGAAAAGAGTATGCAAACCGAGAAGCTGTAGCCTATCTCAAAACTGGGTCATTTCCAATAGATTTTCCATCATCCATGATTCCATTAGGTACATCAAAAGCCCAAACATTTTGCTGCTGAGAATTGACCCATCTCGCTCTATACTTGGATTAGGGACCACATTATTAGTGGTGATTTAAGAAGTAGCTATCATAATATAATTTTATTTTTATTTTACTTCAATCCGGCGACCAATGCTCTGCCGTACTCTGGAAAAACCCATATTTTGAATTTTGGCAAGAAAACTCGTTCTTCAAATATCGAACTGTAACCCCCATCTTGGTCCAAAAAAAAATCACTCTCAAACCTGGGACTTCGCGAAATCCCAGGTTTGAGAGAGTACGACCGACAGATGGAGTTACTCACTATCTCTATTCTATCCACCTTGGTTTGTTTTCCTTTCCGATTGGCTTTGTGTCCTTGTACGTGAAAGAGACCATTTTGTATCAACATGACCCTGCCTAGAGTCTTTTGTTAGATGAGAGACAGTTTGAGGGATATTTTTGGGGAGAGGGAGAAAGAGAAAGAGAAGTGAAGAGACGAGAGAGAGAGAGAGAGAGAGAGAGAGAGATAGAGAGAGAGAGAGAGAGAGAGAGATAGAGAGATTAAGGATGATTTTCCTACCAAATCATCTCTCTTTATCATAAAAGGTATGTTTTTAAACTTATTCATAATCTTCAATGTATTTTGCAACAATCTTAGTGTATCTAACTTGGCGGAATCATGTGTTAGTGTTTGGGTGGGACCGTTAGGTGGTCCCAAACAAGGCACATAGATAGATTGCTCTTGGATCTATCTCTACTGTTTACACTAGCCCGGTTTGTCTTCTTTTCCCTTTGATGCCAAATCTATTATCTTTTAAGTTTGTTCTCATCTCCCTCTTAATTGGCGCTGAAATGATCGAGTGTTGCAAGCGTTAGAATATCCCTTTAAGAAACACAAAGAATAAAAAAGAAATTAAAAAAAAAGGAAATGAAGATAGAAAAAAGGAAAGCAAAAAATAAACAGAAAACAAACAAAAGAATGATAATAAAGATCCAAACAAATCAAAATAGAACCAAAAAAAAAACCCCAAAACAAACAGTATTATAAAAGTGCAAACAAAAAACAAAAACAACACCAAAAAAAATATTAATTAACAATCAATCATTTTTGATCTTTTAATGTCTTTCACCTCTAATTCGTTTACTTAACAGGGCGGAGAGGAGGAGGAGGAGGTGGAGGAAAATGGACCTGCAAGCAAGAGAGGGGGAAATTCTTTGACGTAACACAAGCTTAGTAGACTCCGAGATATTCGCATGTCACTTTCCCTATTGAGCCCTGGAGGCAACAAGGCAGGTTGTGTTTGAGTGAAATGAAGACATCTTAAAATAGAAAAAAAGGTTGGGATGAGGCGCTCGTTGTACTGTGTGGGCTTTCATTTCTTGTTGTTTATGATATTTAAATAAACATTCTTTTACCATACGTTATGCTGTCTTTGTTAACAAAGCAAACGATAAGTAGTTATTTTTGGGTCAAATAAAGATTTGTAGGTCATAAAGCTAATATAGAATGAAGAGATGAGCTTTGTTTCGGTCCAACCTGTGTTTATGTAACTTTGAACGAGATTTTAAATATAGAAAACAAAGAGTTTCTTGTCTCTTGTTTGTTTGAAATAACCTACTTTCTTTGTTTATACTCGCATTAGTGATATCTTAAAAACACTCTAAATGCTTCAATCGTTGGATTCAAAGAGAAACGCTTCTTATATCAAGCTAGTCGAGAAGCAAGACCATGAAGTTTGGGGCGTCCCTGAATGCTTCAATCGTTGGATTCAAACATAAATGCTTGTTTTATCAAACTAGGAGAGCAGCAGAGCAGGACCATGCAATTTGGGGCGTCCCTAACAAAGCGACACTGTATCTTATCTTTTAGCAAATAATAATTGCTAAAACGATAATTAACGTGATCAGTGACAATGTTTGCAAAAAGACGTCATTTCCAAAATACACATTGCCCCACGCACCAAGCTCGGGTGTGAATTATGAGTACTTGACAGAGACGGATATCGTAAGATTGCCAGTAAAATAATAATTCACCCAACAGGCGACTTGTAAGCTTTGATACATTTTCGATTCCATGATAATATGGTTAGCTTGAAGTAGAAAGTGCATTGAACATGAAGACCCCCTGAAAATAGTCCTTCAGAGCCATCAAGCCTCACGAGCCAAAGTTTATCCCGTTTCCTATAGCGTGAACCTGGACAGATTCACCGAGAGAGTACTCTTCCTTACTCGGGGAAAAAAATCGTTAAAAAAATTTGACCAGAAAACTCTTCCTTCATATATCGATCGATTAATACCATCAATTTAATAAATGTTTTTTAAAAGAGTAAGGTGTAAAAGTCTATTTATATTGTTCTCCATCCTTTCAATCCAGTACTAGCTAAATGGGAATGAAGCAGATACAAAGTGAAAAAAGAAATTAAATGAACAGAATGACAAGATTTTAGTATTTTCAAAGGAGATTAAGACACAATCTTAACAATTTTTCATAGTTTTGACTTTGAACTATAAATCCACTGATGATCATAAAGTCTATCATCGCAAATGAAGTTTGGGATGGATCACGATTTATAAGCAGGAGAACAAATACCACAAAGACTACTCAATAGACTTTATCAATGAGAGTGTTGTAAAAAATCTTCGATATTAATTATTGAAGCTCTAGAGGTAATCGTGCCGATGATAATAACAAGGTTAATTAATAACAGAGATAGAAAACAGATGACACGAAAGGACGAGATCCCAATAGCCCTAACAATATATTGATTGGTTCTCATCGACTTGTTGATGAAATTTTGGGAAGGATGACACCGAAAACACGTTCACAAAAAGCCTATTTATATTTCTGGTCATATTACCTCTACTTTATAAATCGATTGATTGAAATAACATAATATATGTCAAAAATATCAAACTGGAGACTCCATCTTTGACAAGTCAAGGTCCTTTTAATCGATCGATATATGAAGCAAATTTTCCCTGGCCAAAATCTAAAAAGATGTTTTTAAAAAGTGTATCATGGAACAAAAACAAGGAGACAGAGGCGATGGAGGGATACAAAAGGAAATCAATATACGAGATGTGTTTCTGATGATTTTCTCTCTCACCAGATATCATCACCTCGAACAGCAGGACCCTCCATCTCCGGTATCGATTACCATCAAAATGCGTATTTACGAGTATGATTACTCAAGGTAATTATTGAAATTGCAAATAACAAAGAAAGCGAGAAAAACACAAATAAAAACCAAGATAATTAAAACATACCATAAACCAGTTGCCTGCCGTACTGTGGGGAAACTCGTACTAAAAGATTTGGCCAGAAAACTTGTTCTACAAATATCGATCGATTTAAATGACCCTCATCTTGGCAAAATCTCTTAAACCCAGGACCTCGCAAGTTTTCTGGCATAATTTTTTGATAAGAGTTTTTCCCAAGTCCGGCAGTTAACTGGTTATGACACGGGTGTCAAGTTTCGTCACAAAAACAAGCAACGCTGATCGTCATCAACAATAACAAAACTTTGAACCTGGCGTTGTGGCCTTGGAATATGTACTTCGCACACATTACCCAACTTGACTCAGGTGTGAATGACTATTTGACTAAAAGTGGTGGCGGGTATAGTTTATAGTTCAAAAAGGGTACCTAACAGATGACTTATGCTGTATAAAATGAAAATTGAATCCATTTCACCTCCGAGGGAATGGTGCATTTTGAACAATACTAAACATGATAACTTGTCCTAGCCGCTAGCGGAACTAACCTTGAAATTATGATGCTTTACTAAGAATGATTTTCTTATGAAAAAGATAATATTTGACATATCATTCAGCTAACACGGTTATCACAACTTTAATCAGGTTATAATATTTCTTTCCTCTTTCTTTTCTTGCCTTTTTTAAGGAGCAGAACTACAAACCAACATTGTCAATACCTTAAGAAAACAATATGACATAATATTACGGTAGATGACAAAGCGCACATATCCCCAGTCATTTCAACAAAGAGAACAAGGGCATTTCATTACGAAATATTTTGTCATTCATTCAATAAAAATGATATACAAAAGTTTGTTTTGAAAGTAAAAAAGTGGTAGACCATTGAAAGAAAATAATAGCGTGAGAATAAAATTCGAATATAATTGGGGCGATTTTTTACACTGCAAATAATAAATCCACATAACGTATAGAGTCAAGACCTTTTGAAGAAAACACGACAGGCACCTTTTTATATGAAAAGCAGCCTGGAAATAAAATTGCTTCGAGGCATAAACAAAGTTAATGAGTGATGTAATGCAAACGAAACCAGGGAATAGAAACTCGTGCTGGTGTTGGTGATGGTGGGTTTGGTGATTGTGGTGATTGTGATGATGGTGATGATGTTATAGTGATGTAACGACAATAGTGGTGACGAAGATGATGATAATAATGATGACGACGACAATGATATTAGTAGTAATAGAAATAATATTAATAATTAGAATAGTGCTAATAATGATACCTATAATGATATTCCTACTACTACTACTACTACTACTACTACTACTACTACTACTACTACTACTACTACTACTACTACTACTACTACTACTACTACTACTACTACTACTACTACTACTACTACTACTACTACTACTACTACTACTACTACTAGTAGTAGTAGTAGTAGTAGTAGTAGTGATGATGATGATGATAATTATAATGATAATGACGATGATGATTATGATGATGACGATGATGATGATGATGATGATGATGATGATGATGATGATGATGATGATGATGATGATGATCATGATGATGATGATAATGGGATTATGTCCTTTTTTATATCGTTATTTTTGACAAACCATATAGATTTTCTGCTCTGCATTTCCGATGAAGCTTAGAGTACGCTCAGCAAATAGGTTATTGGAAACTCTTTAATATAATAAACAGATTTAAGCTCCCTTTTTCACATTTCCCTCAAGCAAGTAACAATAACGTGGATGAGTCTAATCTTAGAACTTGGGGAATAACTTGGCTAAATAATTGTGTCTACATCAGAAGGCAGAAAGCAATAAATCATTATGGTTAATTATTCACCGAGTTATATAAACTGGCCTAATCCCTGGCTCCTGTTCCTGACGATAATAAAAAACAAAAAACATCAACAACAAACCCCCCAAAAAACTAGAGAATTTATATAGCGCAGTATCCACCAAACATACTCAAAGCACTTTACAAGGGCTCCCTAGCCAACAGGAACCCGTAACATGCAGGGCGAGACATGATACCCTGTTTGGCAATATTACAATAAAGGCCAAGTACTCATTATACAACTGAGTAGGGTGAGAGAATGTGAATAAATAGCCTTTTCCAAGGACTCAACAATGCGCCGCTTAGAGCGGGACTCGAACCCAGGACAATCCGACCCGAAGGCGAGCGTAAAAAAAGGACTGCATTTGATATTGTTGGGGGTCCCGATAGCTCAGGTGGTAGAGCATTCACTTCACACGGTAAGGGATTTGGATTGATCCCAGGTGAAGTCGAGATTTTGTTCTGACCCTCTCCCCCCTCTATTCTCCTAACAGTTACTGGGTAGTTGAATTTGTCAGAGTTGGCGGAAAGAACTTTGCGATAGCTAACAAAATGAAAGGTACAGTCCGGGGTTTTTTTTATTTGCTATAGAAACCAGGATAAATTTCTGTTACATGGTCCTTATGAGTCTGAAGGACTACTTTGATTTTATTGGTTTAACTTTGTTCACTCCTTTATTTGCGATTTATCTTATCAAAACGGTAAGATGACGGAGTAATAAAAAAAGTAGTCCTTTAGAGCCATTCGGCCCATGGAGCCGGAGTTTATCCGGGTTTCTATAATATTGAGCTTTTATATAACGCAATATCCACTTAACGTGCTCAAAGCGCTTTACAAGGGGTCCCTGGTCAACAGCAACATTTAACATGTAGGACGATACATGACGCCTGTTAGGCGATATTACAATTTTTCGGACAAAGACAACGCTGTTAACGGCCAGGTACTCATTTTGCACATGAGTACGGTGAGAGAATGTGAGTAAAGAGTCTTTTCCAAGGACTCAACTATGCGTCGAGCGAGGCTCGAACCCAGGACCTTCCGATCCGAAAGCGAGTGTCATACCACTAGACCATATAGCCACATAGCGTTAAACGGAAAATAGCAATTGCTTGCTATCTTTTGGATATGACGCTAGTCTATCGCAAAGTACTTTCCGCCCAATCTAACAGACTCAGCTAGCTACCCATTCACTGTGGAGAGAGGGGTCCGGAAAAAATCTCGACTGCACCCGGGATCGATCTCGGTCCCTTTGCGTGTGAGGTGAGTGCTCTACCAAATGAGATATAGGGACGCCCAAGATGTCGGAGTTGAATCTCATAATTAGAATTGATGTTTTGTTTTTAAGGGTTTTACAGCGCTTGCAACACATTTAGGTTATATCAGCGCCAATAAAAAGGAAGAAAATGGGATAATAAAAAAGTTCTAGAATTACAATTAAAGCACCCAAGAAAAAGTAAGATATAGGGGAACTGGGAACAAATAGGGATCAGGTGTAGAGTCCAAGAGCATACCACCAATGTACTTAGTTTGAGATCACCTATAAGTCTCATCCGGACACAAGCACAAAATCCAACAAAGAGGAATACACTCAAATGCTTACATTAGACATTCAAAATAACAAATATAATAATACATAACAGAGAGATGATTTACAAGGAAAAAATATCATCTCCCAAAACAATAACTATGCATTTGACTGTTTCCCTCCCAGCCAGGACTCCGGCCAAGCCCAGGACAAACCAAAGATAGAAAGCATGTTGGAAAACAGATATAATTGGGTAGAAGACACAGTATGTACCCCCCTGCCCAGTAATTACTCGTACAATTGAATTTTAAGCATTAAAAACTAGTAGTCATTCAGAGTCATTAGGCTCATGGAGCCGGGGTGTATCCCAATTTCAATAACATTTAACGGACAATAGCAATTGCTCGCTACCCATTGGATAGGATGCTAGTCTATCGCAAAGCATCTTCCTCCAGATCTAACAGATCCAGCTTGCCAATAACTTGTAGATAGACATCCTTTACACAAAATGGATATCGGTCCCTTTAAAACGAATGTTCTACCAAATGAACAATTGAGGCTCCCATTTTAATATAACTCCTACATTTTTATTTAGATTAATGGCTTTATTTATAATACTGAGATTTGTTTCTTAACCAGCTAACTGCGTACTCTTGAAAGACATGTATATATAAATTTGGCCATAAAACTCGTCCTTCAAATTTCGATCCTCATCTTGGCAAAAAAATTCGCGGAAGTCCCAGGTTTGAGCTTTTTTTTCCATGATGAGGGTCATTTAAAGCGATCGATATAATATATGAAGGATGAGTTTTCTGGCCAAAATTTTTGATACATGTCTTTCCACGGTGCGACATTTAAATTGTTAAACAATTCTGACTAGTTTGATGTTAACTCCAGTTTTCTTAATTGAGGTCACTCCGACACATTACCTGATTGATATGGCGGGTCACACTTATGCAATATATCTCTGGCATCTCTTATCATTACCTGCTTAGTTTATCGTTTATCACATGCTGGGTATTTTAAACAAGAATCACATCAGACAGGTTACCTGTTACGGTTTTATTTTATCGCTCCTGCACTTAAAGATCTGCCAACACCATCGATACGTCATTACGCTATGCCTTTCACATCACTTTCACTCTCATTTATTTATTCATTCATTCATTCTCTCTCTCACTCACTCTCTTTCTCTCTCTCTCTCTATCTCTCTCTCTCTGTGCATGTGTGTGTGTGTGTGTGTGTGTGTGTGTGTGTTTTGGCTTTGCAGTCTTGGGGTATGACACTTGCCTTGACCTGTAAGCAGCGCAAAGTTGAATGAACGGTTGTTTTTGTTTTTTACTCACATTCTCTCATCGCACTCAGGTATAAAATGAATGTCTGATCGGCAATAGCTTTGTTTTTATCGAATAGAAATTAACACATTACTGGCGTCACATCCCCTTCTACGCTTTTACTATTGCTGTTTGCTTGGGAGCCATCGAAATGCGCTTTGATCACATTTAGTAAATAGAAATCTATATAACATCTCGTTTTCTTTTCTCTCTATCTATCTATCTATCTATCTATCTATCTATCTATCTATCTATCTATCTATCTATCTATCTATCTATCTATCTATCTATCTATCTATCTATCTATCTATCTATCTATCTATCTATCTATCTATCTTTATATCTATCTATCTATTCATCTATCTATCTGTCTATTTCTCCCCAATATCGACATTTTCCCTCACCCCTTCCCCTCTTTGCATCCACCCACTCATCTACTTATTTTAGAAATGTAAACATTCCTGCAAACTATGACAGCCTCACGTGCAATCAGAAATGTCAGATACCTTCTGGCAGAGAAAAAAATCTAAATCACATTCCTTTGATTGAACAACACTAACAATGAAAAAGAATTTTTGTCTTAGATATTTGTAACTTTAAAGGTAGCTCGATGTCGAAAATAAATCATCTTTTCTAATGCGATGTCCTTGAATATGTGTAATGTGTTAAGTGGTATTGAATTTTAATTCATGGTCATTAAAATTATTTACTTACCACCTCAGCCTGGTTATTTGTCTTGGACGTAAAAGCAACTTAAAGTTGAATTTCGTAGTCTAAATCATAATCTCCGAGATATATCTTTATTGAGGGAAAATGAACATTTATTCTTAACTAACAACCCACAATTTTCGATTTTGAATTTGAATTCACGCTCCTATCAATGTTGTGTGTGTTACATCTAATTCTAATGTTTGGTTGTGTATTTCATTTTCAAAAATATTGAAACGAGAAAATCGCTTAAAATTCTAGAATAATGTCAAAAGAGCTTTCAAGTGGAAACGACTCTGCGGCTATGTGGTCTGGTGGTATGACACTCGCTTTCGGATCAGAAGGTCCTGGGTTCGAGCCTCGCTCGGCGCAAAGTTGATCTTTACTCATAATCTCTCACCGTACTCAGTTGTAAAATGAGTACCTGACCGTTAACAGCGTTGTCTCTGTCCGAAAAAAATGTAATATCGCTCAACGGCGACATATCCCTCCTACATGTTAAGTGTTGCTGTTGGCTAGGAATCCCCTGTAAAGCGCTTTGAGAGACGTTAAGTGGATATTGCGCTATATGAAAGCTCATTTTATTTTTTAAAAGCCTGGATTCATGTATTTAGCATTTGAAATGACAAACTGACAACTCTACGTGCCAACATCTCATCGTTGCATCATTTGTCTTGTTGATTTACCTACTGGCAGCCGTTTCTTTTCGATTACATGCAAACTTGAAAATACATTTTTACCTTCTTGTTTGCGTAACTCTTTCTAACCCCGGTTATTTATTCTCCAGAGACACGCAGATTACATTTGCAGGCACCATATTATCCTTATGAAAGTTCCTGACTTTTCGGAAAGAAAACAAAATACACAATTTTGTTTTCAACATCATTAAGGTTGTTTAGATATTGAAGAATTTACCCGATCTTTCGGGAAGGAGAATTTAAATGGACAATTTTTAAGGTATGAAAAAAGTCTCATATCTATAGCTAAAAATGCATTTTTTATACTACACAATGAAAATATGTCTGCTTAAAGGCGAAACTCGAAACGTCCACATGATCTTTCACCGTTTAATAAACTGAAGCTTCCATTTCATTTTCTTTTTTTTAAACACATAAACCAAATAGGCACAAACCGTTTCGAGGCGATAGGTCAAACAAAGGATGCACAAAAGTATGATCGACAACTTAATGTTGTTATTTTTCTGAAGGCCCCCATTTAAACACGCCTCAGTAAGGCTATGTGGTCTAGTGGTATGACACTCGCCTTCGGAATGGAAGGTCCACGGTTCAAGTCCTGCTCTGAGCGGCGGCGCATAATTAAGTCCTTGGAAAAAGGCTCGATTTATCACTTTCTCTCACCGTACTCAGGAGTAAAATGATTACCTGGCCGTTAACAACGTTGCCTCTCGGGAAAAAATTGTATTATGGCCTAACAGGCGCCATGTCTCAACTTACGTGTCGACAGCAGACCCCTTATAAGGCGCTGTGAGCACATTTAGGAGATCTTGCCCTATTATAATGCTCACGTTTTTATTTCTGTAATAGGACAGGAACGTCGTGACACCATACATTCTACTTTTCCAGTTCCAAAATCATTGGAAGTGTGCATGTAACCTGCCCTTCGGAGGTTTAATAATGAATATAGTTTATATATTGATTCATAAGGTGGTAAGAATTATTTTAATAACAAGGTGTATAGTTAGTTTAATTGGGATTACTGGACGTAAAAGAGCGATTATAGAAGATATTTCTTGACGACCATATATTTAGACGAGAAAATATGATGCCATCACTCTGAATCCAAAAGATCCATTACACAAGGTTTATATCCAGTCCTCAGGAAGAGTGGTTATATACTTCCAATGAGATTGGAACCGGGTTTTTGACGTCACATTTTTGTTCCCTATTGAAGCTGTCAAATCGTCCACTTTCTGTTCCATTCAGTTACAGATTCAAACTCAAAGAAGTCTTTTTGTTTACCTTAGACTCATAATTAAAGTTATATAAACAAACATGTTCTGTTATATGATATGCCTTCTAAAAGCTTTATCTGTAAAAAACAGAAAACTATGCTGCAGGTAAAAGGGAGTGTCTTATTTTGATTTCGTAGATGCTATTCAGTTTTACGTCATATGTTAGGTAACAGTTACTGTAGGTCATGATAAACTTTTACATTATATCAAAGGTGTGGGCGTACTGTGAAATTATTGAGTTTTAAAAAGATATGTAAGATCTGATTTCTTGTTGGGGAAAAACCAATCTAGATGGCAATTGAACAAACGTTGCCATAAATATTGATGCCATGCGTTTAGGTAATATTACTCCCAACATCCTGCCCGCGAGATAAATCGTACCAATAATATGCAAAAAATAATATGTGTTACTTTAAACATTTACAGTCTGAGATACTTTAATAAAAATTAATCACGCATACCAAGTGGTCTAAGATTAATAACAAAAAGCGGAGTGACATCAACTTTATTAAAGCTATAAGTTTTTAGATGGAACAGCCTTGTCATGACACGTTTCATTAATCAATTCATTTATTTATTCATTTGTTCCAACGTTTAATCATCCATGCACTTACCTTGTCATTCATTCATTCATTCATTCATTCATTCATTCATTCATTCATTCATTCATTCATTCATTCATTCATTCATCCATTTATTAATTCGTCCAACTATTTCTTTATTCATATTACATATACTTATTCATTTATATGGTCAAGTATTTATCTATTCATTAGTCCATCCATTGATGTACACTATTTCAATTGTTCATATAATATGTCACTTTTCAATTCAATCGTTTATTCTGATATTCAAGCATTCATTCAAAAATACATGCATAGTTAATACATGATTACCTTAATAAATTCATCAAATGATGTTTAATGTCGACTACATTTAGATAAGACGCTAGTAAAGTACCATGATACAGTCAGTTGGTCAGAAAAATAAAACCTCGACACAATTGGGCATCAAAAGCTGTTCTCTCTCGTTGACCAGGCTTGTGCTCTGAAAGATGAGCCACTCCACTTGTTTCTTTTTTATAGTAAGAATTGGTAAAACAAAATATTCCCGTTAAACATCCATCAATCTATATGAGATGTTTAAATCAAAAATATTGATTTCGTGTTACAAGTGTACCTTTCTCTCACAAAAATCGAGCACAAACAATAGTAATCCATTCAAAATCACGCATAAAACTTGTTTAATTATGAAGCATTCAAAATCTGTCTGGAATTTTACACCCCGTTTGTTTACAACGGCAGACAAGTAGGAACAAGAGGCGAAAAATCAATTTACAGGCGCGTATTTTTCCAGACAAGAAAGAAAAGTAAAGCAAATTCAAAAAATAAACACGTGAGAAATTTTTTTTAATGAAATAAAACAAACAACACAACGAAAAAATAGTAAACTAAAAAACAAAAAAACAAAACAAAACAAAACAAAACAAACAAATAAACGATGAAACAAAAACAAATTTTTGAAAGTGGGGAAAATTGCATCGACATTCCTTCGTAATGAATCTCACATAACAATCTTCTTTCTTATTATTCCGTAGAAAAAAAAAAAAATTTTCACGACGATAAAGATTACTTTTCGCGTCATAACATTTTAGCTTTTTCTTCAAGAATATTTTTATTTACCTGTTGAAAAAAATTAACATCTTTCATTCGTTGAAAATTGGAATACACAATAATTCGACACTTCCTTCTCCAAAAAAAAAAAAAGAAAGAATAGAAAAATATATACACAGTCTAGTAAATTGTCAAGTAAACATTAAACACACACACACACACACACACACACACACAAACACGCGCACACACACACACATATACACACAAGAGAGAGAAAGAGTGATAAAGAGAAAGAAATATATTTTTAAAGATTTACAACAAGCATCACTGAATGAAAATTATTTGTTTATAGTCTTTACAAAGGACAAACAAACAAGACAAAAAGCAATAATTTATATTGAAAAAAAGAACAACTTTTTAAAGTTATATTTTAAGTCATTTGAAATATGGTACCCCCCCCCCCTCTATCTCTCTCTCTCTCTCTCTCTCTCTCTCTCTCTCTCTCTCTCTCTCTCTCTCTCTCTCTCTCACTCCTACTCCCCCCCCCCTCTCCAACACACACACTTTCAAAATAATCCGCTATAACATTGCTAAGGCTTTATTAAGAATTGAAGAAACATCCTAATTACTTCCATAAAATTCAACCCTGCTATTTTTTCAATCTTAGGATGTTTAGACAAAATCAATTGACAATACATGTTGTGTGCGATCGATTTTTGTCAGCCGGAGGGAGGATTGTTCTCAATATTCCTATGATTGAAGTGTAAGCAGAAAACTATACTACTTATGTCTGATATCTGCATGTTCTAACCTTCTAGTGTATTTTATCTCAAACAAAAGACGACTACAATCAAGTGCTGACGATGTCTTGACATAATTATTGACGAACTCTGAACAAAACGCGTATTTAAAATATTGGACAGCAACCTCGTCCTTCAAATATCGATCGATTGAAATGATCGTCATCTTGACAAAAAAAAAAACAAAACAAAAAAACAAAACAAACAAACTCTCAAACCCGGGACTTCATTGAAGAATACTTAGAAAACAACAAGTCATAAGGTTGTGATATTAATCTCGTATGAGTAAGTTATTGTCATTGTTAGTCAGTCACTTATCAAGGTACTGAAGATGGCAGCAATTGCACTCACTCGTTGGAATTCATTTTGTCTGACGTTTACATTTTTTTTTAAAAAGAAGGTTATAAGTATATCTTTTTGTAAAAAATCGATTAAACCATGACAAAAAAAATCAAAGGAGAAGGAAATAAATCTATTCTACTCAGCACACAGTAATTTTGTATATTATAATTTTTTAATTTTTTTGTTTGTTTCAATTGACGATTTTCTGGAGTAAAGATTTATATTTTTAAAAGCTTAAGATATTTCAAGAATCATTTAAACATTGCAGTACAGACAAACTATTTGTCTCAGAATGAAAATAAATGTTTTAAAATGTCACAGATTATAAACATGAGGCATAAAGAAAAGCATGTAAAAAGAAGTAGGATAGAAAAGAAATGAAAAGAGGAAAAAGCCTTGAATATTTTGAAAAGAATATTTGAAAAACAAAAGAAAGAAACTGATGCTCCGTGGGTTTGTAAGAACGGTGGAAAAACATAATAATATTCTGAAAAAAGCTAATTAAACGATAGCTTGTCGATTTAAAATGGAATATCCAATTACTTTCACTTCTCTGTCAATAATTTTTGTCTCATTTTTAGCGTTGCACACAATACTGTTTGTGTTTACTAAGAATTACGTATGACAATTTCTGCCGTACAATGACAAAACACCATTTTAAAAAATCTTCGCCAGAAAATTTAAACTTTATTGCGTCCTTGGAAAATGCTCTTTAGTCACATTCTCTCACCGTACTCAGATGTAAAATGAGTACCTGACCGTTAACAGCGTTTTCTCTGTCCGAAAAACAATACATTATCACCTACCAGGCGTCATGACTCGTCCTAAATGTTAAGTGTTGCTGTTGACTAGGGAGCCATTGTAAAGCGCTTTGAGCACATATGTGAGCCACCACCAAAAGCTGTCGATTTGACCCAGATGACAAAAAAGGAATTTAGTGTTAAAATTGATTCGTGATATGGCATTTTAATTTTCAGCTCTTTAAGAATTCAATTATCTTTCTCCTTAGTATTACAAAAATGTGGGCACAATTCTCAAATTCCTTTATAGTAATTTATTTTTCAACACAAAACAGTCCTCACATAATACCCTTTTGAGATGTTACGTTACATATATTGAAATATATTGACACCCCAACTCATTAGCAAGTCATAACGAAAGACCTTTAAAAGTCCCAGGTTTTAGAGTTTTTGCCAAGATGAGGGTCATTTAAATCGATCAATATTTAAAGGACGAGTTTTCTTGCCAAACTTTTAATTACGAGTACGGCAGTTAACTGGTTAATTAAAATTATGGATGCTATTCTCAAATCCTCGCTGTAAATTCATTTTTCACCACATGACCGTTCCGACATAATTAATACCGTTTTTAAGACCTGATTGCTTTTACATTTCAATTAAAGATACTATGTGGAGTAACCGTTATTGGTAAAATGGTATAAAATATGTTTTGTCGCTTTATGAAAGGTTTCTATATACCACACTTTAGGTTATCATGCTGCGTTTGTTTCAAAAGAATGTAACCTTGAATTTTCCTGGGTGAAATCCAAGACAACAGCAGCAGCGGTAGCTGTAACATCACCTGGCGTTGGTTTGTATCATGCCAGTTTAACAGCAGGCGAGAAGAAGCAAACAAGCTTTCTCCTTTTTTACGTCATGATTTGCCGAATTGTTGATTAGGGAAAAACATAAAACACAAAAGGTAAGTTGCTCATACGTTTTTGTTTCCGAAGATGACGGGGTCGATTCCGTGTGAGAACAAGGCGAGAATGAAATTAACTCAAATATCAATCTTATTGAGATGCAGCCAGGACAGCCGTGATTGGGTAGCTGGGTCTGTTAAAATTGATAAGGACTCACCATAGATTAGCGTCAAATCTAGAGGGTACCAATAATTGTTGTTACTGGCCTTTAAGGGCTACAGAAATCTGTACAACTCTGTTCCATTGGTCTTATGGCTTTAAGGGACTATGAACATGAAGGCATTACCGCAGTAATAATAGAATATTCCACTCAGCAGTTTAAAGGCTTTAAAAAGTCACAAGGCTATTTCATAATAAGGGGGCAGTTATGCTCCTGTATGATGAAGCAGATGTAGATGACAAAATACAAAGCAAAAGCTTAACATCTTTTCATGGAATTTCCTATTACACCCTAACCCGACGTTTCACCGAGAGAGTGGAGATTTGGAGTGTTATCCGGGTAAAGGGTGGGCACGTTTTGATCCAGGTCCACTTTCAACATTTCAAACACAAAGTTCTCTAGTAGAATGTAACCGAGTGGTATGAGCCAACTCTTTTAATAGGGACTGTTAGTAGTTCAAAAGAAGTGTAGAAATTAGTGCCCTAAGTGGAGCAGGGTACAATGTAACCATGTATTAATTGGGCGTCCATTGCACCGGCGAATTCTCACATCTTCAGCAGTGGAAGGCGATACCGGTTAACGAATTGGACGCCTTTGTTCTACTTACACCCAATCATAAATTCAGATCTAATACAATACAAGTAGACAAGAAAGTCAGAAAAAAGGCCTACATATGGAGATCAAAAAATAGAAAAAAAAAAAAAACAAAAAACAAAAAAACAAAAAAAAAAAAAAAAACAACAAAAAACAAAACAACCCCCCCCCCCCGCCACACCCCTGATATTCCGTTGGTTTGAGACATGGAACTTAAAATACAACCCAAACCCTGAAAAAGCTAATAAACGATATGTGTTCGATGCGACTTGAAAACTCTCCCTAGTGAGTAATTTGCTTCTTGGTTAATTGATGAACTTAGGGAAGCTTGTGAATCGTTGTCTTATAGTTTCTTCTGCTCCCATATTCTATATTCCAGTATAAAAATATGTAACTTTTCACCGTAGCCAGGTCAACATTCAATGTCACAAGCTCACGTCTAGTGTAGAATATTTTTCACTACAGTTTTAGACACAACATGATTTCCAAATAAACAACTTAAAATTGAAAAGAGGCATTTCCCTTTAAACATGTAATTAACTTGAAGAGAAAATAAATATTTCGTCAAGATAATAACGTATATTGTATAGAAAAGTCGCTCTTTATCATTTTGTTAGGGCAATTCATTTATTATTCAAGATTCAAGGAGTCAAGCAGACAAGAGCTTGAAAAATATCCAAATGGGAAATCATTGATTTATGGTTATTATGATGAGAAGGAGACAATAAATTCCATTCTAAGGTACTCTAGTAAAAGACATTTTTTTCATTTTGACCAAAAGACTTTTGCTTCAAATCAGGATCATTTACACGGACCGCCTACTTGTCAAAACGTCTCTAATCTAATACTGCTTTGAAATCTTAGGTTTGAGACGTTTTGATAAGTTGAGGGTTATTTTAATCGATCATAATTCATCAAAGAAAAAAGTCCTCTTAGGAAAATTTTATGAAAATGTGTTTTATCAAATTACGACAATAGATCTCTACTGTAGAGTTCCACGTCGGAGTCTTGTCGTATTATTGGAAACGTTTGAAGTGGTTCAAACTTCCTCTTTAGCTTTTATCGCTTTTAGCCATAAAAGAAATTGATTTTCTTTAAAATGACAAGATCATCAACATCATTAGCATAATCATCGTCGTCGTCTTCGTTATTATTATTATTATTATCATCATCATCATCATCATCATCATCATCATCATCATCATCATCATCATCATCATCATCATCATCATCATCATCATCAGATTCCTCTGCTTCTTCATGCTGGTCGTCATTCTTATCATCATTACTAGAATCATTAACAACAATTCCGCGTATAAACAAAAATAAAAATCTATAACCCATTCGTTTAAAGATCGAATCCTACCACCTTCAGTATCTGCCGTAACTCTGAGAAAAAAACCACGTTAAAATTTTATCCAGAAAACTCGTTTTCAAATTTCGATCATTATAATCGATCGACGTAATATAAAGACCGAGTTTTCGCGGAAGTCCCAGGTTTGAGAGTGTTTGCCAAGGTGAAGGTAATTTAAATCAATGGATATTTGTAGGACGAGTTTTCTGGCCAAATTTTTAAAAACATGTTTTTCTGGAGTATGGCAGCTAACTGATTAATACCAATTCTTATTGAGAAATCTGAAACAGCTTGACTGTAAAACTACCTGTTGTTTCGATTTTGACGGAAAATTTGTTGGCAGATTGTACACAAACCTACGGCATAATGATATATTATTTATTTACTTCTCACATAGCTCCATTACTTGGTGGCAAATATTTCTTGTTTGATGGTAAAAAAACAAAAAAAAACAAAAAAAAACTTGGCACTGAGCCAAAACAAAGTTCATTACTCCATCTGATTTACCTTTTCATACATTTAATGCGTATTATTTATATGAAGATGTAGTTAGTGATAAAAAGCATTATTATTGAATAAATACACTGATACAACGGTTGTGAGTATATAATATTTGACAAAATATATACGTACTAAGCTTCGTCAAAGTCAAGCTTGATTGAAAGTCGTTGGTGGCACTACATTTTGTCTTGGTGGAGAGGTATAAAACGGCCCTAATATGGTCATTCGAGACTTCTACTGTATGGGATATGGGGAGCAATTTTGCCCCCATTCTCGATGTCCTCTCAGATATGTATATATATATATATACTCGAAGGTACTCTTGAATATTCTTTATACAAAAACAAAATTGCCGCCAAACAGACTGCATGTCCTGCTATAGATAGTATGCGCTTGGCTAAGAAGCTCACAACATCGCCACCCGGAAGTATAACGGACCAACACACAAAACTATGTGTAACTTTGAACGTTTATAGCCTGGTTAATACAGTTTAGTGAGAATTACTCAAACGCGGATGGCAAAAAGCAATAACAAAGACCCGAGTGACGTCAACTTCATTCTGTAGTACGGCGATTGGCCTCTCACCTGTAGATATATTGCATATGTTAGAGTGAATTTTTAATTCAGAAAAGTGAGTGGAGCAGGCACTTATGTTGGTAACAACAAGAGATGAAGTGAGCAGAAAGTGCCAGAATTTGGAGAGAGCTCTAGTAATGAATGACCTGAGTTGGATACGAATTTTTTTGGGATCGTGCATAGCTCATACGGTAGAGTCACGCTCTCACCGGCCAGGCGGAGTTGTCGTACCAATAAGGTCGCGGGCTCAAACCCCCATCACCGCCGTGAAAATTCTTTATTCTCTATTGTCTTCTGGCACTTTTCTACTTACTTCATCTCTTGTTGTTACCAACATAAGTGCTTGCTCCACTTACTTTTCTGAATTATAAATTTACCCCATATACCGAAGCATACTCAATGTCTCAATTGTTTCTATGTTATATGTTTGTGTTGCGAACATTGGCTATTAAGCTTAATTGCTGGCCAACTAACTTCGCTGGGGTTGTGTGTGTTGGACCCGCTACCTCCTGTAGTCGGTGAGAGAGAGCTCTAGTAATGAATGACCTGAGTTAGATACGATTTCTTTGGGATCGTGGATAGCTCATACGGTAGAGTCACGCTCTCACCGTTCAGGCGGAGTTGTCGTACCAATAAGGTCCCGGGTTCAAACCCCCGTCAGCGCCGCGGAAATTTTTATTCTCTATTGTCTTCTGGCACTTTTCTACTCACTTCATCTCTATATGTTAGAGTCCGGCGTTGTCTTTGTATTTTTAAAGAATTATTGTAATAGAGACTTACATGCGTCCTGTCTCGTCCTAAATTTTAAGTTGTTCTGCTGAATTGAGATCCCTTCTAAAACGCTTTGAGCAAATTTAGTGGATTTTGCGATGTATAAAAGCTCATTATAAGGCTTATAATATTATATGTTCAATGCACGCTGATCCATCATCCACAGTAATTGCTGAGCATGTCGTCAATCACAAATAAAAGCAATGAAAATGTTATATTTTTTCTTCTTCGCTACATCTCGTTTCCAACCATAAACCTTTCGACTGGTTATTATCGCCACCACTTCAACAACAAGAAATAATTAATAGCTAGGAGTACCAAGTTTAGTCTCTAGTCCTTTCCAGGGGTATTTCACCTTGAGTCACTCCATCACCACCGTCATTATTCCCCTCCACATGGCCTCCATCTGCCACATACCCAGATACCTAATCGATCATTCAATCAATCACTATTATTCTGCCGTATTTTGAAAAAACACGAATTAAAACTTTGGACAGAAAAATCGTCCTTCAAATATCGACCGATTAAAATGAGCTCATCTTCTCAACTACTCTCAAACCTAAGACTTCACGAAGTCCCAAGTTTGAGAGTTTTTTTTCCATGATGAAGGTCATTTTAATCGATCAATATTTGAAGGATGAGTTTTCTGGCCAAAATTGTTAAGACCTATTTTCCCAGGGTGCGGCAGTATTATTGTAATAATAAATACCGAATTGCCTCTAACAAGAACCTGCAGCAATAAAGTGACTCACACATGCTGGAAACAATCAAAGGGTTCAACATACTTTGATAAGGGTTATTGCGTTCCTGCAGATGAAGAACGGAAACATTATTTTGTATCGATTGTCTCCGCATACCGAGCTGTTTTTGATTTCTAGGAGACGATGGGTTTATTGTTTGTGCGTCAGCCCGTCATCCAAATTATCTGCGTTCGACTAGGTTATAGCTGCTATGTGTTAAAAAAATTCACAAAATCTTTCCGCCATATGAAAAACACCAACACACAAAACTAACCTCTTAGGTAAAAAGGTTGATTGATATATTTTAGTGAGAACTAACCAGCTAACTGGCGGTCTAAAATCAATAAAAATAACTGAGTGACGTCATCTATACGAGTTAATTTTTCAAGCTCCTCCGACACGGGGCATATGGAAAAGGATAGATTGAAATCTAGAGGAAGGTACATACTCAATCATCGTTCTATCAAACGGGTATAAGGAAGAATTCTGACTCCAAATTTCCGCCGTTGAATTCGGATTAAAGCACCCCCCCCCCCGCCACCCCGCCTCCCTTAGACGTCTTAAAGAATAATTGATGATTCAGTACAATGGAAACATCGGCTCCCAGAAAATAAAATTTTACATTTGCCGCCGGATCTTTCTTTTAAACGGCGTAAACTTTCTGACTGCCAAGCAGATGCTACGCGTTTAAGTAAAACACTCACAACAATTGCCAGCCATATACAATTTACAAAGACACAAAACTATGTGTAACCTTTAACATTTATAGTCTGATTTAAATAATTTAGTGAGAACTAATCACCAAAATAGCCGTCTAGAATCACTAACAAGGAGTTGAATGACGTCAATTTCGTTCCCTCTTTAACGAATTCTCCCACTGGTATTCGACTCGGAATTGTCCGAGTGACATTGAGCATCTGGTGCAACAATGTTCTATAACAAGTTCAGAGGGAGGTTTCAGGACAGTTAATGAGTGTGTATTGTCTTTCGTCGAATGGGCAGTCGATAAGCGTAAACTGTCGGATGCTGCTGTTGCTTACCAAACTGGCGGGCCTGCATGACACTGACCATCCCGGGACCAAGACATCAGGAGTGCAGTTATTTGAGTACATAAAATGAGGAGGAAATGGAAGAGAAATAGGAGGAAGATGAAGAGGAAAAGAATATGGAGAAATAGGAGATAGAGGAGCAAGAGAAATAGAAGTAGCAGGAAGAAGAAGAAGAAGAAGAAGGGAAGAGTAGGAGAGAGTGGCAGAAGGAGGAGGAGGTTGAGAAGGAGGAAGAGACGGAGGAAGAGGAAGAGGGGGAAGAGGGGGAGGAGGAGAAGGAGGAGGATGAGGAGAAGGAGGAGGATGAGGAGAAGGAGAATGAGGAGGAGGAGGATGAGCAGAAGAAGAAGAAGAAGAAGAAGAAGAAGAAGAAGAAGAAGAAGAAGAAGAAGAAGAAGGAGAAGAAGAAGAAGAAGAAGAAGAAGAAGAAGAAGAAGAAGAAGAAGAAGAAGAACAACAACAACAAAAATAAAAAGCGGGTGAAGATTAATCTGAGGGGAAGGGGAGGGGATGTTGAGGTGGAAAGGAGATTATCCTAATAATCTTATTTGACAATATATTCACCAGCCAGTGGTGGAATGATTTAATTATCTTTTATAATAATCGTATCAATTCCACGTGATACAGGTTTATCTAAACTCCGAGATAAACAGTACAGCAACAGGTAAAATACCTGTAATAACACTTGAATGAATTGACGAATAGTTTTATCTTGAAGTCAAGAGCTGTATCATTACTCAAGCACTTAAAACTCCTTGACAAATATTTAGATGCGTATTAAGCATTCAAGAGATATTAATATTTTGTATTTAAACTTAATTCTAACTTGAGATAAAAGAAGGTCAATGAACTATGGAGACCGCGCTGTTCATGAGAGAGCTCAAGACAAAATAATATTAATATCCCGAAAAGTATAAAACAGGATTGGGTATCCAATTTTATACCCGATATCTCAGTTGGTAGAGCACTCGCTCCACAAGCAGAGGGGCCGAGATCAATCCTGGTTGCAGTCGAGATTTTTTTTCTGACCCCCTGTCCACCCAGTAGTGATTGGGTAGCTGGGTCTGTTTGATCTGGCGGAAGTACTAGCGTCCAATCCAAAGGTTAGCAGGCAATTACTATTGTCCGTTTCACGCTATAGAAACCGGGATAAACTCCGGCTCCATGGGCCTGGTGGCTCTGAAGGACTATTTAAATTGACAATCGGATAATATAATATTATACCACAGTTTCCAATTTGGCTGGAATAATTCGTCTTTAACCACTTAATTGATTCCAATGACCCAAAGATATCTAGTTATTCTTAAAACGGACTTCTTTGAAAATCGTGTTCACATACACACACACACACACACACACACACAAACACACACTCTCTCTCTCTATCACCCCCCCCCTCTCTCTCTCTCTCTCCCTCTCTCTCTCTCTCTCTCTCTCTCTCTTTCTCTCTCTATTTGTCTCATGAACATGTACCCAAACACAGAGACACACAGACCCTTTCAACCTCTTTTTATTTTTTATTTTAGGATATTATTATCTGAATTGACACCAACGACGTTAATTTAACCAAAAAGGTTTGGGGTTTGCTATTGCACGACGTTGACAGTAAAACTCTCTCATTTTCACAAAGAATGCAGAATCAACGAATTCATCGCATTTTTGTTCCTGCTCTTTCCATGAAAACGGTTAGGACTGCAATAATATTTCAGTTCCTTGATGGAAACAATTTGTGCTTTGAATTCGGCGGTAAAGGGTAAATGGAGTTTGAGGACTTAAGATAGCATTCTGTCGTAATCTGGAAAATTCCATATTTTAAAATTTGGCCTGAAAACTCGTCCTTCAAATATCGATCGATTTAAATGACCCTCATCTTGGCAAAAAAAAAAAACCCCTCAAATTTTAAAATATATCTTTTTTCAGAGTACGGCAGCATTGTGGAATTGTCCGTGTTGGGATCCCGGCCGTAATAATTAAAATTAAATACCAAATCCTACAGGCCCGTACACGGATGAGCGTGATGGTATGAATGGAAACACATCGATTTCTATAATTGTAAAACACATCATCATGATGAGTAAACAGTGGAATAAGCTATAATACTTTCACTGTAAGATTTGTAAAATTCCATTATTGATAGTGGCCTCCCGTTCCTTTACTTTTTATTGAGACAATCAATTGACAACATTGACAGAAATCATATAAAAATTAGGCCTGCACCTTTAAATACAACCAAGACCTTATATTGATAATGTTGACAATAATAATGATTCTGGGTTTTGAAGGGTTTTGAGCACGAAACGTTCCATGTATGGTATTTTGATTTATATTGCGAAACTGCTGTATTTACTTTTTTACATTCTACAGCTTTTTTAGGAGCTTAGTATCACACTGATTATGAAGGAATGTTCCGATTCTCATTAAATTTTGCACACTTACTATTATTTTTCTCCATAATAGTCTCCAGCTAAAAATGTATACTTCTCTCATCTCCTCTTGATCCATGAAAAGTTCATTAAAGAAGAAGATTTTGGTTTTGGCCTTTAACCAGTCCTCTTAAACTCATAAAACTCATTTCATCTTCAAAACGCGTTCTTTTGTGGTCTTTTGTCATAGTAAGGAACATAAAAATATCTGAAGGGGTCAAATCGAGTGAGTATGAAGGAATGAGGTAAGATTAATAACCAGAAATAATGCACTGCTCCTGTTGATACTTCGGCGCCTCGTATTGAATCTTACCGGGATGTTTTGTATCTGACTCAGTCGTTTCAACAGTTGTAACTCATCTTTCCCGTCCATTGCTTTTATCTTTGTATAATCAAACATAATAATACCTTCCATGTGCCAAAAATGGTGAGCATGACCTTTATTACAGAGCAGCTCATCGTTGTCTTTTTTTTGGTGATCGGTTTCTCACGGATTCCCTATTGTTTTGAGTGGCATTTCATCTTCGAACCATATTGACGGCAAATTGACCGAGCCAAATAATCTAATTTTGTAATTGTAGTCCTTCTGAGCCATTCGGCCCATGGAACCGGAGTTCATCCCAGTTTCTATAGAGTGAAGCGGAAATTGCAATTGCTTGCTATCATTTGGATAGGATGCTAGTCTATTGCAAAGTACTTTCCGCTAAATCTAACAGACTCAGCTACCAATTCCCTGCTGGGTGGACAGGGGGGGGGGGTCAGAAATAAAAATCTCTACTGCACTCAGGATCGATCTAGGTCACTTTGCGTGTGAAGCGAGTTCATTTACCAACTGAGCTATAGGGACCCCCTACTACTTTCTCTACTCTTCAGCAATCTGTCCAAAAATTATTTGCACAAACGCTGGGAAAATTACACCACGTTTTCTTTCCTCTTATGTTTTCTCTAGCGTCTAGCTTTCTTTTGACGAATCTGAATTGCTTGATTGTGTGCTTTGATGCTCAGTAAAATATAAAGTGTGTATGTAGATATACGAAATTTCCAACTATTTTTCATGTAAACTTTTGAGACATTGAAACTCTTTTCCTGAAAATGTAATCCAAATTAAACGATTCCTTCATATGGCTGATATTTGATTAACTCTCCTAGGTACATAATGTTACAATCTTGTGTACGGTACTATGCGGCAATGTGGTCTTGTGGTATGACACTCGCTTTCGGATCGGAAAGTCCTGGGTTCAAGCCACGCACGGCGCATAGTTAAGTCTTTGGAAAAGACTCATTACTCACATTCTCTCACCGTACTCAGGTGTAAAATGAGTACATGGTCGTTAACAACGCTGTGTTTGTCGGAAAAAAATTGTAATGTCACTTAAAAGGCGTCATGTCTCGTTCTACATGTTACGTGTTTGCATTGATCAGGGGCCCCCTTTAATGTGCTTTGCGCACATTTAGTGGATATTGCACTATATAAAAGCTCAAGTGTACTAAGTAGAAGAGGACCTTAATTATTTTCGTGATTTATTGTCATTGGCTGACAACACCCTTATTGACATTTTGGCCAGAAAACTATGACATTCAACGATCGATTAAACTGACTCACATACTTGTCAACATTTATTCAAAGTCTGGGGTTTCGACATTTTTGACACTTCTGATGTAGTTTTAGTCGATTGCTATGTGGAATCAATGGTCTGTGAACAAAATATGAAAAAGGCGTTTTGTTAGTTTCATGGACTCAAGTTCGTTTGACGAATATAAATAATATTATTATGAGATATCAGTACTTCCGTATTCTGTAAAAACACATTTCATATATTTGGCCAGAAATTTCGTCCATCAAATATAGATCGATTTAAACAACCCTCATCTTGTCAACAACTCCCAAACCTGAGACTTGAAGTTTCTGGTTTAGGAAATTTTGACAAGATGAGAGTCATCTGAAGTTTTTGACAAGGCCAGGGTCATTTTTTATCGATCGGCATTTGAACGACGTGTTTTCTGGTCAAACATTTTTAAAAAAGTGTTTTTTTCAGATCACCCTCTCGATGAATCTGTCAATACACAGAATCCACTGGATTTTCATGTCTATTTCACTGATTCACTATATCATGTCATGTTTAATCAACTCACACTGATTTTATTGGGCACCTTTTCTGCCGTACTCTGAATAAAAAACCCAACACGTTTTTATAATTTTGGCCAGAAAACTTGTCCTTCAAATAACGATCGATTAAAATGACTCCCATCTTGTCAAAAACTCTCACTAAAGAAATCCACTACCAGTTCAAGGAAGCATCAG
>NC_088360.1:89159712-89162212 GCF_034508935.2 Berghia stephanieae | reverse complement strand
AAATAACCAATGGGTACACCTGTGGAATGTATGTCTAAAAAGATAATTTGACAACTGTGTTTATGCATAATGATATACTCACCTGGGTAAACCTAAGTACGAACATACAGTACGTCAAAAAACACACATATACACAAACACACATATGCACACAAATACAATCAAAACATAAACATATTTCAATTATATATACACAAATACACCCATGTTTATTTATCAATGAATATATTATCTTTTTACAAACTCGCAACTCCCTCTCTCTCAAACAACATACACGTGCGCGCGCGCGCACACACATACACACACACCCCCACACACAAATACACACACATACAATACACATATATATTCTCTCTCACTCAACACACTTGTAATTTATCAATTACAATTATTTTAAGAAAATAATAATATTCACTCATACATGATATGGATCCATTATACCTACACACACAAACACACATAGACACACACATACACTTTCTCACTCAGCACCCCCTTCTATGATTATCAATTAAAACGGTATTTTAAATTAATATAAATGTTAACTCACACATGATAGGGACTCGTACGCACACGCGCATAGAGTTAAGTGATCTATCTTGTCTATCAAATACATCGTTGAGTAGTTAGGTACATTCAATTTTCTCGATGGTAAAAATTTCGCCTCGCTGAATAAAATCCCAAGCACCTGTGAATTCTCAAGGTAAAGATAGTCACATTAGATAGCTGACGTGATTCTGTACTTGGAAGTTGTAAAACGTTCAATCTGCTCACAGGTGTCTTACCTCGCGACGAAAGTTGAGATTTTATCATTGGACACGATAGAGCAAAGGGAGACGAGTTTATTTTCTTTTGAAGTCCACAGGCTGACCAGAGTAGCTCCCCTTGTGTACCCAAACTGGAATGTAGAAAATGTACTTGAGAGACGGCGGCGATTTCTTAACATAGAGTTGAGTAGAGTAAAAATACTATAAATAATCTTCCTGTAGACCCAAAACTGAATATATAACATAATATCAACAATAATACATCAGAAAACACAAAACAGTCAATATGAATATAAATGCTCTATAAGAACAACTAAATATCAGGTCAGTTCTCACCTTTTTCTTTGACAAGCAGAACTAGTTGTGGCAGTGGCAGTGTCAGTATCATCAGTAGGAGTAGGGACTTGTGCATGTCTCCCAGTTTCATTCCCACAGTCCTCACACGGAATACGAATCTCGCTAGAAGAAAGAAAAAAGAACAATATTTTATTATACAAACTGTCGACACATCAAATCAAGACATACAAATCATTTCTATATCTCATTCAAGTGGCCGAACTAACCGTCTTCTGACCTCCATGTTTGTTTACATTTTCAACACACAACACTTCACTCGTCCTAGTCAAACTCAAGCACTTCATAAATACAATTATAAACAAAAAAAAAACAAAACTTTTTGTACTATATTAATGAAATAGATAATAAAGTTGAATAAAATATACATATCATGGGCATTATGTGATCGTTTGATGTTACTTTGAGAAGATTTCTGAAAAATACTTACTCGTCGTTCTCACTGTCAGATCCCATATTTGGCGAGTACGGCAGGTCGAATTCTTGAGACCATTCGGACTCAATTTCATCATCATCCTCGTCATCACTTACATCCACGTTGAAGAGGATGTCATAAATTTCAGACTCTTTGAGATTTGCCATGGTGCAAAAAGTTTAAATAATATAAATTTGATAAATTGTGAGTTGGAGTTGTAGAAAGATTTCCCGAAACAAAATGGCGGATCGAAGGTAACGGATGGAGTCGTTAGCAACCTAGCTTTCGTATCTCTCGTTATTTCGTAACATTTTTTTTACATTTTTAACATAATTGTGATGAATTATTAAATGAAAATCATTCTTTTATAATAAAATAATAGTTTCAACACATAATCTGGCGATTTTTTACCGCAAAATGGGATTATGAAAAAGGGGGCGTTGTCACGATCACCGGTGATCGTGGTTTCTATTTGTGGAACGTTTGAGAGTTAACTCAGGTAGAATTCGGCCAGCTCTTTATTTGATGTTTAAAGTGAAACGAAGAAACAGAAAACTCTGGGACGATGATGCTACAATACATTTTCTTTTAAAATCAATGACAAGAAAATGAAAAAAAAAAACACGAACCAAAATACAACGACAAAAAATAGTAAAAACAGACCTAATAAAGCAAGTAGAAATTAATGACAGCACAATTCGCATGATAATAAAAACAAAACGAAAAAAAAAGAGTATTTGAATACAAACACCTCAACAAAAAAAGAAGAAAAACAAATAACTCCTCAAAAGAATTAGAAAGGAAAACTAAAGCATTAGAGTACTATCGTATTAATTCAAAATGCTCATAGTCGATAATTCAAAACTGAATCACAGATAATTTCTAAAAAATTCCACGAATATTTTAAAGTCTGATTTTTTAAATACCCCCACTTAAAGGTACCATAAAGGCATACTCCAGCCTT
>NC_088360.1:89147212-89154712 GCF_034508935.2 Berghia stephanieae | reverse complement strand
ATTTAAGTGCCATAATGATGCAATATGTAATATGGAACCTATATATGAAACTCGAAGAAAAAAGCATTGCATGCAAAACCATTTTATTTTCTCTGCAGGACTAAGGTAGAGAAAGCGGTTTTAAAAAAAAGGCTGACACCACAAGGTCAACAATATAACGTAAATATGCCTCCATATATAAGAAAATTAGCTCATGACCCTAAGCAATCTTTACTTTTCCAGTAAACTAATAACTTAATGTGTTAGCAGCCTTTGTTTAAAACGTTTACAAACGCGTGTGTATGTATGTTTGTATATGTATTCGGTTAGATGGACAGAAAGACAGGCTGAGAAGAGGTAAATATGAGCAAGAGGATAAAATAGGAGATGGAGCACAGGACAATAAAAAGTGGAAGGTAATTTCATGGTAATAAACTGGTCAGAAAATATGTTTCTTTTCCAAAACCAAAGGCATCAAAGTGAGTAGAACCAGCAGCTGGAAGCCAATAAAACGTGAAAGCTAAGATAGGGTTATATCTAGCTAGTTGAAGGTTGAGGGAATAGAATTACTCACAGCTATTTGCCGACACCAGGGTGATATGTAAACTGTACAGGTTATTATTATTATTATTATTATTATTATTATTATTATTATTATTATTATTATTATTATTATTATTATTATTATTATTATTATTATCAACACCATGCGTTATTCCTCAAATTAAAACTTGGCATAAGCCGAGTAGAATGCTTCTTCACAACATAGTCCAACTTTTTGTTGGGGCATGTATTTTTTACCGTCCTCGTAAAACTGAGTTGACTGAACTTTGAGCCAATGATTCACTACATCATCTTCAAAGCGATGTCCCCTCATTGCCTCCTTCAGTGGACCAAAAAGATGGAAGTCCGAAAGTGTAAAGTCTGGTGAACTAATAAGGAGTGCGAGGCAGCGTTGTCCATCAAAATGATGTGATTACCTCCCTTTGCCTTTGTTTCATGAAGAAACAATACTCGTTTCATCTAACTCGACGGATTCTTGCTTTCAGTTGCTTCAAGGTCTATCTGTGGTAGGAAATCAACGAGGATACACCTCTAATGTCCCAAAACACTGTTAACATAATTTTCCCAGCTGATTTCTCAGCTTTGACGTTTTTTGTATTTGGGGAAGGGAGTGTCGCCATTCCAATGAATGTCTCTTCGACTCAGATTCAAGTTTTATAAACTTTACCAGTGAGTTAAAAATATTACTCGAGGTTTCTTATGCGTAAACAAGAAATTCAGTGACAGCTCTCTGTCGCATAACTTTGTAAAAAATTTGACAGAAATAAAATTTAACATTTTTGTTTAAAGAGTAAATGTATGACTTTATTTGAGTCAAATATGACGTCACATGTAAAAGAAATGAACTCAGTATTTCAAGATTTGCTCCCATGACCCTTTGACTCGCCCTCGTATATATCAGGTGCTCACGAAAACCCCGCGCCTGTTTATTTCTTTCTGTTTAAACCCCTGTTTATTTCTGTCTACTGTAAAAAGTTAAAATATATATTTTTAATATTTTTACTAAACTACTAGACTAGAACAATCTTTTATTTATAGAACTGTAAAACATCAAAATAATTGAATGAGCTGTTTTTTGAATGATATAAAATCTTGTAACACCATCTCTCTAGAATGTCGGCGAAAATATGACGCAAATCATAGTGGCATTTGCGTGTTGTAATTCTTAAAAAGAAAACACTTAAAAGTTATAACTTTGTAATCGTTGGACCAAAACAGGTCTAGATATGCGAGTGTGCTACACAGACAATTTCTTACACGATGAGAAGAATTACTCGTATGATGAAAATAATGTTTATGGTGACATGATTAAACTTTGCTAAAAATGGGAACAAAAGTTAAGATCGTCGCCATTTTACTCTCTGCAATGTTGCGTCATTTTTCTCTGATATTGCATTTCTGAACACGGTATTGGAAAACCACTGTATCGTTTTTGTTTTTCTATTCATATTCATAAAACTTTAACAATCTACGTATATGTTTTTGTTTTATGTGCCTTTTGAATTTGATAGAAATTCAAGGAAGAGTCTCAGAGATACAAGCCGACAATGAGCATATCATATGAAAGTTATTAATTTTGCAAGAAAATTTGGCAATGTCTTTTTAGCTTGAAACTATTTCAATACAACCCCGCTTCTTTTATCTCTGCACCAGCAGATAAATAATGCGTGAAATAAACAATAATAAAGAATTGAAAATATCAATGAGAAACATGAAAACGAATTGCACATGGCATGATAGGAAAATCAAGGTGGTATTTCTATCAAAGATAGTGTCAGATATCTAGAGAATTTCCTGTGCCTGGAATGTGTTGGAAGGTTGTTAAAATAAATAATGAAAAATTGATATCGCCAAGATAGATATTGAATATGTAAACAGATTGCACAAAATATAGTTTTGTCGGGGTACTGAGTGAATGATATGAAGTTTGTTATTTTTCGGGAAAATTGTTTTAGTACTATATTCTGAATTGTTAGGAAACATAATATAATAAAAAGATCTGAACTTGGAGGAATTGAACGAAGGTAAACACTGAAAAATTAAATAGTATTTAAATTATGACATTTGTATAGCGAAACATCCTTGACTGACCTGCTCTTCACGTTTCAGAATGCTTCACAAATGTTATCCTTAATCAGGATATCTGATTCTAACTTTCCATTTTAAAATGTAGAAGGTCATCTTAATTAATCAAGTCAATATGATATGAGGTAAAGCTGTTGCCAAATTTAGAAAAAACATCTGTTGTCACTGTGGCTTACCATTCATGTAGATTTCTGAAGGCAGACATTTAGTCTATCATATCAACATCAACGTGCCATTAATAAGAATGCATAAAAAGGTAAGGAAGAAAATCGTAACCATATGTTTGATTAATGTAAACAATACGGTCAGAAAAAGGAAAGGGCAGCCACCACGGAAACGAGTTGGAGATACATTCTATCATGATAAACAGACGAGGTGTACATGAGATGATAAATAAATTTAAACTTTCATATAGCTCAATACCCACTCAGCTTGCTCGCTCGCTCAAAGCGTTTTTTTTTATACATGTAATTGAGTTGCAATCAGGGTATCAAATATTTACTATTTATCCCTCTAATATTGACATTTCCCTTTGCCCATTTTTTCTCCAATTACAGGTATCAAGCTACTGAGCACTATTGAAACTCATAACGAGTTAACTGCCGTACTCTGGTAAAACTTGTATTTAAACATTTGGCCAGAAAACTCGTCCTTCGAATATCAATCGATTTAAATGACTCTCATCTTTAAAAAAAACAATCGTAAAATATCATTAACGCGCACAGTTAAAAATTCTGCCCAAAATGTTATATATTTCCTGGCATACTTACTGTAAATGTTTCATTGAGTGTACTCATTTTCCGTTAAAGAGGGTAATTAAAGGTCATAGGGAACATCATTCTATCACGATATTATATATATATATATATATATATATATATATATAATATATATATATAATATGTACGTGAAGTAACTGTTTTCTGGTCATAAGGTGTTGTTTCAGTGTGCGGCAGAAAACCACATCTTAGGTCAGTGCCGAGATTGACTACCATAACAACATAGGCATGGCATCAATAACGTGGTATAAAAACGTAATAGGAGCAAGCATATCCATGTGTTTTGTTACAGGTAAACAATATGGCCAGAAATAGAATGGAATGATCTAGGAATGAGGATTTCATGAAGTGTCCTCATATTAATTCCGGTTGTGGGGCTCAATCATGGGATTGATTTGTATGACTTTTGGAACTACAAATGGATTAATTCTCTCCTTACCACTCACATTTGTTACGATGCAGCCAACATTTTTTTCATTCGGATTTCTTTTGTACATCATAAAATGCTTCCAGTATACAAGTCCTTCAACCCTTGACGGCTCAAATATGACAGACATAGAAGGAAAAATGCAATATATTGAACAATGTAACAATTAAACTCATCAAAAGCAACAGGGCTAGACCTCATACCCACTAGAATACTTATAGAATGTGCTGATGAAATAGCCCCGTTTCTGTTTGAACAAAAATGTTTGCTATAGTTAAAGTATATTAACACTGTGTTGAAGAGTTCGTTTAGCTGAAAAAAAAATGTATAGCAAGAACTAACAGCTTTTGTGTTTGAGTAAAATGAATCTATTTGTATAGGTTGGGTGTGAAGTTTTGGGGACAACCATGAAAATGGCCGATAAGGAGAGAGTTAATGTCAAGTGAAACACAAACCTGGTAGTTTATGTATTTAATTTAAGAGAAACACAGTGTAAGATTAATTTGCAAGGTTTATCAATTATACTGCAGTTCGTGATTACCTACATGGAACCCTCTGATTCTCTCTCTCTCTCTCTCTCTCTCTCTCTCTCTCTCTCTCTCTCTCTCTCTCTCTCTCAATCATTTATACAGGTGCACTCATTCATAAATAACTATTGAAAAATATGGCCCAAACAAAATCAACACCAAAACTACAACGCCCAACAATTCGATTTTTTCTTAATATTTCAACAGTAAAAACGGTTAACAACAATATCTTAAACTGATACCAATAAGCCCATGAACCAAATTGGTTAAAAGAACTAATTGAAAGAATGGATTTTATGATGCCGACGTCAATCTACTTTTTGTTGCTATTTTTAGACCGCCAAGTTTGAAGACATAAATCCTCACTGAATGCTATCAGTCAAATCACTCAACCCATCTTCTGTGTTGGTACGATTGACCTAGCGGAAAGAACTGGTGAGTATTTTACTCAAAAGCATATCATCAGTAAATGACGTGTGAACCTTGTCCACCACTAATAGGTAATAGAGAAAAGGGCATTCTACAGGTAAGAAACGACACAGAATTGCACCTGTTCTGTTTCCAGCAAGGGGTCCGTACTATTCCATGCCAGACCAGAGGCCGACGATTTATCTCCATGAGTTAAAAAATAATAAATAAATGAACAATCAGTATAGAAAACACGAGCTAAAATGTCTGCATTCCTTCCGGCACTCTGTCTAGACTTGATGATAAAACGGACTCTCTGTATCTGCCTTTCATAATTTGGCGGAACATCTGATATTTTTGAACGAGTCTGTTGCCCTAAGAAAACTAAGTTTTAAGATTGTTGATTATAACGAATTAGCGTTGGTCAAGGTGTCTGAACACCTGAATAAATGGATTGGTTGCTAGGTGATGTTTTGGTTTACCTCGCTTGCACAGATCATGTGACCTATCAGTCTCAAAATGGTAATATTATATAGGGTGGGGTGATATGGATGCTAACAATTTGATATAATATAGAAAAATACTGTGAGGCGTGTGTTAAATTGTGATATGTCTTAGGATGTAAATGTTGCTGCTCAAAGCTCGAAGAAATAAATAACAATGTGAACTTGAATGTAAGACGCCACTACCACATTATCTCATTCGTCTGCAGTGTCCTTTTCATCCTGTTTTGTTGTAAAAAGGGGAAACCGAAACGTCCATTTTGATCTGTTTTCGTATATTAAATTGAAGCTTACATTCAATTTCACATTGCTATTTATTTGATGTGTTATAGAGGAAAAATTAATGATAAAAACAAAAATAACTTATTTCATTTCCTCGTCATTTGAACAGGAAATTGACTATTTGACATAAGATAAGATAAGATAAGATAAGATAGATAAGATAAGATAAGATAAGATAAAATATACTTTATTCATCCAAAAAAATGGAAATTCGTTTACAGACGTGGCATGCATGAAAATATATAAACACGAGGTTGACAATCTATGGCGACAATGTAAATGCACAAAAATGTAAAAATATATGACCAAGAACCAATAGCAACACTTTATATATTAATTTGATAAATTGAGATAGGCCATACCTCTGGCCTTTAGTCCAAACTTGTGTGTGTATATTTAAAAGATAGTATTTAATTTAAATCACAGTTGCGCTCAAAAAATTCGAACAAAAATGAATTAAGGTATCGTGTTGTCTTTGTATAGATATAAGGCGACGGCTCCTCATGGAGAACATAATATATTTGTGAAGGGGGTGATCGCCATCCTTCATAACTTTCTCCATTTTACTTAGACAAAATCTCTTGACCAGTTCTTCCACATTGGAAATTGGGTGAGTATAACTCCTGGCTTTATCAATTATCCGGTCAATTTTCTTAATGTCGCAAATACTGACATTTCCACACCATGCTGTAATACAAAAAGTAATAACAGTCTCCAAAACGGATCTATTTCGAAAAATAACCATTTTGAGTTGACAAGACAAGTAATTTACGCTTAACACTACATAAATGACAAACTTGGCACTTTTCTCCGAATGAAAACTATGCTACTTGGTGGGTTTTAAACGTCACTCCCCTAAATTTATACATATTATTCTCTATAAATCTCATTAACTTCACTCAAGTTTAATAATTTTCACTATAAATTCAATCTAATTTTCATCATATAAATCATTTTGATATAATATCGTTTTAAAGGAAAGTTTTAGATGAGCATAACATTATCACAACGGTATAATAATATTTTACATAAAGGAAACATATCTAATTTCTCCCGCAAAAAGGGAGTCAGGCTTTAAAGGAATGAGAGTTTATAATTTTGATAGCATTTTCTGTCTAGAGGGGTTTTAAATCTAATCTCAATCTTAATATGTCTCATCATAAACCTACGTTAAAAGAACAGCATTGATAACTTTGCCACCATGATTCTTTTTATCGCGTAATCAGGAATTTTATCGGAGAATTAAACATCTTTTGATCAAAATGTCATGGATAGGTAACATTCTAACGAGAGGCATGTGGTTGGGTTTTGATACTCAATTATAAGCCACAAAGTGCACCTGGGTGAGGTAATGAACGATGCATTTTAAAGAAATACCACAATAAAAATCAACACCTTATACTCTCACCTGATCCTTTTAATTGGATAGAGTTTCGGAGTATTCATATCATAAATAAAAATCTGAAAAAGTATATAGAAAGCTATTTGTTAGTTTTTTAGCCGATCATTTTTATGAGCAGTTGTCACTAAATTCTATTAATCAGACTATAACGTTCAACGTTAGACATAGTTTTATGTGTTGGTCAGTTATATCTGGCTGGCGAATGTTGTGAGCATTTTGGCTAACGTAAAGCATCAATATGACACAGTGCCAGACAAAGCAAGAAAGTAAAATACATGAAGCAAAGCATCCCATTTTTGGGTGTTTTTTCTTTGTTTCTTGTAGATTTATTTTTCTGGCACTGTTTCATGTACAAGATTTTTATTTTACACCAGGGCCTGCTCGCTAATTTGTCAATTTTATAAATAAAACATGTTCAATGAAAAACTTGGTAAATTCTTTCACGGCGCTCTTCATTTCATGAGGAAGATCCCTTGCTTTCTTCCAAATATTTCATTCTCATCATTTATATTAAATAGTTCGGGTGTCTCTATCAGACTAAATA
>NC_088360.1:89109712-89144712 GCF_034508935.2 Berghia stephanieae | reverse complement strand
AGGAGGGGGTATGGGAGAAGGGGACAAGAGGAGGGGGGTATGGTAGGAGGGGACAGGAGGAGGGGGATATGGGAGAAGGGGACAGGAGGAGGGGGTAGTATGGGAGAACTTGAAGGAGAGAGGGAAGAAAGGGTGAAGAGGAAAAGGTAGGGGTGTTTATAATCAATCTGATTATTAGCTGCTAGCCTATGTAATAGGGAAGAAATTAATACCTACCCTACCTACTACCTACAATTTGCCATTCGTATCGTTGCCTTTTGTTGGAGATATTGCATTCGACACTTTTGTTTTATTTATAAACCGTGTTTTAATATATACCTGCAATGACAACCAGCAACACCACCATGCCCACAGTGGCCACCACCAACACCAACATACATTCAGTGACCACCAGAACATTCACCATGCTCGCAGTGTCAATCACCAACTGTGCCATGCCTTCAGTGACCACCACAACCATCACGTTGCCCGCAGTGACCATTAACAATTCCACCATGCCTTCAGTGACCGTTAACAATTCCACCATGCCTGCAATGACCAGCGCCATCTCCACCATGCCCGCAGTGACCATTAACAACTCCACCATGTCTTCAGTGACCACCACCATAACCACCATGCCTTCAGTGACCACCATGCCTTCAGTGACCACCACCATCTCCACCATGCCTTCAGTGACCAGCACCATCTCCACCATGCCGTCAGTGACCAGTACCATGCCCGCAGTGACCGTTAACAACTCCACCATGCCTTCGGTCACCACCACCAACTCTACCATGCCTTCAGTGGCCAGCATCAACTCTACCATGCCTTCAGTGACCAGCACCATCTTCACCATGCCTTCAGTGACCACCACCATTTCCACCATGCCTTCAGTGACCAGCACCATCTCCACCATGCCCGCAGTGACCATTAACAACTCCACCATGCCCGCAGTGACCATTAACAACTCCACAATGTCTTCAGTGACCAACACCATTTCCACCATGCCTTCAGTGACCAGCACCATCTCCACCATGCCCGCAGTGACCATTAACAACTCCACAATGTCTTCAGTGACCACCACCATATCCACCATGCCTTCAGTGACCACCACCATCTCCACCATGCCTTCAGTGACCAGTACCATGCCCGCAGAGACCGTTAACAACTCCACCATGCCTTCGGTCACCACCACCAACTCTACCATGCCTTCAGTGACCAGCATCAACTCTACCATGCCTTCAGTGACCAGCACCATCTCCACCATGCCTTCAGTGACCAGCACCATGCCCGCAGTGACCATTAACAACTCCGCCATGAGTTCAGTGGCCAGCATCAACTCTACCATGCCTTCAGTGACCAGCATCAACTCTACCATGCCTTCAGTGACCAGCACCATCTCCACCATGCCTTCAGTGACCAGCACCATGCCCGCAGTGACCATTAACAACTCCACCATGCATTCAGTGGCCAGCATCAACTCTATCATGCCCTCAGTAACAATTAACAACTCCACCATGCCTTCAGTGACCATTAACTACTCCCCAATGCCAGCAGTGTCCACTACTATCTCCATCATGCCTTCAGTGGCCACCACAATCTTCACTATGTCCACAGTGACCACCACCATGCCTGTAGTGACCACCACCAACTCCATCATGCCTTCACTGACCACCACTGTCTTCACTAGTCCTGCAATGACCACCACCAACACTACCATGCCCTCGGTGACCTCCACCAACTCCATCATGCCTTCAACGACCACCACCTTCACCATGCCCGCAGTGACCACCACAACATTTAATACATTTGTAACTACCACCACCAGTGTAATGCCTTCGTTAGCATTGGATCCTACGACGTCTTTCGGTAATGGTTGCGAATCACCAATTGATTTCGAAATAATTGAGCGATTTATTGATAGTGCTCCCGAAAAAAAAGCAACATTTAGCTACAATCTTAGGAAACCAGACGGGTTATATGATAAAGTCTGTAAAACATTTTTCTTAACCACGTTAGGTTTCAAACCTAAAAACGACAGTATCATCACTGAGTGTTTTAAATCTGTCAAAGAAGACAAACAAAGCGTCCAGGAAAGCCCTAAGGACCAACGTGGCCATCACATTCCTACGCATAAAGTTGACCACGCAATCATCGTGCAACATATTGAAAAATACAATCCGGCGGTTCCCCATTATCGGAGAGAGCACGCACCAAATCGGCGCTATATTCCTTCTGATGTGACCATTGTGGATATGCATCAAAACTTTGTAAAAACGGCTCATAGTGCAAGACTCAGGAAGATAACATATGAGCTATACCGCAGTGTGCTCAAGGAAATGAACATCTCTTTTGCGTTATTAGGTGGTGAAGAATGCGAAGAATGCGCAAAAGGAAACATTCATAAACTCAGCTGCACGGTGGAAAATAACGAATGCGCGGAATGCATAAAACTTAAAAAAACATATTGAAAGATCAGCCCAAGCAAGGCTTTATTATAGGGCCGATGCAGAGGAAAAAAAAGAAAGAATCCGAGATAATTGTGTCAGCTGACCTTCAAAAGATAATAATGCTCCCACGTTTGGATCAGTATAAAAGTAGGCTGTTCACAAGGAGAATATCAGCCATGAATGAAACATTCGCTTACGTGGGTGAAAGCAAGACAGTTCCAGGGGCAAATAGAATTAATGCAGTTTGCTTGTGGCATGAAGGGATAAGTGGACGAAGGGATGAAGACATCGCATCGGCGTTTTGGGAGTTTCTAAAAAAAAAATAGGGATGCTAAAAAGGTGGTTTTCTGGCTAGACAACTGCAGTGGTCAGAATAAGAATTGGACTCTAATCACCGTGCTTGCTGCTGCAGTCAATTCCGACCACCTTATAAATACTGATGAAATTGTGTTACGTTACTTTGAACCAGGACACACATTCATGTCAGCAGATTCTGTCCATCACTCAATAGAGAGGGAAATGAAAAAAATGGGCAAAGTATTTGATTTTAATGATTTCATTAGTTGCGCAAAAAATGCTGGATGTGAGACTTTAGTTATGAATCACGATCGATTTGTTCACTGGCAATCTGGAACAAGCCAGTATAAACTTAAAAAAGCTACGGACAGACCTTACCTTGCGGATTTATCGACTATTTCATTTAAACGGGGATCAAACTCCATGTTCTACAAGTCATGGTATGGTGAAGACGAAAAAGAGTTCGAATTCATAAGAAAACATTTCACATTGACCACGGAACAAAGTACTAGAACAAAACCACGTGGCATTAGACCAGATAAAAAATGGACATTATAACAAAACTGGTACCACTGATGCCGGTCAACACACGCACATTCTGGCAAGAGCTGCCTATCGACGATTCGTCCCTAGACCTTACGATAAATACAGATTACTAACTTTTTTTTCTCAAGTATTGATAATAATAATTGTTGGTTCCTAATTGAGACATCATCATCAGTATCATCATCGCCATCATCTTTATCATCATCATCATCATCATCATCATCATCATCATCATCATCATCATCATCATCATCATCATCATCATCATTATTATTATTATTATTATCACCCTCATCATCATCATCATTATTATCATCTTCATCCTCATTATCATCTTCATCGTCATCATCATTATCATCATCATCACTATCATCACCATCATTTTCTTGGTTCATTCCTTTGTTAGCCATTAGTGAATAAAATAGTTGATACTTTTAATATATTATTTTGTTCCTAGTTTGTTCTTTAGATTAATTTAAGTATGTCACAGACACTTGTCAAGATATTTTTTTTATTTCTGTGGCTATCAATCGGGTCTTGTGATATGACACTCGACTTCGGATCGGAAAGTCCAGCATTCATGTCCCACTCTGAGCAGCGCATAGTTTAGTCATTGGAAAAGGCTCTTTACTCTCATTATCCCATCGTGCTCAGGTGTAAAAGGAGCACCTGGCCGTTACCTGCGTTTTCTCTGTCGAAAACAATTGTATTATCGCCTAACAGGCGTCATGTCTTGTCCTACATGTTGTGTGCTGCTGTTGGCGAGGAACCCCTTCGAAAGCGCTTTGAGCACCATTAGTGGATATTGCGATATGTAAATTTTCAAGTTTCTTTTGCTTTGAATTTCCGATTACCCATCGCCTCAAAAACAGTATTATGTCGGGGAAAATCAGATGACAAAAAGTAAATTGAATGGTAAAGCAAACAAAATAGGAAATTTTAATTTTTTAACCTTTTGTTTATGTTTAAATTTCTTCTTTTTAAAATATAAAAATGTTGTCACAAGTGTCATTTTTCTGTCTAAAAATGCTATTTTTATCATCTGAACCGTCTCGACATACTGTATTAAGGCAATAGGTCACATTTTACCTTGCCGACCTAAAAGTTTGAATCGGAGAAGAAGTTCAATTGAAAAGCTCATGACAGTCCTTATGAGATACGGTATCATACGTCTCACGATACAACCACAGAACCTCGTATATTCTAACATACGGTATTGGATGCATTATGATGCAACGATAAAACACAGTATAATGTGACATACGGTGTTGGGTGCATTGCGATGCAGCGATAAAACACCGTATAAACTGAGATACGGTGTTTACTGCTCTCCAATACAATGACAAAACCCCGTATAACAGTTTTTGCAACTTTTCGCATAGTCACGATCAATATTTTTCATTATAATTGTTCAATAACGATAGAGTAAAAGAAGACCTTTCGATTGATATCAAATTTGTATATATAAGGTGTATGGTTACCGTAGAAAGTTGAGATGAATTTTGAACAGTTTTTCGGCTCTCCTGTAAAATCAGGTTTTGCCATTATACGGGTTTTGTCGCTGTACGGCAGTGGGGAGCGTAATTATATATAATATGTGTGTGTGTGTGTGTGTGTGTGTGTGTGTGTGTATTGCAAACTACAGAGAGTACTGTTTCGCTTTCGACGTGCTGCGTCTCATCAGTGCAGCCTGGCATATTCCTTAAAATCAATGAGAGCTTATATCTGAGCAAGACTTTTGGAATCCATAACGCCATAAACATTGGCCCCGTCCACGACTTTAACAATCTTCAGGTCCAGCGAAAACGAGCAAACTTATATAAGATATACCACAAAAGAATTGAATACCTGAATATACAAGCTTTGTCCCAAAAACGACGAGAGGACATGCATATCGAATAAGAATTCCCTGATCAAGATCAAAGGGCCACCTCAATTCATTCTACCCATCCCTTATTAGATTGTGGAATCAACTACCACCTGGGGCAGCGGAATCTGAAAACCCTGATCTGCTTCGTTTGATATCAATTTGTACCCATTAACATCCTCACGCACCAAAGCTTATTATGTTATACATTCAAAAATCCTCCATCTATTTCAATGTACCGCTCATTTAAAAAATCAAATGTAGTTCGGTCCTAAGATTTCCACATAACGTAGAAGAAGAACACGCCTGCACGTGCACACACACACACACACACACACACACACACACATATATATATATATATATATATATATATATATATATATATATATATATATATGTATCAGAAGCACACGTAATCAAGCCGCTGACGTTGGAGATGAGGGAGAGGAACATGAACATATGAAATGCAAATATATCAAGAAATCTGTATATTTTTGAAAGGAAATGATATATTGATCAGCCACAGTGAATGTCAGATTTGATGAATGATAAGACCTTACATAATATGTAACACTGATTGAAAAGAGCGGAAAAGACGAATAGATTCATTCTTGGGGGAAAAAGAATTAAACTGACCGACGTTTATGGGGTTTTCAACTGATGGGTTGAGAAAAAGAGATGTAGAGAGGGCGGAAAAGAGACATACATGGAGAGAGAAGGGGATGAAGAAATAGAGAATGGGAGAAAAAGATGGGAAAATTGTCCGTCTTTGTTTGAGATTAATACATTGGATGAAGTGATAGATAGACAGTCAGATAGATAGGGCAGGGAGACCGATAGATAGATAGATAGATGTATTAATAGATAGATGAATGTATATAAGTAACATATTAACATTTATTAATTGATAAATATTTTATAATTGTAACAAAACACTTTTAATAGATATAAAATGAGACAAATAAAACAGATACATATATATATATATATATATATATATATATATATATATATATATAGATAGATAGATGGATGGAAAGATATGTATATAGATTAATAGAAAGATAAATAAATAAATATTGAATCGTGTTGGATACAAATATGGTACGAATAGTGCTCGACATGTGATAATGGAGCGAATTATTTTTGTAATAAATGATAAATAAATAAATAAATAGACAGATATATATATATATATATATATATATATATATATATATATATATATATATATATATATATATATATATAGATAGATAGATAGATAGATAGGTGAATGGGAAGATGGCTTGACTGATGGATTGATTGATAAAGAAAGGATTGGATGGATAGATAAACGTTACAGACAATTTGTACTCACGTTTGTCCAACAGGCTGTGGGTTTAACACGTCATAATACTCCTCCTGATTGCTTGTGCCTGTCCCAGGGGTATTGACAATAATTTTAGGTGGTCGAAATGACTGGCTTCCACTGCTATTGACGCTAGAGATACTGCTTCGTTTACTTGTGTGGTATTGCTGAGTGGTGCTGATAACGGCGCTTGAGTTGTTATTATTATTGTTCTTGTTACTATCGCTGCTGTTATTGTTGTTCAAAATTTCCTTATACGGACTGATTCTCACTTTATGTTTTTCACTCTTTGAGGTGTTGTCTTTATTATCTGTTTTGATGTTACCGCTTATGATTTCAGGGGGTGAAGAAAAATTAACAGTCTTCGATGTAATATTGAGTATGGCTACGTCTTTAGGTTGTGAAGTTATGACTTCCTCCTTGTTATTTGAAGCTGTTTCCTTTTCATCTGTTTGCTTGGAGGTCATATCCATATCCATGTCTTTACGAAATATGCTGATTGGATCGTTTAATACCACGTGATTATTATGATTGCAGTTCATTGGCTGGCTAACTACGACAATGTCACGTGATGTGGGCATGACGTCATCACAAAATTCGATGGATCCAAACTTGTTCACATCAGTGCTAGGGCTGAACTGGTTCGACCTCACGTCATCAATGATCCACGTCTCCACTATGGATCCACTGCTGCCGAAAGACACTCTGAAGGATGAAATAAGACAAGGGAAGAATTATCATTGATGCATGTAGCGCAATATCGACCAAATGTGCTCAAAGTGTTTTACAAAGGAGCCCGCGGGGAGGGGGTTGGAGAAAGGGGCAACAGCAAGACATATCTCGTAAAACGAGACATTGTGGCTGTTAGGCGCCATTACAATTTCTTTCTGACAGAGATAATGCTTTTACCGACCAATTACTCATTTTACACCCGATTACGGTCAGATAATCTGAGGAAAGGACTTTACCAAAGGACTCAACTTTGCGATTAAACCGCCTTTCGTTGTCTTTATAGTGGTCACTGGCTTGGGCACAACTAAGGTCGGTGACAAACATTTTCTTCTTAAAGTGTAAATGACCAAACGAAATTACGGGAATGTTCAAATGGGTTGATATATCATGTGAATCAAGTTTGAAAGGGGTGCATTGGCTGGTATTCACGTTATTCTTTTATGATATGTTGCTTAATATAAGACAACACAATGCAGACCACAGTATCAACTGTTTTTATAAAGTTCTAAACGATGCATTAAATTGTTATGTCATCAAGTGACTTAAGTTGACAATCTTCATTAAATCTTTATTTTAAAGCTTATTGAAAAAGCTTTATTTGTTTCTCTCATTGTTTTCATTAGATTCATAGTTTATCAAGGAAAATAAATGACCGTATACAGTCCGACTTTCATCGCGAGATGCAGCTTGATTGAGAATGCCATTGGAGAAACAAAGATAGCTTCTAGAATAGTCGAGAGCGTTTGGACAAAGTACCAAGATAGGGTAGATGAATTCTTTAGAGCTGCAGGAAAATACTTAACAAAAGACTAACATCCCTTTCTAAGAGTAAACAATTCTATTTTTCTTTTAAAGCTAATAAAACCAAGATAAATTCCAGGTCTATGAAAGGCGATACACAGAGCTTGTTTGGATACAACTATTTGATAATGTCATGCCAGGAAGAACATGCAAATAGTTCACTCAACCACATATTTTTACATCCTGTTGTCATAAAAATTCGATAATGCAGATGGCAAAAGGCAAATCCTATTCTATCACTCTCTGAAAAAACACGTTATCAAAATATCAGAAAACTGGTTATTCAAATATTTTTAAAATCTAAAACCTGGGACTTCTGGATACTCAGGTTTGAGAGTGTCTGACAAGATAAGGTCGGGTTTGAGTTTTTCACAAAATGGATGTCATTTAATCGATCGATATTGAAAGACACATTTTCTGGCCAACATTTTAAAAATGTGTTTTATATAGTAAGTATTGCGTACAGCATCTAAATGAAATCACAAGGCAATGTGTTTGACATGTCTGGAATGACAATGATTTCATTATCTCCAGATTTCTCTTCCTCCCCCCCCCCCCCCCCTTCCCCCTTCCCCATCCTTTTCCCCTCCCTATCTTCTCCCTACGTCCACCAAGCTTAGGTCCCGTGTCCACCAAACCAGAATCGAACTGACTAAGAGTCGTCAGTCTTTCGAAAAAGAAATAAGACACCGTTATTTCCCTCTCCATGACGACTAAAAGAAAAGCAACCCGTGTCTTCTGGCACCGATCCGTCTTTAGCCCAATTTCCGACAAGACGTTGGGAATATTTTATGCACTATTTTGGTCGGATCGTGTGAAGAGTCATCAGCCATTTCCATCGTCTGAGATTAATAAAAAACACATTTTTGTGCTCAAATCTAAAATTATTATCAGAATTGTACTCACCACCACAACATTAGTCAAACCTACTCCCGTGAGCTTTTTTAAAATGCGTTTTTACCATATTTTAATTTTGATATTCATTTTTTTTTATTCAGTCAAGAATGACGTTGTGATTCAGATTTCTTGGAATTTCGCTTCCATCCCTGTATTTCTTTTTTTTTTTTTGTTACTATCATACAAAATGGTTCATGGTTCATTTATCTTGCTTCTTTTGCTACTACTACAACGAATACTACTACTACTACTACTACTACTACTACTACTACTACTACTACTACTACTACTACACTACTACTACTACTACTACACTACTACTACTACTACTATGACTACTACTACTACGACTACTACTACTACTATACTACTACTACTACTACTACTACTACTACTACTACTACTACTACTACTACTACTACTACTACTACTACTACTACTACTACTACTACTACTACTACTACTACTACTACTACTACTACTACTACTACTACTACTACTACTACTACTACTACTACTACTACTATTTCTACTATTACTACTACTACTACTACTACTACTACTACTACTACTACTACTACTACTACTACTACTACTACTACTACTACTACTACTACTACTACTTATATTAATAACATAATATAATAATAATAATAATAATAATAATAATAATAATATAATAATAATAATAATAATAATAATAATAATACCTACACCATTACTATTACTATTAACACCACCACCTCCACCACTACTACTACTACTACTACTACTACTGCTGCTGCTGCTGCTGCTGCTACTGCTACTGCATACTACTTCTACCATCACCACCACCGACCAACACCACCACTATTACCACTACTACTACGTCTACCACTATTGTTGGTCAATAAACGGGTCGTGTCGTTTCTGTCTCGGTGGACACGACCCGACCAGACCAGATGTTGCCTATTGCACAAGATAACCCCCCCCCCCCCCAAAAAAAAACAAAAAAACTGGTCATTTTATTGTCGTTTCCGTGGCGATGGACACGCGGCCTAAGACCATTCCATTTCGGACTTTATTGTAACGTTATGCCGTTTTTTGTAAGTTTTGCTGAGGTCATAGTCAGCAGCTATATTCTATACTGTATATTTGAATTTATGAATCCATCTGTTATTCTATCTATCCGCTTCTCTCTCTCTCTCTCTCTCTCTCTCTCTCTCTCTCTCTCTCTCTCTCTCTCTCTCTCTCCATAGTTTTTAGTCTGATTTATAGACTTTTTGTGAAAACAAAAATGGCAGTCTAAAAACAAAGACAAACAGCTGAGTGACGTCAATTTTATTCCAAAATGAAAAAAATAATCCGTTTTTGCTTCAGCTTTTCCCCATCCCTCTCCTATGCCACTAAAACAAGCTAAAACATCAAGCAGCTTTAACCTCCCCGCTCCCAATCGCCGATTTGTCAAACACAAACAGATTAAAAAATCGATGCGATTCGATAAAGCCGCCGCGTCCAGTCGGTCGCGTTTCGTGAGTTAGATAAAATTTAAAGTCTAATAATGTGTCAAAGAGTCAGAAAGTCACGATGGCCGAGTGGTTAAGGCGTTGGACTTGAAATCCAATGGGAAATTCCCGCGTAGGTTCGAATCCTGCTCGTGACGATTTTTTTATAACAATTTTTTTTCTTAACTTAACTTTTCCACATCGAATTCAAGAGATCAAATTTACAGATTGTTTCCGCAACATATAAATGAAATTTTAGAAAAATAATGACAACTGACAACAAATGTTTCCACTTTCATACATAGATTGTATTTTTTATTTGGTTAAAGAAAAATATTCAGGACTGCTTCTTTAATTGTGTGATTATAGAGATAGTTCGAAGGTGACGTCACTCATGTCTTTGTTATTGTTTTTTGCCATCCGCGTTTATGAGTAATGCTCACTAAACCGTATTAACCTGACTATAAGCGTTCATGGATACACACATTTTTGTGTGTTGATCCGTTATACTTCCGGATGGCAATGTTATGAGCTTCTTAGCCAAGCGCATACTATCTATATTGAAATGTAATAACCCCTGACACGTAAATGAACAATAGTATTCGGTAAGCATACTGCCTTTATTATTATCAAAATGCTACTCGTCTCATTCAGTGATAAAAAGCAGTCCAAAACAACCAGGTTCGTGTGGCGTTAGGACTTTATTTACCGCTCTATCTACAATGACAAATTAGGGACTCAATCTACATGATGCTGATCTGTTGCGAAGAACTTTCTAACAGGTCTAACAGGCCTGGCTGACCAATCACTACTGGATGGGCAGAGGGGTCAACAACAAAAATTGGATTCAAAGCGGGGAAAAATCATTTTACATGAAGCAATACTATTTAAATATTTTTTTTTGTCCTCTTATTACGAGTAGATGAAAACAGGGCCTTCAGTTCAAGACATTCTGTACAAATTCATAATTTTTTAACTGCAATTTTAATTTTCGTTAAATTATTTTTGCATTGAACATCGTTTTTTCAGTGTTGTATTCACTTAGGCTTTCTAAAAGTGTCCCTCCATCCCCCATCCCAACACCCCCCCCCCCTTTCCGCCCCTCTTCATGTTTGCAGAGATAGCCAGTGGTATTTTCACTAATGTGACTAATGTGTAAGTTTGACTAAAATACGACAAACTATTTCACAATCTTGAAAAATCGTGAAAGGGAAAATTCTACAAATCTTGACAATGATACGTATTTGTATGTTAAGTATTTAACAATTTAAAACAATGATTATAAATACCGAAAATTGTCAAATTAACGATGAATGCTGGTTATAAAACCTTGAAAATTTGTTTCCATACATGAATGTTACACAGAGTATTTAAAGGCTTTAAAAGCCTATAAGATCTTAAACAATACGATACGAAAAGCGCTTTGAGCACGTTTAGTGGATATTGCGCTATATAAAAGCTCAAGATTTTTTTTACGATGGGATACAATAAATTTGCAATAAAAGTTCAGGCATTTTTGTATTTCGAATAAATCATAAGCCAACATTTCAATTTCTTCCTCCACAACATTCACATTTATTTCTTGAATAATCCATTGTATGTTTCATCCATAATTTGGTGGATTTTTTCATTGACATTGTTTCAATTTTCAGATTTTTCTTGTGCAACACATGTGTTTTAACTTAACTGATTAACTGTTGCAGTCTGAAAAAAACACGTATTTTAAAAATTTGGCCAGAAAACTTGTCCTTCAAATATCGATCGATTTAAATGACCCTCATTTTGGCAAAAACTCTCAAACCTGGGACTTCGTAAGGTTCCAGCTTTGAGAGCTTTTTGCCAATATTAGGGTCGTAAAATCAATCGGTATTTGAAGATAAATTTTCAGGCCAAATTTTTAAATAGTGTCTTCTCAGAGTACGTCAGTTAACTGATTAAGATTGAAATCACTTTTAAAATAGTTTACCCAGAGCGTTTCCAGAAAATCTCATTCTTAAACAAATTTTTGGGCGATCTTTACACATTTGAGAGTATCTTACTCGACGAGTTATTATAGTAAATGTATTTTTCGGCCATATTATATTTTTAAAAGGGTATATCAACGTGTGGCAGAATTTTATGAAAGATTATTAAACCGAAGTCAAAAAAGTGTATGAATGACTATGAAGAAACGAATTTTTACATCTAGCTGTTATTTATTATAAAAAAAATTAGCCATCCTTCACAATATTATTTGTTTTATCAATAAGTGTTAGGAATAAAAATCAAAACAACAAAGTGCATTCCTTGATAGTAAGGTGAAAGACGAACCTAATGACTTTTATCAGGAACGAAAACACCTGCCATTTTTTTGTATACATGGTTAGTAAACATTCCTGAATTGTTTTTTTTCCTTCATATTAATCGACCTATAAAAACTATGATGTAGGTAGAAGTTTTCGTTTTGGTTCGAGAAACTTTTAAACGACGATATCATTCGAGAATTTATATAAGCATTGTGATAAAATAACCAGCGGCACTATTATAGTATAAAATACAATTGCTGATCGTTATTTTGAAACATCTTGCGTTTACTTTGTATGAAATGCTTTAGCCAAGGATAAAATGCTTGGGTCTGAATTTTGTGATAATTGACACAAACATGTTCGTTGTCCACGCTCAACATTGCTTTACTTTCATACAAATAGGGCAGAATATCAAATCAAGAAAATAGGAAGTAGGCACTGGTATAAGATAAAGAACTGAAAAAAGTGTGTATAATAACCCCCACCCATTAAGAATAATACAATCTTCCTCGAGGAAGACTGATTTTTGGGGTTGCATTTTTTCTTGTATTTTTCTTTCTTGCTTCGTCCGACACTGTTTTCTAGTCGTTTCGGCAGTTCTTTATTTTACAAATGATGTATCGCATGGCTGGGCTATTGGGATATTCTATAGAAGGAACTACATTTATTTAACTCATTAGGCAACCTCAAAGATTTTCAAAAAAAAAAAAGAAAAAAAACCCAACTCATTTGTCTCTTCAGTAATAAAATACCAAAAATGTCTTCAAATCTACTTACTTCTTTCTGGAAGTCATATCGGCGTGGTAATCCAAAGAATCGTCATGACGTCATGGTGGGCAAATGATGGAAACTAGTACACACGAAACTTGAATAATAATATGAATATTGTCCTATTTCTGTAACAAGATCGTAGTTTTTAGAAATGTAATCCTGAAATTAAATCCGAATTCTGGATTCTTTCGTCTTGTACACTTGTAGTTAAGTCGATATTTTTAATCTTTATGCTTGTAAGCTACAGTTCGGGGCTTGATTTGTAAAGTAGAGTAAATGGAAGCAGACAATCAATTATCGTGGGATATTTTGATCACCAGTCCGTCTACTTCCTCGTGGCCATCATCACCAACATCGTTGTTATCAACTCAGCTGTATGCGAGATCATGCCTTCTCCATTGTTTATTCCATCGACAGATATCTGTGGACAAACAATGAAGCAATATAGTTGATTGCAATCTATAATGGAGGTAGCTACGGTTGAAATAATAAAATTACTTGGCGAGTAAGTAGAGTTCATTATCGCAAATTTCAAGAACGCAGGAGACCTTATGCAGTATGAGAATGTTTTTTCATTTTTGTGCGCGTCTATAAATTTGGTCTTGAGGTATGACATTCGACTTCGGACTGGAAGGTGAAGGGTTCGCGTTCCACTCTGAGCGGCGCATAGTTGAGTTCTTAACTCTCTCCTAACCGATCATTTTCGGTATTATCCCAAAATCGCAGGCTTACCCAGCAGAAAAAAAATGATTTTTAAAACTCAAACAAGCTCTCTACAAAACAACTTTTTGTTCTTATTAATTAAACTAAGATCCTTCTTCAAAGTTTGTGATGTACAAAATAAATCTGAAAATTTTTAAATGTATATTATGTCGTAACAAATGTGACGATTTTGCTGTAGGTGGTAGGAGAGGGTTGAAAAGGCTTTTTAACTGACATTCTCACCGTACTCATGTTTCAAATGATTACACCGCTGCCAACAGCGTTTTCTTTCTCTGTCTGAAGAAATTATAATATCGGCTCAAAGGCACCATGTTAAGTTGTGTTCCTGTCGGCTTGGGACCTTTTATAACGCGTTTCGAGCATGTTCAGTGGATATAGCGCTATATATAAATGCTCAAGTTTAGATTTGATAAGAAAGACGTTACCATATATTAGTTTCATGAAGGATATATTTAATTGTTACTGACCTTTTAGTGATACAGAAATCGGTAAAAATTATATTTCATTGATCGTTTAGGTCAGAGGGACTAAACTAGTATAAGACAGTACCTCAGCAATAATAATAATAATAATAATAATAATAATAATAATAATAATAATAATAATAATAATAATAATAATAATAATAATAATAATAATAATAATAATAACAATAATAATAGTAATAACATAATAATATAATAAATAATAATAATAATAATAATAATAATAATAATAATAATAATAATAATAATAATAATAATAATAACAATAATAATAGTAATAGCAATAATAATAATAATAATAATAATAATAATAATAATAATAATAATAATAATAATAATAATAATAATAATAATAATAATATAATAATAATAATAATAATAATAATATAACCCACAAATTAGTTTAAGGCTTTATAATGTCCCATAACTATTGTGTGAGGTCACAAGTTTAAATGTTATTTTTTTTTTGTCATGAAGAGGGTCATGTAAATCGGTTGATATTCGAAGAAAGGGTTTTCTGGCAAAGTTCTTATAGATAGTTCAAAGATGACGTCACTCAGGTCTTTGTTATTGTTTTTTTGCCATCCGTGTATATGAGTAATGCTCACTGAAATGTATTAACCCGACTATAAACGTTCATGGATACTCACAGTTTTGTGTGTTGGTCCGTTATACTTCCGGATGGCAATGTTATGAGCTTCTTCGCCAAGTGCATACTATCTTTACGAGTCCTTCCAGACTACGGCACTGAACTGGTTAAAATCAGGATTTGTCGAGATTATAAATTAGTTTCAATTCAGATGTTGACGTAATATTATAGTTGCAACCCTAGAATAACTATGAATTTATATATTATATATATAAAAAAAAAGCAAGAATCAATTAAAAAAAAAAACAAAGTTAAAATAAGATAAGATAAGATGAACTTTATTTATCCACATCTGGAAATCTACATTGGGTATTGCCATAAATGCAGATTTTACTGATTTTCGAGAAATCTGCTTTGCTTAACTTCAACATTTAAATGCCAAATTTTACTGTTCAACTGTGAAACCGCCGAATAGTGCCGTCATGATTTGTAAAATACTATTCAAATATCTCTTGCCAGCACCCCCTCTTCCTTCTCATGCTCACACTGCCTTACTCTGAGAAAAAAAAAATCACTTACGCATTTTAAGCGGCAATGTGGTCTTGAGGTATGACATTCGCTTTCGGATCGGTGGGTCCCAGGTTCGAGCCTCGTTTGGTGCATAGTTGAGTCCTTGGAAAAGACTCTTTACTCACATTCTCTCACGTACTCAGGTAAAATGAAAACCTGGCCGTTAACAGCGTTGTCTCTGTCGAAAAATATTGCAATATCTCCAAACAGGCATCATGTCCCGTTCTTCATATTACGTGTTGCTGTTGGTTAGGGACCCTTCGTAAATCGCTTTGAGCACATTTAGTGGATATTGCTCACGTTTATAAAAAGCATATTGGCCTAAAAACTCGTCATTTGATTAAAAATCGATCGAAATTGAAGTCCGGATTTCTGTTCAAAATTCTTTTATTTGTTTTATCGGAGTTAGGCTGCACGGTTTTGAACAACAACAGAAAAGTTTACAGATAAGAAATCTACTCCAGCTGCGTGGTGACCCAGTTTTCCACCTCCACAAAGTTCTCTGCCCCTCCGGACATTCTTTCATCTCATTGGCCAAATCCATATCGGTGCCTTCATGGAAAGGTAATTCTATACCGCCCTATAATGGAACCGATTTATCTTGCTAACGTTAAGCTCGTGGTGACGTCAGAATAATTAAATTATGCCCACTTTGCTGGGGAATATTGCTTGGTGGAATTAATGGATAGTAAAGGAAAGAAGAGAAATAGTTTGATATAATACTCTTGTAATATTACTTAATATCTCATTTCATTATACCACGGCGACTTATATATTTAAGGCGAAAGATGTTAGTTACTATATTTCTTATTTTACAAAAAGTTTAAGGTACAAAAAAAAAAAATGAAATCAAGAAAAGTTGCTCAAATGTCCATTTCAAGATAAGATTGCTGTCATTTTCACGAGTACTAGAGTTACGAGTACATCCTACTTAAATTCCAATTTCACGACAAGAAACGAGATTGGAATATTTCAAACATTAACTAAAATTATGTTCAATGTCAAACAAGCTTGCTACGAAAATTAGGCAAAAAATGTTAAAATTCCAATTCAAGAAAATAATCTTTAATTCTGATATTTATAGGGATTTTGGTTTTAAAGATTTAAATTGGGCTTTTATGTAGCGCAATATCCACTGAACGGGCTCAAAGCGCTTCTCAAGAGGTCCCTGGCCAACAGCAACACATTACATTTAGGACGGGACATGACGCTTGTTATTCGATATTGCAATATTTTCGGATAGAGACAACGCTGTTAACGGCCAGGTACTCATTTTACACCTGAGTACGGTGTACAAATTTGAGTGAAGAGCCTTCTCCAAGGACTCAACTATGTGTCGTATTTTCAATTTCATTTTCGAGCGGATAAGTGATAAAACTCATTTGTTTATGAGACAGAGACTAGAGTTGACACTTTTATGGCTCGAACACAATACTATAATTCATAAAGTTATGCGCCCATATTAAAATGTATAAAGAATGAACCTCTTCTTCGTATATCAAAGAATCATTCTTTTAAAGAACATCTCAAGGTACGTTATTGAGATTTCAAATTGTTCGAAGTGTCACCTAGATATAAATCAAGTGTCGGCCTACATATTAGTCTAGATGTTGGTATGGGACCCCATGTAAAGCATGTTGAGCAAATGCAGTGGATACTGCGATATAAAAAAGCTCAGGTTCTTTGTAGTGTAATCTGTTGGCTGTCCAGTGCCAAAGGTCCCTTTAAGAAATAACACAAATTCTTCCTATTAACAAACCCATCTTGGTTTGGTCACAAAGTATAGAGTAATCTAATGCAGGAGAGAACAAAAGGGGAAAATAGAACAATTTGGTTTATAAAACTTTAAACAGACCTTTCCGATAATTATAGTTATCAAAAAACCTCGCTACCGTTTGGATTGGACGCTTGCCTATCTTAAATTGGTATAAGGATGCCAGCAGTTGAAAAATGAAGGGGGAAAAAGGAAAATATATACATTCTGTTTGTGGACTAGTCTTATTGATAGTATAAAGTTGACGTCACTCTGGTTATTGTTATTTTTTTGCCATCCGCGTTTATGAGTAATTCTCACTAACCTGTATTAATCAGACTATAAACGTTGAATGTTACACAGTTTTATGTGTTAGTCCGTTACACTTCCGGATGGCAATGTTGTGATCTTATAAGCCAAGCGCAAGCTATCTATAGATGAAATTAAATTGCCTAGCAGCGTAGAGGACCGACTATTTCATTGTCATAAACAGAACTGGAAAAGTAACCTTGGTCTCAAACTCAAAGTGTTAGTGTTGTTATTATTGACAGAAATACTCGGTTCCACACTAATAACATGATGATAATGATGATGATGATGATGATGATGATGATGTTGTTGATGATTCTGATGCTGCTGCTGCATCTTCTGATGATGATGATGATGGTGATGATGATGATGATGATGATGATGATGATGATGATGATGATGATGATGATGATGATGATGATAATGATGATAATGATATTGATGATGGTAATGATAATTGTAATAATAATGATATTGATAACGCCCTTGAATACTCCTGAGTTCTACTATTTGTAAAAGATCGCATTGCTGATAGACAACGAACAACTTCGGTAAAAACAAAGAGGACAATAACAACAACTACTACTTCTACAACAACAACAACTACTACTACTACTACTACTACTACTACTACTACTACTACTACTACTACTACTACTACTACTACTACTACTACTACTACTACTGCTACTAAAACTACTACTATAGAAGTAGTAGTAGTAGTAGTAGTAGTAGTAGTAGTAGTAGTAGTAGTAGTAGTAGTAGTAGTAGTAGTAGTAGTAGTAGTAGTAGTAGTAGTAGTAGTAGTAGTAGTAGTAGTAGTAATAGTAGTAGTTGTAGCAGTTTTTGTTGATGTTGCTGTGTTGCTGTGGTAGTAAAAGTGATTGTTACTGTCGAAGAAGAAGAAGAAGAAGAAGAAGAAGAAGAAGAAGAAGAAGAAGAAGAAGAAGAAGAAGAAGAAGAAGAAGAAGAAGAAGAAGAAGAAGAAGAAGAAGAAGAAGAAGAAGAAGAAGAAGAAGAAGAGCAACAACAACAAAAACAACAACAACAACAACAACAATAGGAATGAAGGTCAAGGGTAGATGTTAATGCTAAACTGTTTTACTTACGTGGACCTTCAAAACACATTTATCTCTGAAACACTTATATATTCCTTCTGTTACTGTCAATCTGAACCTCTCGGAAGCCAAAGCAATCGCTTTCGGATTTTGGCTTGTTTAGCCTTTGCTTATATTTATGCTTGTTAGATTTTCCCCCTTGTTTGGATGGCAAAAAAGTGATAAGAAACAAGAAAAGCGGGAGAAAAGAATGATTTCTTTGATAGGAATTATGTCATTTCAAGTGTGAGGCAGAATGAAGAATACAGATTTGCATAGTAATTACAAGTTGTATGATAGAAATATCTAGGATAGAGATATAGAAGCGATAATCTCTCTCTCTCTCTCTCTCTCTCTCTCTATCTCAAATTTCTCGTTCTCTCTCTATCTTTCCATGCCTCTCTCTCTCTCTCTCTCTCTCTCTCTCTCTCTCTCTAACTCACTCTCTATCTCTCTCTTCTTTGTCTCAGTTTTCTTACTCTCTCCGTATTCCTCGTATGTGTGTCTGCTGTGGGTGTGGGTGTGTATGTGTGGGTGTGTGTGTGTGTATGTGTGTGAGAGAGAGAGACAGAGAGAGAGAGAGAGAGAGGTATGGAGAGATAGAGAGAGAGATAGAGAGAGAGAGAGAGAGAGAGAGAGAGAGAGAGAGAGAGAGGGAGAACAGTAGAAAGAAAGAGAAAAAGAGCATGACAGAGAGCTGCCGATAAAGTATGGTTGCTCGATAGATATAGATAAAATATATAGATACAAAAGGGACTTGGGTGTTTTGAGGTGGGGGAGGGGGATGGGGGGGGGGGGGGGGGGGTGGTCTTGCAGACAGAAAATGAACGTAGAGGAGGAGAAATCATGCAAGGAGTTCATAGTGCTATGCTACTCGTGGTCTTTTTGGTTTGGGTAGACAGCAACGGACAAGAATCGATACTGCATGGCCGCCAGACGATTTTTTTACGTCATCGCTACTTCGAAGGCAGCGAAACTAAAATGGCGTATACCCTGACAAAACAATTTTTCATCTTGGCCATAAAATTTTACTCATATTATTGATCGATTAAAGTGACCTTGGATTTGTCAAAAAGTCTAAAACAGAAGACTTCATTGGTGTAATTTTTAAGTATTAACTTTGAGAGGCTTTTGACGAGTTAAATTTGAAGTTTAATGGCCAAAATGTAAGAAAATTCAATTTGTCAGAGTATGACTATAACGATGCCACACAGGATTGGCGATAGGCAAATAGGCACAGACTTTAACTTTACAATAACAACAAAAATGCTTTCAAAACGATGAAAATAAATCCACGAGCACGTACAAGTCTCAAGGGCCGTTATGGCAGTAACAGTAAATGTGATTGACAAAAATGTGTTTATTAGCTTGAAAAATACCGAATACTAAACGCGGGATGTTTCGGACTCAAAATCCTTCTTCATAAAAAAAAAACCCCAACAAAAAAAAACAAAAAAAAAAAAACCACAAAAAAAACAACAAAAAACCAAACAAACAAAAAACATCAAAACAAATACAAAGAAAAACAGTTGGTTTTAACCGTTTTTGTTATTGGATTTCAGCCCGAATCATTGGGTTTTTAGTACTCTGTTCTCTTTAGAAACTGTTATACTCATAGTTGTACCAAACATCCATGGGCTTGTAGCAAGTTTATATTCACTTTGACAATAGAACGAGGATTAGCAGTGGTCTTACTGTTTACACTTCAATACAAGACAATGCGAGGTCTTGCTAGCTCCAGTTGATAGAGTAATTGGCACTAAAAAGGCAAAGGGAGTAGTATCGATTCCCAGGCTTAGTAGAAGTCTCAAGAGATCTAACAATCTTCGATATTCACGTGACAGTGGCTGAGGAGTTTTGGTGCTGGGGACTGTTGATCTGTTGAAATCATTTACAATAATCAACCATCCTATTGGTCGTTCAACTCCACAGAAACAGGGATATACTCCAGATCCGTAGGCCATACGTTTAATTCATTACTGCAACACCATGAAGATCAGTATATCAGGGGAGGCGAGGTGGCGGAATGGTTAAAGCATTGCATTGTGAACCGGATGGTCCCGGGTTCGAGCCCCCTACACGTCATATTTTCTTGGGCAAGATTAAAAACTCCCAACTTGCTCACTTCGATGGTTTGAGGCTGTGGATTGCACAATATTTCTTTAGCCAAGAGCCATATTTGTTTTATACTTTCTAAAGGGCAATGACCCTAGCAATTGATTGAACTTTGGCCGGGAACGGGATATTGCGTAACATGACAAAACCTTTTTTTTCATTTGGCCAAAAATTCTTTTTTTTTTTTTGGTGTTTTCTGAAATATTGAATGTTTAATTTGATATGGCCTCAAAATTGCCAAGATTCTTTAGATTTCCGAATTTGAAAAAGTCTTGGGTTTAAGAAGTTTTGACCAGTTGGGAATTATCGTAAATCTTTATCAATATTTCCGACCAAAACTAAAAAAAGTCGTTTTGAGAGTATGGGGATAGTATGGCCTAGTAATTGCTCTGCACACCACACGAGTAATAATAATTTAGTGCTCGGTTCTTCTTTTCCAATTAACTGTGGGAACCAAGGTCGTACTACGATGAAATTACTTGCGAGATGATCTATACATAGATGGAATTTGATAGATAGGGCAAATTAATGATGAATGTGTTTTCCATTTCCCATTACTTTACTGGCCAAACAGGCCTTGTGGTCTTCTGTCGTACTCTAAAAAAAAAAAAAAGACCAAACACACTCACCCACCCACACACACACAAACACACACACACCATCCGAGGAGTCCCAGGTTTGAGAGTGTTTGACAAGAAGAGGGTCAATATTTGAAGATATTTTCTTTTCTTGTTTACCTGAAGAAGGTCAAAGGCCGAAACGTCATTTACTTTTGTTGTATAATTTATACGAGCCAGTTTAATCCCTTTATTTTACTATACATGTTATTGACTCCTTTAGGCACATCTAGATTTCAATATTTAAAGAACGAGTTCTCTGGTCAAAATTGAAGACTCCAGTATTAGTAAAAGTAGTTAAGTCACATTTTCACGATTAAAACTATGTGATCTTGTGGTAAGACACTCGCTTTCGTGTTGGAAGGTCCTGGGTTCAAGCCTCGGTCTGCGCTTAGTTGAGTCCTTGGAAAAGCCTCTATACTCACATTCTCTCACCGTACTCAGGTGTAAAATGAGTACCTGGCCTTTAACAGCGCTGTCTCTGTCGGGGAAAAATTGTACTATCGCCTGACAGGCATCATGTCTCGTTCTACATGTTACGTGTTGCTGTTGCTCAGGGACCCTTTATAAAGCGCTTTGAGCACATTTAGTGGATATTGCTCTATAAAAAATCTTACGTTTTTTTTGTTTGTTTTACTCTAACATTTTTTCTTAGAGATGACTATTTATTGTTGTTTTGCTTATTGTAATCGGTATACATTTGACTGAACCAATTCTGGTCACCGGATCATCACCACCACAACATTATCAACAATAACAACAACCACCACCACAACTACCACCACCATCACCATCATTACCACTACCACCACCACAACTACCTCTACCACCACCATCATTACCACTACCACCACCACCATCACTATCACCAGCGCCATCATCATCATCATCATCATCATCATCATCATCATCATCATCATCATCATCATCATCATCATTATCATCATCATCATCATTATCATCATCATTGTCATCGTCATCATCGTCGTTGTCGTCGTCATCATCATCATCATCGTCGTCAGTGTCATCATCCTAAACCTTGCTTTCCACAATCGATGATTGAACGGCATGTTGTCTCGTTTAGTAACAAAATCGAGAGATGGCGAGCATGGTAGGTGGTCGGAGGGTGACAATGATCCTAAAACACCGGTCCGGACGTTGTGTCCTTGGGTAAAACACTTTTCACACCATACATCTCACGACATTGGTGTGATTGAGTACCCGGCTCACATTTTTTATAGTAAGACAGCTGGTAAAATAAAATGCCTGAAAAGTCAATTGTACTATATAAATGAGAATTTAGTTCAATAGGACGCCTTTGCGAAGAGAATTCATGAAAATTGTCTTCATATTATATGGTCAGATTTTCAATATTTTTAAAATGATGTTAAAGCATCTACGTGACGGCAGAATATTTCAGTATCTATAATAGTCACCAATTCCATCAGTATTTATTCGATTTACTGGACATTTTGCATTTTCTGTGCTTTTCTGTTTCGCAATATTGGCCAACACCTGAGGGTAAAGCCTGGTGCTGATTGCTATAAATGTCATTAGTGAATGCTTATGAGAGGTTTTTGATGTTTGTCCTCGTTGGACATAGATTTATTTTAAAGCAAGATGGTGCACGACAGAATGAGTGGTCATAAACTATGGATATTTCGTCAAAATTCACAGATTATATGCAATCCATCTTCTCAAAACGGTATTATTTCGGGATGGACAAGGTGTCAGATCTTCCATCTAAAGAGCCATAAAATCAAACTCGGTGTTAGTTTCTCAACGTCATAAAAAAGGTAGTCATTCCGAGCCATTCGGCCCTTGGAACCGGAATTTATCCCGGTTTCCATAGCGTGAAACGGAAAATAGCAATTGCTTGCTGCCCTTGGATAGGGCGATAGTCTATCGCAAAGTATTTTCCACCAAATCAGCTAACCATTTACTGCCGGGTGGACAGTGGGGTCAGAAAAAAATCTCGATTGCACCAGGGATCGATCTCGGTCCCTTTTCTTGTGAAGCGAGTGCTCTACCAACTGAGTGGTCATAAATTATGGGTACTTCGTCAAAATTCACAGATTATAATATAATGTAATCCATCCTCGGTATTATGTCGGTATGGACAAAATGAAAAAAATAAACCCCGAAAAAACGTAAGCTTTTATATAGAGCAATATCCACTAAACGTGCTCAAAGCGCTTTACGAATGGTCCCTGACCAACAGCAACACGAGGAAACATGTGGAACGAGACATGGCGCCTGATAGCCGATAATACAATTTTGTTCCGATAGAGACAACGCTGTTGGCTGCCAGGTACTCATTTTACAAACTGAGTACGGTGAGAGAATGAGTAAAGAGACTTTTCCAAGGACTCAACTATGCGCCAAGCTAGACTCGAACTTAGGACCTACCGATCAGAAAGCGAGTGCCATACCACAAGACTTTTGTTTCTGTTTTTTTTTTTTTTTTTGCAAAAAGAGGTAACCCAATTTAAACAACAGGTGGTTTTGTCAATATTCCAAGAATAATATTATTGCCTTACATTTGAAAGAAAGTAACGTTTTCCATTCTTTTCTTTGATTTATATCAGGAGATTATGTCAATGTGAATAGAGGGGTTGGTGCAACTGGAAAAAGATTAAATATGTGATATTGTAAACATTTGCATATTCAAGCCAATGTCTATATTGGGCATGATATGGATACGACAAATCAAACTTTCAATATTTTTTATTCATCTAAAACTGCGGCTATGTAGTATTGTGGTATGTCACTCGCCTTCGGATCAGAAAGTCCTGGGTTAGAGTCCAGAGCGACGCATAGTTGAGTCCTTGGAAAAGGCTCTTGAGTCACAGTCTCTCACTGTTCTCATGTGTAAAATTAGTACCTGACCGTAAACAGCGTTGCGTCTGTTCGAAAAATATTACAATATTGCCAACAGGCGTCATGTCTCGTGCTACATACTAAGTGTTGCTGTAGGCTAGGGACCCATTATAAAGCGCTTTGAGCACTTTTAGTGGATATTGCGCTATATAAAAAAGGTCAAATGCATCCATCCTTCATCCCATGTAAAAGTGTTAAAAGGACTATGTGTAACTTTGATAAATGTTTATAGTTTAATTCTTTAATGCATTGCGTTCATCCAACAAAAGCTCATAACATCCGCCAGCCGGATAAAACGTGCCAACACACAAAACTATGTGTAACCTAAAACATTTATAGTCTGATTAGGACAGTGATGACCAACGGCGCAGAAGGATGGACCCTCAAGAACAAAGACATGAAACGTATAAACTCTGCTGAAATGTGGTTTTACAGAAGGATGATGAGGATAAGCTCGAGGGAAAGAAGAACAAATAACAGCATACTCGAAGAGCTGGAAGTCATGCCAGAACTACTAAATATAATCAAAAGGAGAAAACTCAGTTTTTTTCGGGTCAGATATGCCGATACCCAAGCACCCTAATGACATGTTATTGTTTTTTGCCACCCATGTTTATGAGTAATTATCACTAAACTATATTAACCAGACTATAAACGTTCAAGGTTACACATAGTTTTATGTGTTGGCCCGTTATACTTCCGGATGGCAATGTTGTGAGCTTCTTAGCCAACCGCATACTATCTATAGATAATAAGCGCTTGGCTAAGAAGCTCACAACATTGCCATCCGGAAGTATAACAGACCAACACACACAACTCTGTGTAACCATGAACTTTCATAATCTGGATAATACAGTTAACTAAGAATTATAATATCTTAATAGAGACAAAGAGGTATATTTCATGCTCATCCATATCATTCACTCTGGTGGATTCCATGTTCATGATAGGTTTCGAGCAATGTTTCCCCCATCCAGTGCAAAAAATATACCCTAAAAAGAGTTGAAGATTCTCTACTGTGTTAGCACTTTCTATCTTTCTATTGATGTAATGCATTTAGGTAAGATATTCACAACATCTGGTAGCCGGTAACGACGTACATAACTAATAAATGTAACCTTAAAGGTTTATAGTTTGATGGAAAGAATTGATACTGAGGACGAATCATTAAAACGAGTGTCAATTTTGTTCCATCTATAAATTTTGATTTTTGTCTTAGACTCTCACTTTGACATTTAAACTTGGCCAGTTCTATTGATCCAATTGTTTATGTTAAATACTCACAATATCCGCCCGCCGGATATAACGTACCAACACACAAATCTGTGTATAACCTTGACCTCTTTTTAGTCTGATAGAATTTGGTGAAAACCAATTACCGAAATGGCTGTCTAAGACAATAAAAAAGAGCTGAGAGACGTCAATTCCACTCCCGCTATTGAATGAACGAAGTCAATATCAAGCCGATGTTTGTTATTTGTTTAGACAGCCTGTTAGTGATTAGTTCTGAGTTAATTCTTTCAGACTATAAACGTTAAAGGTCACGCACGGTTTTGTGTGATGGTATGTTTTAACTGACTGGCGGATGTTGTGAATATTTTGCTTAACGCATAGCATCAATTATTGCTGATTGTAAACAAAAAGGAGATGGAGCCTAGCTGATATAGTGAAAAAGTATAGATAGTATGCGCTTGGCTGATAAGTTTACAACATTGCCATCCGGAAGTATAACGGACCAACGCACAAAACTCTGTAAGCAAGAACTTTTGTAGTCCGATAATACAGTTCAGTGAGAATTACTCATAAACGCGGATGGCAAAAAAAAAAACAATAACAGAGACCTGAGTGACGTCAACTTCGAACTATCTATACGTAATAAACTTAGAGATAAAAGAGTTGGTTTCAATGTTTGCTCGTACCTGACGCTCTTCCGCCTCATAGAAATCCATCTTCGTCATAACGATGTGAAAAAGTGATAACTCTTACATTGGATGTCATTATTAGGGGTAATCCAGGTAGACAGTTGATGGTAAAAACGAAAACACAAGACCGTGAAAAACCCATGAAAAACAATGATGCGTTTTCCTGGGGCAAACAAGCTAAAACAATGGGTGGTTTTGCCGACATTCCAAGAATAATACTAGATATCGTTATTTGCGTTTGTAAGATTTGAGTACTTTCCTCCAGTGCATTTTACTCACAGTATGAGTGTAAAAATCTCCCATTGCTTTAGTTTGTCAGCTTTAATAATCCCCTCTACATTTTACCCACTGCATCAACGTAAGATGAAAATCCTTCTTTGCTTATGTTTATAAGATTCAAGTTCATCCCCTCACCCCTGTGTTTTACACATCAATCGAGTATCGATATACTTCGAAAACCCTTCATTTTTTATGCTTGTAAGATTTAAATTTATCCCCCCCCCCCCGCCTAACCCATTACTCTTTACCCACAGTATCCATGAAAGTGGAAAATCTTTCATTGTTTACGTTTCTAAGATTTAAGTAATTTTCTACTGTACTTCTCTTACTCAGTGTATCAATATATTAAGTTGGACAAATTTAATTCTTGTTTGTGGTAATTAATAATGAACAAAAGCAATGAATGGAAGCCTCATAGATAGTAACTCATCCTACAATATCAATGCAAATTGAAAATCATTCATTGCTTACATTTTAATCTTTCTCCCAAAATTTTTAATTATAGTATTGTACTATCGCCTAACGACAAGCGTCACGTCTCGTCTTACATGTTTAGTGTTGCTGTTGGCTAGTTTTCCCTTGAAAAGCGATGTGAGCACATTTAGTGGATAATACTCAATATAAATTTTAATGCTCAATTTTTTTTCCAAGAATTAAGTTACGTTTTGGACATCTTTACTTCAGTCGATACCTTTTTGTTATTGTCTTACAATACGTAAATAGACGTTCTTACAATACGTAAATAGACGTGATAACTGAAGGTATCAGAGGTGACAACTCAGCCAATGAAATTACATTGGTATTATTACTCCAGAATTAAAGGAGAAAAGGCGGCTACCGAAACCTGTTAGTGAAATCCAGATGGAAAAAAATTGTGAATTTAATCTGTAGACAAAGTCTGTAAATAAGCGTCCCGAATTACAGTTGCATTTCAGTTAAAGAAAATTGTTGCTTTAGGTCCGTACACGCCCCGAATCCATAAGCTTCAGAGTGTGTCATATAACACCTTTCCGTCTGTTTACGTGCTCATTTTCACGGCAAAATGAATTTATTATAATCAGAAGATCTTGAACTTCACATAAAAATCGATGTTCATACCAGTCATTATGAACTGTAATTCGAAATATTGTCATAAATGAAGTTAACCGATCGTGTAGGAGTTTGGTTCCTTTTCCAATTTGAAACAAAGTAGTCTACCACGTTTTGTCGCACAATCTTTTCATGTGCACCATGAAAAATAATATTATCCTCTATCACTCATGTACAAGTTTGATTTTAATGATAAGCTGATATGTTAAATTTGTCAATTACATAGTCAGTAAAATAATTATAAACGGATTTTTAAACGTATTTTTAACTCTCGTACGGATTTTGGGTATGCCACTTTAAACCAAAACCATACATGCCTCACCCCAAATCCCAACTGTTAATCCGAATATCCAAAAAGATGTCATTGATTTCAGAATTTCAGCATTTATGCAGGGCATATCCACTAAATGTAATTATAAAAACAAGAAGGGGTTCAAAACCAATAGTAATATTGTTTCAATACGTGTTATTAATCATTACTATCATGCCTTTGTGTTATATTAATCTGTCTGTCGATTGATAATCACTTGTCTTTTAACATGAACTGAAGCTGACATTCTATCACACGATCGTAGTATATCTATATTTTGAAAATATATTAGGCTGTATGATTATAAATTTAATGTTGTATTGGTTCAGGGCAAGCCGTATACGGATTTGGGGCATGAGCGTAAGTATTTGGGGCGAGAGATTTGGTAATCTATTTTCGTTTTTTTAGTTAGGTCAAACGATAATACCTCACATGTATTTAAATCAAACCAACCAAAAGAGGTCAAATAATTCAGTTTCTCAAACAGTGAAGTGGAGAGTTTAGCTGAACCATTCTACAGTAAGAGCTGTTAGAATTTGAGGTATAGAAAAAGTTTACGGATTTGGGCGACCTACCTATAAAAAAAAACAAAAAACAAAACAAAAACAAAACAAAAACAAAAACAAAAACACACCAAAAAAACTTGAGCATTTATATAGCACTATTTCCGCTAACCGTGCTTAAAGAGTACGGTGAGGGAATGTGAGTAAAGAGCCTTTACCAAAGACTTAATTATATGCCGCTCAGTCCTGGACGCAAACGCAGGATCTTCCGATCCAAAGGTGAGTTCCATACCACAAGGCCACATAACTGCGCATTATATAGCGAACAACTAAAAACGCATATTTCTCATCATTATATTTTAAAGTCATCTCATAGACCCTGGTTTAACCAAATCTCATCTTTCCTAATCTACAAATTTCCAGCGTCCTGTCTCTAATTCATCACGACATATTGAAATACCGAGGCGGCGTTCTATTATTTATCTGTTTATTAAAATAATGTATTCTTGTTCTACTTGTATTTGTTGATGGCCAAAGAAGGGTTTTGATCCCGAAACGTTCAGTGTTTGGTATTTTGTTCATTTTTTTTGGTAACTGTTATATCATTTTTATTTGTTACTTTTGCAGTCCACAGCTTCAAGCATCTCCATATCACTTACAGTTTGATCTTATCTCACTTCAATCGTCAATTCGACGCCTTTTCTGTGGAACCCACAAGCGCGAATCGTCATAACAATGTTATTATCTTTCTTATGCTTATCATAATGCTTACATTTATTATGTAACCAATTTGTCATGGCAGATTCCTGCAGAGGTTCTTGCCCTCCATTAACCGTCCATCATCCTGTGGAATCCAGTAGGGAAGACACGACAGAAGGTTTGTGTTGATCGTGGAATTATAGCATTAGGCATTAGGCTTGGTGACGTCATTGCCAGTTTTACAGGTTGGTTGATGTTTTGACGGAAGACAATTAGAGGGGAAGGATTTGGGTATGATTTATGAGTTGTGAAATGCATTCTTTGCATTGGAATTACGTGCATTTGTGGTCCCTTGTGTCACAACGTAGTATATCAGGGTATGTGAGATTACGGAAAATCTCTTTGAAATATATTGATCAGAAATATAAGTTTTTAGTTTTTCGCTATATTATACTAAACAATGTTATTTCTCTTCAATCTATTCTTTAAAAAATAGGGTTAGGGGTCAAAAGGTTCCATACAACCTATGCTAAATGTTTGCACTCAAGCACATAATATCAGGCAAATCTAAATAATATATAACTATTTTTTTCATATCATGATATAAGAGTAGCTTGCAAACCTTTGACTCAGATGATTATTTATAAAACCTGCTAGATAGGGCAATATGATTGGTGATTTGACGTTGGGAATCGCCATCTGGCCGCTATGTTGTCAGATTGGATTTGCGAGCACCTACATACTTTATTCCCGGACCGGTTTTGATCGTTGATGGCTCAAAATATTCATTTGATCTATCTTAATTCTCGCAATACAGTATTATAATAATTGAAATAGATAAGAGCCTGTTCTTAATAATAATAATTTACCGGCAAATATTGCGGGCTCTCCACAAGTGAAAATGTACCGATAACCCAAATCTAGTCTTTGCTATGAATTCAACCTTTCAACAACTAAATCTTGCGATATAGACGTCTAATACCAATCTGAAATGATGGGTCTCGTTTATGATTGTATCAATAATAAGTGTTTAACTCACTCAACCCCCAGCACCGACTATATCCGGTTTTTTACCTCATGCCCATTTTTTACATTTTCCTTAGACAAATTATAGGCGTAGTATCAAAGCTATTGTTTTTAATTTTTACATGTTAATGGCAGGTGAATAAAATATCTATGTACATGATCATTTTTAATACATTTTTTTTCAAATTTTGAAACATAGCTAAAATCTCTAGGATTGAGTGAGTTAACTCTCTCCTTACCAGCCATTTTCAGGATTTTCCCCAAAACTTCACACCCAACTACCACAAAATAGATTTTTTATCACTCAAGCACAATAGCAGTAAAGTTCTTGCGATGACATACTTTCTTTAGCAAAACATAACTACTCTACAACACATTGTTCATTTTCCTTAAATTTTATGATGTTCAATAGAAATTTGAATTAGAAAAATGTTGGTTGTATCGTAACGAATGTGACTATTTTTCTATAGTTGGTAAGGAAGGGTTAACACAACCGCTTGTCTTTCATAATTCCCGGAGTTCTTGAGAACCAGTGAAAGAGTCCTCCGTCTTGAGTAAGCACCAGATGAATTTTGTCTTGTGCTTGATTAACTTAACTTTCAACAAGCGACCAGGTGAAAATGATAAAAGGCATTATGACAAAAAGCGTCAGTCATACAAAGACTGGATAATGGCTTCTCGGTTAAAAGATCAGTCTGTATAATTTGTGCGGAAATGTGGTTTAATGGTATGACACTCGGAAGGTCCTGGGTTCGAGCCTCGCTCGGCGCATAGTTGTCCTCGGAGAAGGCGCTTTACTCACATTCTCTCACCGTATTCAGGTGTAAAATGAGTACCTGGCCGTTAACAGCGTTAACTCTGTTCGAAAATAATGTAATATCGCCCAACAGGCGTCATGTCCCATCCTAAATGTTTAATTTTGCTGTTGACCAGGGGCCGCTTGTAAAGCGCTTTGAGCACGTTTAGTTGATATTGCGATATATAAAAGCACAATTTTTAATTTAAAAAAATATTCAAAACAATATTATCGTGTTATATTTTTCATGTTTTATTTCACTCAAACTTCATTCTGAAACAGGTTTATTACTCACCGTGAATACTAAGTTGCCAGAATGTGTGGACTGTAAAAAGTCATGTATAAAAAAAATATCGGCTACAAACAAAAGGAAAATCTAAGCACGGATCATTTCGGGCTCAAAACCTTTCTGCAGGCAATAACGCAACCACCCTGCCCCCCCCCCAAAAATAAAAAAAACAAAAAACAAACAAACAAACAAAAAAACAAACAAACAAACAAAAAAACAACAACAAAAACAAAACATAAAAAGCACAAACAAACAAAAAAAAAACACCAAAAAACAAAAACATTAAAAAACTTTAATATATCACTTTTAATCCAGTTATACAGCTATGCAGTCTAGTGGTATGACACTCGCCTTCGGATCGAAATGTCCAGGGTTCGAAATCCGCTCTAAGCAGCGCATAGTTGAACCATTGGAGAGGATTCTTAAAACACATCATCTCATCGCACTGATGTGTAAAATGAGTACCTGGCGGATAACAGCGTTTTCTCAGTCTGAAAAAAGTTTCCATATCCTTTCTTTAAATAGGGCACTGTATCGGTATCGAGGTGAAGGGGGCTCTGGATATAGAAATAGTACCTTTGGCGTTCGGGACACTGAATTCTACCCGGTCCTCATCCATCTAATAAATCTATCAAGTGATACACCACACCGCTTCAGTTGGAGCTGAACTATATGAGGGGGTAGTGTTCACACTGCACCACTAATCTACGTGGCAAAAGTAGTCAAAGGGCTTTGGGGCGGAGAAGATCACTATATTTCCAGATCCAACGGCCAATGTGTGTGTGTGTGTGTGTGTGTGTGTGTGTGTGTGTGTGTGAAGGGGAGGGGGGGGGGGGTTGTGGAAATCTTTCCAGTCAGAAGTGGATCCCCGAGGGCGGACCAGTAAGCAGTTCTAGCTGACTACGGCAATTCTTGATGCCGATCTAGTGCCAGACGCACTGCTCTGATTTCCTTTGGACTACATCACTGAGGCCGAGAGGGGTCTTGACGACTGGACAGCCCAATATCTTCATACACTTTGACCAGGCTTGCGACCTTGAGAGGCCACTCCAGTGCCGCTGACCGACTTTACCAGGTGCAAAGGCTACATTACAGATTGTTGCCACCTAAAATCAGTATAAAATGAATGGCTTTATCAATAGAAATTGTTATTTTTCTTCTATCTTTCTTGCTTTTTATGGCATCTTTCATACACACTCTTTATATTACATCGGTACTTGCACTCTGATTCCTCAATCTGATATCTTTCAATAGAGGACATGGGGTATAATGTTACGTAAATTATGCTCACATTGGGAAAGTTACCCTTTATGATGTAAAATTCACATTTTGAGGCTATTATTTCATCAATATTCAATCAATTTTCAGTCACTCATTCATTCATTCATTAAAAAAATTGATCCAGAATAATAAATGCTCCTAATATAAACTATATACAGTTGCATACATTGTTTACAAGCAATTCAAATGCTCTGCGGAAGGGGTAACTTCGGTACACTAGGTCTCTATATAAATCTCATGGCAATTTGTTGTGGAGGCCCGTTCACATAAACTAATTTACTGAAACACTTAAAAGTACAGACCTCAATCGAAATATCAACGAATCACTGAAAGGAAAACCTCTGACTGGATCTTGTTAATGAAGATAGACGTTTTGTTGAGAGCTTGCCCTCTAAAGTAGTAGTTACAGGAGGTTTAAATAAATATCTATAACGAAAGTTGTCTCCACTTGAAAATGCTTTGTTGATAATTTCTGGGCTATCTGTGGTACTTTGATGAAACACAATTTTAAAAATTCATGTTCGCCAGATGTAACCGGCCTTTTTTCATAAATCAATCGATTAAATTAACCCCCGACTTGTAAAAAGTCCCCAAACTCTCAAACTTCTTTGAAATCGCAGCTTTTCTGATACTAATAATACTTTTGACAAGTGAAGAGTGATTGAAATCGTCAATATTACATGTTATATTTTATGTTCTGAATTTGGATAAAAAGTGTTTTGGTAGTGTATGGCAGTAATGTCGTTTACCACCAGCAGTTTGTTTATAAATTTTGCTAAATTGTGATGAGATTCTCACCAGTTGGGTTCAATCTTTGTTTTAGGAATAACATTTTGCGTTAAAGTGACTCCGTTATAAAAGCAGCAGATACGTTTTCTATTTTGGATATTACTCATTATTCGAGCAGTAATGTTCAGTCAGTTAAAATGAAAGAGAAGAAGAAGAAGAAGAAGAAGAAGAAGAAGAAGAAGAATTTGGAACAGCACAAATTATACGAAAATTGTGGAATTAGAAGAAAATCTTAAGAAAATCTTAACACATTTTAGCTGAAATATAGATTGATAGGAGGAATGTATAGATAGTGAATGGCATAATAGATAGGAAGTAGTGAAGAGATAAATAAAATTCCTTTTATTCATTCTCGGGGCGAAATTTGTCTATATTATGGCCTACTCCAAGAGAAGACTGGAAAAACTTAGGCGTCAGCCGTAGAACGGTGCCGCAATGTGACCTAGGGCGAAGAGGCTGGACCAAGGCTATACTGCACGGCATGGAGTCGAACTCGGTTCATACTTATTGACGGAGAGGCGATGTGGAAGGATTAATTGTTTTAAAAACAACAACAAAACTTCAGTATTTATATACAGAAATATACACCAAGCGTGCTCAAAGGGCTTTACATAGGATTCCAGGCCAACAGCAATGTACTATGAGACATGACGCGTTTTAGGCGATATTACAATTTTTCTGAGACAACACTGCTAACGGCCAGTATAATTGGGTTATGTGAGTTTAGAGTTTTTTCTAAGGATTCAACCTTGCGCCGCCCAGAGCGGGACTCGAACCCGAGAGAGAGAGAGAGAGAGAGAGAGAGAGAGAGAGAGAGCGAGCGAGAGAGAGAGAGAGAGAAAGTATATATATATATATATATATATATATATATATATATATATATATATATATATATATATAGATAGATAGATAGACAGACAGACAGACAGACACACGGAGAGAGAGAGAGAGAGAGAAAGAGAGAGAGAGAGAAAGAGAGAGAGAGAGAGAAAGAGAGATAGATAGATAGATAGATAGATAGATAGATAGATTAATAGATAGATAGAGAGAGAGAGAGAAAGAGAGAGAGAGAAATATATATATATATATTATATATATATAGAGAGAGAGAGAGAGCGAGAGAGAGATAGATAGATAGATAGAGAGAGAGAAAGAGAGAGAGAGATAGATAGATAGATAGAGAGAGAGAAAGAGAGAGAGATAGATAGATAGATAGATAGATAGAGAGAGAGAGAGAGAGAGAGAGAGAGAGAGAGAGAGAGAGAGAGAGAGAGAGAGAGATTGAGAGGGTGGAGGGGGAGAAAAAGGTTAAAGTATTTGAAGGTAACTTTGTCACACATGAATAGACACATATGTGTGTGTGTGTGTGTGTGTGTGTGTGTGTGTATGGGAGAGAGAGAAGGAGAGTCAGGG
>NC_088360.1:89094712-89104712 GCF_034508935.2 Berghia stephanieae | reverse complement strand
ACTACAACTATTACTACTACTACTACTACTACTACTACTATTACTACTACTACTACTACTACTACTACTACAACTACTACTACTACTAATACTAGTACTACTACTACTACTACTACTACTACTACAGCTACTACTACTACAGCTACTGCTATTACCACCACCACCACTGCCACCACCACCACTACAACTACTACTACTACTGCTACTGCTACTACTACTACTACTACTACTACTACTACTACTACTACTACTACTACTACTACTACTACTACTACTACTACTACGACTACTACTACTACTACTATTGCTACCAACATGGAGTGACAAAGACCAACCACTTCAATTACTTTCTGTTAAGTCTCATAATGAATGCTCAGTTTTAGTATACCATTTCATTTGGATCCAATAGATCAGCATCCATTAGAGATTCCTATTCGATTTTCCATTTAGATATCTATCATAGTTTTGTTATACCACACTTTTAATATAAATTTTTGATAATCATATTGACCCCGACTGACACATGCACAAAATGATTGTAATAAATTAAACACTGATTTTAGGACAAGGTAACAAACAAAAACTTCAACTTCACGATAGCATACATGGTAAACTCAGGATGCAACTTTGTGAAAATAGTATTGTTTCAAACAGAATTTTCTTTTCCCTTTTAACTTTGTTGTGCGATCTTAGCTATTGAATCATCGGGACATGTAGCAAGCGTCCACGTCGCGTCCCTAGAATCCCTCGCTGGAGACCGATTGGTACTACTCGCACAACACCAACATTTCTACCAAAATCGTGTGGTAAAAGGATAGCCCCTAGTCCCGCACCATAGACGACTTTAAGATTGTTAGCTCCAACGCAGAAAGACTGTCGTCAACAAAGATAGAAATATTGTCCAACCTCCAGGGAAACATACTTTGTGTACAAGAGACGCACAAGACCTTGACACCAAACTTCCCTTGCACTTACCTCGTCATACAACATGGAAATTCACGGTAGCGCCATCCATGTCAAAGACAAATCAATAGTGGCATACATCCAGGACATGACAGTAAATGAGGGGGAAACTCTCATAACTTCAATGTGATATCTGTCTACAAACCCCAACCAACGCCATTCGAGTGGCCAGTTACATTCACCACAAGTGAGAAACCAATGGATGCGATAGGTCCCTTCAACAGCCACAGCACCAAATGGGGATACAGTGATAACAACAAAGATGGAGATGCTGTTGAGAAATGGGCTGACCTATATAATCTGACACCCCTCCATGAAGCAAAAGACAAACCATCATTCTCAAGCGCTCGCTGGAGTACAGGCTACAACCCAGACCTTGAATTGGTGTCCTCCAGATATCTCCGAAACTTTCAGAAAGATGTCGGCAACCCCTTAGCAAAATCACAACACAAACCTATTACCAATCATTAGGATCAGTCATTAAACCCCGCGAGAGCAAACCTTTACCCAGATTTTCGGAAGGCAAACTGTGAAAAATTCTCGTCAGCCATACATGACAGCATCAATGTGGCGGGTTGTGTGTTATTTTTGTGGGATCGAGTCCAACCGATAGCTCAATGGTCTGGATTCGAACTAGTATGCGCGCTATGGCTCTCGTTACCAGCTGCGCCACTCAACCTATACCACAAACGGCTCAGTTTAATCTAGGGTGATTAAGAATTGCCTTAGGGTCCCTTATAACTTAATTGTATTAATAACAAGTGAGTCAAGACAATAGTAACGCCCAATACAATAATAACAATTCTATACATAAAGTTTAATTAGATTGTTACAGGAAAAGATAGAAAGAATAAGTTTTTATTTAATATCAGGAAGAATAGCTCTAATTGAGTGGATCTAATTTATTATTTATTTATCTATTGATTCGTTTATGATTGATTGATTGAGTTAGTTTCTAATCATCTGTGTCTGTGGAAAATACATTTGAAAATGGTATAAGCCTGTTTGGCTTATCTTTATCCTGCCGGCTTGCTTGACTGAGGCAAATGTATCATGTCAGCTAGTTCCAGGGTTGGCGCCTGCTTGCAGGGTTTTCTAGACTTCACAACAGTGTGTTGTAGTTATGGACTGACATCAGGGGTTTACCACGATGCAAGGACTGGGAGGCAGGGACTCGGCACGGGCTGGGTGCTTCAGGACAAGGACAAGGACAAGGACAAGGACCTTCAATTAAGAGTTAAAACAACAAGGTCTTAGAGCCAATCGAGTTTGTCTTTCGCCACCGAATCGTCCTTGAGCGACACATCATAATAGCTTTTATTTGCCGACAAAGGCAAGGAGAAGCAGTAACTCCATGATAATGGTAGTTAGTATATATGCATCAAACATCAACTGACAGTCGAGCTATCTTACATGATAAGAATTTAACAGGGTTGTGTCCCTGGTATTTCTTAATTTATTTTTATCAATTATAATTGAGGTTATGATGTGTGGCCGGCGATTGGCGGTAGGGTACATACATTCAAGCAATATACGAGTACATATTGAATATAAATGAACTAATAGCATAGATCATAAACAAATGTTAACTATAGTATAAGATACATATAGATATAGTTTTGTACAGGTATTCCAACTTACGAACATCCATGGAATAGCACAATTAAAATATATACACAAACTATAATATTAATGATAGATTAAATTGAATTCACAGTAATATCTCGTTCCACTTTGAATGTTAACCAATAATTCATTCTACCTTCAGCCGAGGGATGACAAACTTTCACACGTTTGAAATTGGAGAGATAGCTCTTCTTTCTTGGGATTCTTAGCGTGGGTGTGATTCGATTCAGAGATGAATTTGATTTTGTGATTTAAAGGAGCGCGTCTGAATTATGGGAATAGCCAATCAGAAGAATGTTCCTGTTTTAGATAGTCAATGATATTCATATGCTTTGATTAATACGGAGTGCCGGAGAATTACCGGAGAGCTAGGCCTTAATTGCAATTTTAGCTACTCTTGAACGAGACAAGAACCTCAGGGCATATGCACGTTGGAGTCTTGTTTGGAAAAGGTAATTAGCAGGAGGTATGGATACAATGGGCAGACAATTTGAACAGGTAAATAAGCCTTAAGCTGAAAGTGAGTGTTCCGTTATACAATGGAAAGGTTTCCCACCTAACGCCAAAATTTCCGTTAGAAAAATTTAGAGCTTTATTGGAAAAAGACTGTCCATGTTTTGAGTATCTCAACTGGAAGTGTTAATCTGCCTTGGCAAATATATGTCTCGTCCACTAGGTTTGAAGTGGTTTTGAATGAGACGCTGACGAATGATAAAGAAACACGCAGTGAAAGAAAATCGTTCGTCACAATCAAAACCATTGATCCAATTTCTAAAAACGACGACAAATTCCAGAAACTTATATCGAGAACTACCAAAAAGCACATACCTAGAGGCTGCAAGAAATCCCATATACCATGCCTACAGAAAGACAGCACAGAATGTTATGAACATTATGTGGAGGCTTAAGAAACAGATCCATTTGCTAAAGAAACTGTCCAACTTGGTGAGACCTGAATGACTTCCATTTCCGAAACAAAATCATAAAGATGCAAGGAAATGATAACTAGCACAAACATGACCCACAATAGCAAGAAAACCTGATCAACTATGAAAAAAAAAACAAAAAAAAAACCAAAAAAAAAAAAAAAAACAGAGTTGCAGCAGTGACACCAAATGACGTAGCAAACCAACTTATCAAAAACGAAAAACCAACACACAGAGAAAATAGCAAACTTAAGAAAATGAAGAGGAAAATAAAAAAGATCGCCAAAGGAAGTGAACAGGAAGTAGACCCTTTCTGCACCGAAGGATTGGAATGAGCCCTTGAACACTCCAACCCGGTCAAGCAGCTGGCCTAGATGACATCGCCGCAGAAATGATAAAGCAATTTGATCCCTCAAAAAAAAAAGTGGTTACTAGTTCTTATAAATAACTCTTGAATCGTACACAATACCAACGCTTTGGCGACAAGCAAGAGATAGCATTACTAAAACCAGCGAAAGACCCAAATAGCAGCAAGAGCCACAAATCAACATCCCTCCTCTGCATACTGTACAAAGTATACGAGCGCATGATATTAGCCAGGATTTCCAAAACAGTAGAAAAACATCTGTCACCCGAACAAGCTAGTTTCCGCCTATGAAGCTCATGTTGTGACCAGCTCCTGAACTTGACACAATACATTAAAATGGATACGAGAACAAACAAATTACAAGGGTTGTATTCGTTGATCTGACAGCTACCTCAGAAATAAATAACAGGAAACTCATCCTAAAGGTTGCAAGGGTGATATAAATTAAATACTATCTTTTAAATATACACACACAAGTTCGGACTTAAGGCCAGAGGTATGGCCTATCTCAATTTATCAAATTAATATATAAAGTGTTGCTATTGGTTCTTGGTTGTATATTTTTACATTTTTGTGCATTTGCATATATATATATATATACATTGTCGCCATAGATTCTCAACTTTGTGTTTATACATTTTCATGCATACCACGTCTGTAAACGAATTTCCATTTCTTTTTTTTGATGAATAAAGTATATCCTATCTTATCTTAAGGGTAACTCGTAACACAAAAGTAGTCGCAAAAATAAAATCCCTTATGTCAAACCGTCGCTTTTTTGTGGAAATGGATGGGATGAAAAGCAGATGGAGATCACAAAAGAATGGACTTCCTCAAGGATTGGTACTTGCATCTATCCTTTTCAACATGTATACCAACGACCAACCTGCGATCGAGAACATTCGAAGGTTTCTATATGCTGATGATCTGCGTCTTCTCGTCTATGATTTCAAGACCGCTGAGGAGAGACTAACAGATGCCCTGAAGCACTCTGTGAGTACTATTTGAAGAACTCACCAAATGTCAACCCAGGAAAAACTCACATGTGTGCCTTCCCTTAAAAAAACGCTAAGCCAACAGGAAACTGAACATCTCCTGGAATAGCAACATATTGGAGAACTACTCATTTTCTGTGTACCCCGGCGTCACCTTAGACTTTCTTTCTCTTAGCTCACAAAGAAAACAAAAGCAATGGTGGCCATAAGAAACGGCCTCTTAAGAAAACTGGCAAACACTATATGGGAAGCAGATCCAAAAACGGTGAGGGCAACCGCACTAGCCCTCTGCTATTCATCAGCCAAATAAGTCTCACCAGTCTGGGAAAGATCTTGGCATGCCAAAAAGATTGACCCTGAGCTACATAACACCTACCGGATCATTACTGGTAACTTGAAAGCAACTGCAGTTCTCCTTAGGCCGGCTGCCATTGCACCCCCTACATCTGAAGGGTCACTGCTTCTAAAGCCCAGAAATATATACAGGAAATGGACCCAAGGCACCGCCTCCATGACCACAGACCAACGGCAAGTAGACTGAAGTCAAGAAAGAGCTTTATGACAGAAGATATGAACACCCATGCAGCTGTCTGCAGACTTTTCACACAGAGGGAGTGGGAGGATCACGCAAACAAAGCCGTTGAAGAGCCAAGAGAAGAATTGCCATAATGAACTGTTCCCAGGGGTGAATGAGAAACACTAACCAGCGCACGGGCAAAACTTGGGAGAACCGCTGGAAGCATGAAAAAGTGGGCGGGGCCTGGCCGTGACCAGCTTGTGTATACGTGGATGCCTAGAGCAGACAATGGAGCACACCCTAAAGGAGTGTCTTAAAGAACGGACCCAGCAGCACTGATTCTGATCATGAGAAGCTGTGGAGTGGGTTCGGTGTTGGAGCGACAAGCTATGATGAGTGAATCATCATTTGGGGCTATTTATAGTTAAAACCAGGGATTTCTAACTTACTAACGACTTGTAACATAAATTGGCAATCATCTTCTTTATCTTTATTTATACTTTTTATAGCATGTAAGATAAAAATCGTTGTCCTATTATATTGATAAGCGCTTGTATCCAATTTTATAGACCTGAATTTTCATTGAACTAAACATTGCAGATGAACTATCAGTGTTAGCAATAATTAAAAGATGCTTTCCATATCCGCTGAATGCAACGGAAATAGAGTTTTAAAAAGATAAATACTAAGACCAATCGCATTTTTAGCTGACATTAATTTTACAAAGGTAGATTCCATTAGCCTCTTTAAAAAGATAACGATCTAAATGGAACACCTGTGAAAGGGGAATGAAATAACTTAGATTTTTTGTGCTTTCAACATCGATCAATTTACATTCCTTTAGACCTCTTCTCTTTCATTAAACTCGATAAAATTAGAAAAACCCAATAGCTATTTGACATAAATCATTAAAATCTGAACATACTACAGCGTACAGTATGCAGAAAATAATAGATGGCTTATGTGAACTTATGATTTATTGACTTAATTAAAGCTTTTGGCTTTCAATGTAATCCGATTAGCAGCTCCGGCCGTTCCTCTTTTCTAGTGGTGAAGTTTCTTTGTCTAGTTTTAGGCGATATAAAACAACTGTGTCCGTTTGCATTACATCAATCCTATGAACCGAACCGGACGCCAAAGACATGACTCCATAAGGGTGGCTAAATACATTGTGTTATACAGTTTGTTGTTGTAAAAGCATCAAATGCACACATACACATATTTCACATAGTTAAGTTTTACTTTCGCAAGAATATGTAATGCATTATTGACACTGATGGAGGCGAATAGACATTTTATTAGCTGAAGCAATTGTTAGAGATAATGTTGTTGTTCGTCCTCTCGCCCGTTTGTTTTGGTCAGAGAAATACATAGTGTGTTATTGCTTGGACTTTAATACAAAATATATTCTGGTCTCGAAAGTCAAAAGATACCTTCAACTTGTTTGATTTCCATTCAATTATTTGGTAATATTTTTTTTTCTATTTTTTTTTTGTTTGCGAATGTAACGAAAGGTTCATCGCACAGGTACAGATAACGTCGGATTGAGCCATACGCACATGCCATTCAGTTTGTGTGCTGACTGTCATAACATTGATTTGATCCCTTATTTTCATAGTTCTTCATTGTTTCATAGTTATAACATATGATTGGTTCGTGTCATGGAATCCTACCTGGCTACCAATTTTGCTACGCTTCGAATCAATCAAAGGTTACAGGTATAAAAATATACCTTAAATGATATTGAGGGACTCAATTTTACGACATTTAGCACACTTACCGATGCGCGCCCTATGCCCATGTCCATGTAAACTCTAATTATTCATACACACACCAACGACACCAGACATAAAGTCCATTCTTCTTTGCGATATTTCCATCTTCGATCTTTGAAATAACCACCTCTTTACTTGTTTATAATCAACTAAAACCATATAATACTATCCGACATCAAACATTCCCGAAAACATTATGTACATCAGATGCGTATACACATAAATTGGTTTCTTTATTTCCACGTGATGCGATAAAAAACACTTGTTTTATGTAATCATCTATTCATAAATCTGATAAGACAATGAAACACGCAGTAAAAACGAACAGTTTTGTTTTAACACTGGTCCTATAAATATAACATGTTAAAGTTACTGCTTTTTTAATTTTTAAAAACCGCCCATCACACTGTCTGAAGTCCGGATGCCAAATATGCATACATCGTTTTAAGGGTTTCTAGTATTTGCATTTTGGGAGATAATCTCTACCTAAGGTGTCGAGATAAACACTAAAACCACATCGGTCAAGGGACATAACCAAATATTTTATGCGTTCTAATCTCATTCCTGACGCATTACCTCCCTGCCTTACGTCGAAGAATTTTTCTCTTCTTCGATTGGATTTTGGCTTTCGAAAACCTAGCTCTGCATGTATTTATGGTAGCTCCCTGTTGCCCTTAACCCTATTTTCATACTTGGGGGCCAAAAAGACCCCAGGGGTGTGTTTTTTATTCATAAAACAGTCAATTTTTGACGCAGAGACATTAAATTTGGTGACTTTGCCTAAAATCACGAGGTCCATGACCATGCCAAATTTCATGCTTGTCACTTGCATAGTTTACTCACACTGAGCATGCTCATTTGGAATTTGAGATTTTCCGATCTGGGGGCCAAATGGCCCCCATGACTTTCAAAGAGAAAAATACAGAAAGTACTATTTCCTGATTTGGGGGTCATTTGGCCCCCATGACTTTATAGAGAAAACGGAGTAATATTGGTCGAGCGCTGGCACTTGTTGGTGGTTTTCCCATGCCAGGGACGAGTATTAGATGAGACCTATGCACATTTGACCCGCGATTCCTCGAAGTCTTTGGCTAAGGACTTGAAGTTTATCTATGGTTGTCATTCGTATTATAGGGTGGGAGAGGGGGGGGGGTGGTCAATCTTGTTGTTTATTCTATCCCCTTTGTTGTCCTTTTTAATCTCTGCTCTCAACTTGTTAGTTCTCTCATGTTAAAATCCACTCAACATCTATCATCTTTTGTCAATTGTTTTTCTGGCGCGAAAGATTTATGGGAACACTCTCTGTCAAGATTTTAGGATGCACTGGAAATGGAAGGAGAGGGGGAGTTGGTCCCTGTGCTAAACGAATATCCACCTATCGTATAATAGTGATAATCTGTGGTTGAAATATATATTGGTGGTGGAGGCAGTAATGAGAAGTACAGAAGACGACCAGCATTTATTTAGACTAGAAAATAAGATCCCATCAATCTGAAACCAGAAGATGAATTACACAAGGTATCCAGTCCTCCGGAAGAGTGGTTTTACACTTCCATTGAGATCGGAACCAGTTTTTTGATATCACACCTGTGTTTCCTCTAATGATGATGTAGTTGTGGTGATGATGAAGAGAGCAAATGTTGGGGACGGGAATAGATGTTGTGTGATTGGCTAAGAAGCTCACAACATTGCCATCCGGAAATATAACGGACCAACACACAAAACTATGAGTAACCTTGAACGTTTATTGTCTTGCATTCAGTGGCTTTTATCTCAACTTGTGTCTTAGACAGTGGGTAAACTTTAAGAATAATGATTGTTACTAGTTCATCTCACGTCATAGAATCTAGGATCAACCCCGGCTTATTGACCCGTATCATACGGTATGACTTTTAGAACTTGATTCAAGAACTGTAACTCATAACAAACAGTTTATATCGTCTTACCAATGCTTTGATTCTAATTTATCCAGATCAAAATCTCTGGTCTTAGTTACAACAATCTTGTTTCCAAGACAAAGTCAATTAATTCAATCCTAACTTCAATTGCCCAAAATATAGTAAACTTAAAGCGTGTCTGTCGCTCCCATTTGTCGAAAATCTGTGGCACTGGTCAATGATAAATGAAGACGTGTATAAACCAGGAAGTTTGAGCGATGTGTAGGTCGCCATGCCCACCAAACTGTGCGTGATTTTATTATCGTTATTATTATGTCGTCTGCAAACCATAACAATCTATATTCGCGGAATCCAATTCATAACATTACCAAACGATTTTGTATCCAAGTCGTTCTGCCCTCCAAACTATACGAGATATTATCGTATCCAAACCGCAACCATCTTTTCATAACATATAATGTCACCTATAACTTCCAAACAGTATTATATCTGAATTAACTAAATAGCAAAATGGATTTGAAAGTAAAACGATTGGTCATTACATGTGAAATTATAGATTTTGTCAGTTTAACCAATTTTGATCATTCTCTTTAATAAAACACAAAAACGCAACACAAGTTTAATAGATTTTGTGCATAAAATCAATTTTGAACATTTTCAATCAGCCCGACATGACACAGTTTAGAGGAAATAAGTAACAAATTTTCATGACTTTCAAACTGGATGTTTTTCTTACGCTTGAACGATTGTCATTGTGTTCCCTAACTCTTATGTAAAGATTCAAAATCTACACTCCTCACGGATCCTTTTATAATAATTCTATTCATTCCAAATAGACGATTCTTGGAAATTGTCAAGACATGCCTATACCAGTATTAGAATAATTGGCAATAATGTCATAAAATAATAATAGTAATAATAATAATAATAATA
>NC_088360.1:89069712-89092212 GCF_034508935.2 Berghia stephanieae | reverse complement strand
TGTTATGATTTACACAATAAGATAAAAAGATAATGGAAATATGATGTATATATAGTCAAGGAGCGGTTCCACAACCAGAGCCGCGCTTTATATGAATAATTTCACCACTGTAAAATAGTTAAAACTGTCACTATAAACTGAAAATTGAAAAGATTGCAAAACAAATAAACTAATACTACTATTAATAAATACTACTAGATCAATACTATCTATTTTGTTTACGTAAATAATCAACTTCATTTTATGTTCCGTCTATATTATCTGGTATTTCGGAGACTAATCAATTAAACATTCCAGCAAAATTAGCTTTAACCGTAATGACGTCATTGCTTTTATGCCTTCAAGACACCATTCACATCGAGGACTATACCTAACCCATAAGCCGATGTGATATCAAATTAAATTATAGAGTAATAATTACACGTCGCTTCAATGCATCAAAGTTATAGAGAGACAAATATAATTTTTATTGAAATCGGCAAAATAGGGTGTGACTTCTAACCATTCAAACACATTAAATCCTGTTCATAAGCCTAATGCTCTTATCTACAAGTTTTGAACCATGCAAGCGGGAACAAAGAGGTAAAGTATTGAATGTTCGACCTCAAATTGTGTGTTACTTGGTCCTTACACCATCCGATACTCACTCCTCTTTGTTGTTTCATAAACACACAAGGTCGACAGTAAGGAGCGCCATTGACTTTTGTTTTCTGTCAGCTTCCGGACCTCACCCCAGGTCCAACCGAAGGATGTCATCGATCTCTCTTTCCACCGATCTTCTCCAAGTTTCCAGTGGTCTTATCCCTATTGCGACTACCCTGTGGGGACCATCTGAGCGCCGTTTTCGAGATAGCTCCCTCCTTCATCCGACGAAAATGGCCAATCCATCTCCATCTTCTTGATTTGACTGTTTCAGATATGGGGGTAATGTCAACTTTTTGTAGAAGCTGATATTTTGTTGGGCCAAAAATGTGGAAGATTTTCTAATTTTTTTTTGTTGATGTCCAAGATCTGCTCCAAATAAAAGAGCTGATAACACATTACTCTATACACGGATAAGAAATTGGTTATCGTCATATCATTTGAACACACGACACCGATGATAATCTATTTTTATCACAGGGGTTGTAACAAGTATGGCATTGTGGATAATGTATCGCTACTAGCCCAAGAAGGACCGGGATTTGAACACTATTTTCGGTATCTTGTCTATTCCTTAAAACAGAACCTGTACATAATTTTGAATCGTTCTTTGGAAATCGTGATCATGAAGTTATACATGACATGTCTTTCTAAACATTCCAGAAAACTTTTTTTTTAATGATTGCAAAATAAAGTTTATGACGACTATAAAGGAAACTGTGAAGAGGGTAGAAGGTATTTGGCTGAATTGGATTGGTGCAATTACTTTGAGATGGATGTTCAAATGACTTGGAACTATTTAAAGAATACACTAAAAGAGATAGAGTCATGCTTTATCCCTCTTATGGAATCTAAGAAAAGAAAAAAACCTCTATGGATGTCTCGTGATGTTAAAAAGGTTGTAAACAAAAAACGTAGATTAGACCATAAAAATGTTAAGGTATAAATCTAAAGAAAATTTTCAAACCTATACTACACGCAGAAATATGACATAAACATGTTATAAAACAAAAGATTAAATCATTTGAAAAAAAAACTGCGTCTGAGAGTAAGTTAAATGTAAAGGGGTTTTGGAGGTATGTTAATAGTAAACTTAAAGTTAAAAACTGTATTGGGAAACTGACTACCACAGACGGTTGTAAAACGGATAATGATAAAGTAATGGCAGATATTTTAAATACATTTTTTCAAGTGTGTTTGCACAAGAAAATGTTCATAATATGCCTATATCTCATAGCCGAGTTATTAATTCAAAAAAAGTATGAGGCCTGATCGTATACATCCACGTATATGAAAGGAATTTGCAAAGGAAATAACTTTTCCTGTCTGCTATTCATATAATAAATCTCTTTCTTGTGGTGTACTCCTTGATGATTAGAAATTTGCAAATTTTTCGTCAATATTCAAAAAGGGTGATCGATGTGATCCATCTAACTAAAGACCATTAAGTCTAACGTGTATTCTTCGTAAAATCTTAGAGAGCATACGGGACGCTCTTGCATAATTCAGTTATTGCAAGTAATGGATGATTTTACATGATGTTTTGATAAAAAATGCAATATTTATGTATAAATTTGGATTTCAGGAAATATTTCGATTCTGTGCAACACAAAAGGTTATTTTTGAAACTTAAGGGTTATGGAATTACGGGTAATATTTATAACTGGATTGAATCTTTTTAAATTGGCCGTACACAACGGATTGTCGTCGGTGAAAGCTGTTCTGACTTGATATGCGCAACAAGTGGTGTCCATCAGGGCAGTGTACTTGGTCCTTTACTGTTCATTATCTATATAAATGATCTGCCTGATATTATTAGTTCTAAATGCAAAATTGTTGCTGATGACACCAAAATTGATGTGCCATCATTAGATAAAGATATCTTACAAAATGATATAAATTCACCACACAATTGGTCTGAAAATTGCCAGCTATATTTCAATATTACAAAATGTAGAGTGCTGTACATTGGTAGGTCTAACCTTTATTCTCCTATTATATGACTGTTATGCCAACTACATGCTAAAATAAAACTTGGGGATCATCTTTCATAATAAATTGTATTTTGATGAACACATATGTGATTGTATAAAAAGACCGAACACGCTTGTAGGAATTATTTACAGAAGCTTAAGCTATCTTGATTTAAAAACGTTTGTCCAACTTAATAAGTCTGTCATAAGATCTTGTCTATAGTATGGCAATAGTATTTGGAGTCCCTTATTTAAGTGACAGTCTGTTAACATTGAAAACAAGACTTTAACCTGACATTCGACATCTATTCTATTTAGAAAGATTAAAGTCTGTAAATTTGCCTTTACTAAAATATCATAGAATAAGTGTTATCTTATTCATATATATAGAGAGACTCGTGCTTGGTTCTTACAATATAGATTATAATGATTTTATAAATTATTCGCCTGTTACAAACACTAGGGGAGATAAGATATTTGTTGAAAGATGTAATTCGTCTATAAGGAAAAATAATCTAATTCAAAGGACTGTGACAATTTGGAATAATCTTGAGACCAAAAATTCTAATTAATAATCTAAAGAATGCCATTGAATAACATCGTACCAACATTATATTTGATTTTGACGAATAATGTAACATGACATTGTTGTTTTGTTGTCTTTGTTTTTAAGGGTTTTACGGCGCTTCCAACACATATAGGTTATATCAGCGCCAGTAAAAAGGAAGAAAATGGGATGGTAAAAAGTTATAGAATTACAATTAAAAATCCAAGAAAAAGTAAGACATATGGGAACTGGGAACAATAAATAGGGATCAGATGTATATTCCAAGAGCACACTATCAAAGTACTTAGTTTGAGATCACCTATAAGTCTTATCCGGACACAAGCACAAAATCCAACAAAGAGGAATACACGCAAATGCTTACCATATATCTACATTCAAAATACAGAGAGATGATTTACAAGGAAAAAAATATCATCTCCCAAAACAATTAATATGCATTTGACTGTTTCCCTCCCAGCTAGGACTCCGGCCAGGGCCAGGACAAAACCAAGTAATCTCATTCAAAAACAAAGACAGAAAGCACGTTGAAAACAGATATAAGGGGATAGAAGACACAGTATGTACTCCCCTGCCCACCATGTAACATGACATTGCCAAATGAATGTAAATAGAGTAAATTATAATACAAACATTGAATAATGACACTTATTTATGTATTAGATATTTAATTCTCAATATCATCAATTAATTTACATTGAATTCTAATTATATAATTGATAATTGGTATCTATGCATAAAAGTTACACAGAACATTTAAAGTGTTTTAGAACCTATTATATGATACGATACGTTGATAATAATAATAATAATAATAATAATAATAATAATAATAATAATAATAAAATAATAATAATAATAATAATAATAACAATTACAACTACAATTACAACAACAACAACAACTACACAACAACTACTACAACAAAAACAGTAATAATAATAATAATAATAATAATATAATAATAATAATAATATAATAATAATAATAATAATAATAATAATAATAAAAATAATAATAATAATAAAAAGAAAGGAAGAAGAAGAAGAAGAAGAAGAAGAAGAAGAAGAAGAAGAAGAAGAAGAAGAAGAAGAAGAAGAAGAAGAAGAAGAAGAAGAAGAAGAAGAAGAAGAAGAAGAAGAAGAAGAAGAAGCGAATTGTTGGATGTTCTACTTCTAAAATTAATGATTACGGATTAAATTAGCAAATTATATAATCGGTGTCCAATAGATTGCAAATTAGGTCATAGCAGTACACTGCTTCACACAAACAATGAAATTAAAGGCACCAAGACTGGGCACAATAACACATTATTTGACAGCACCATAAGAGCAGTATATAATTTTGTATTCGTCTCATAAACATAATCATTTTTAAAGTCAAGACTCCTGTGGGAGTTATCCATAATAAACACAAAAATGCTAGTACAAGGAACAACAGTTATTAATAAAATCACAGAACACGCCAAAATAATCAACCACTCTGATCGAATCTTACTTCTGTCGTAGAGGGCATCGCTTTCTTGGCATACCACATTGCTATCGTTTGGTGTGCTGCCGGTTGTGTTAGTGTTGTTAAATACATCTAAATTTGTGGAACCAGACTGTGTGTCGAAGAAGAAATTGTCATGTGTGTTTGATATTTCTGCAACTTTGCGATATTTATGTCCACGATTTGAATGTTCAGTTGTAGATATACGTTCTGAAATCTCATGTAAGCCAGTATCTTCAACAGCCAAGGAATAGTCAAATTCATGCATGTTCTTAGAATGTGCTTGACTGAGCCAAGCACAAACTAACACAGTTATAAGAGTAACACATGGTAGAACATTACCACAAACGATATACTGTGCTTTGATGTGTTCTTGTGTTTGTTGTGAATGACAGTTGTCCCAATCTATGTGTGTTAGGGTCAAAGGACAAACGAGTGCCAAGGTGCCGATCCAAGGAAGAAGACCAGCTACGATAGCAAACGGAGTTGTCATAAATCTACTCAATTGATTTAAGTTTTTCTCAGACTTAATAATTTTAGATCTTAGCACAATGTCAACAGCGAGAAGGATCAATCAAATGAATTTAAAACTGCAAAGAATCCTAGCCCATATATACGAGCTAGTCTCAATGTGACACAGCTGATTACGTCCAGTTCAAAGAGATTAAAAGCAGAAACGAGAATAGAAAACATTCCAAAAAAGATACCCCCGGCTGCCATAGTCAGGCGAATCGTGTATCGGGATTGGGTAAAAGCTTGTATTCGACGACGAGAGATAACGAAATAAATGAAGATAAAATTTGATATTGTTGGGAGAACGACAGAAGTGATTAGAATGATCTTTTCAGACAATTCCAAGTCATTAAAGTCGATGTTTAAGTTGCTGGTATCAAGATTGATTTCCATGATGACTGATCCACCATTCATCTGTCTGTTTTGTTTCGGTCTCCTGAAACTGATAAAGATTTCAAAATATTTATTAAGCTCTTGTGTTACTTAAATTTGAATAAAACATGCATTGTTTTTACAGTGCAATATGATTTCATTGTTCGACAAATGGATGATGCCAAGTCTGCAAAGATAGATCATCATCAAGCCCTACTGCAACCTCCTCGTGGTGTCGAACGGTAACAGGTCAAGCTGGCCAACTGCAGAGGGCGACAAGAATAGGCAATGGCAAACCATTCTTGTAACTTTGCCGAGTTAACTGCATGAATAAGTCCAAAAAGTCAAACGGTGACAGCGTAAAGGGGAGCATGTTTTCACGGAAGACTGCTGCCTCGCTCGGTTGGGAGCGTGATGTTCGTCAGGTCACACCGAACCGTCAGCCAGTTACTAGGCGAAATAAATTTAACAAATGTGACAAAACCAAAATTGGGACATGGAATGTCAGGACCTGTGCCCAAAAAGGAAAACTAAACAACATTCTAAAAGAAATGAAACGGCTCCAAATAAATATTCTTGGCCTGGCAGAGATGAGATGGAAAGAGCAGGGAACCATGTCAAAACAAGAAAACAACACGACATATAAGATCATATGGAGTGGTGGAACCTCTTTCCAAAAAGGAGTAGGGATGATCTTAGACCAAAAATCAACCAAATTTTACAAAGGGCACGTAGCAATCTCAGACAGAGTTTTGCTGGTTAAGCTAAGAGGACCTGTAGTTGACACCAATATTATTCAAGTTTATGCACCAACAGAAGAGGCGACAGATGCAGATATGACAGAGTTTTACCATTCACTAGACAAAGCAAAACGAATGTGTAAATCACAAGAAGTCCTTATGGTAATGGGGGACCTAAATGCTAAGATTGGCAGAGGCAGAGATGGTGACATAATCGGACCACATGGACTCGGAGACAGAAATGAACGAGGAAACATCTGGGCAGATTGGTGTAGAACAAATAAATTAATGATTTCAAACACCTGGTTTCAACAACACCCAAGAAGAACCTGGACATGGCAATCACCAGGGGACAGAGCAAGGAACCAGATAGACTTTATAGCAGTATCATCAAGATTCAGAAATGGCATATTAAATTGCAAAACCTACCCAGGCGCCGATGTAGACAGTGACCATGCCCCAGTTGTTTGTACAGTAAGGATAAAGTTTAAAGCTATTCAGAGAACAGCTGGTAGAATAAAGAGGGATTACAGGTTATGCAAAGACAATGGCATACAAACAAAAATGAGAGAAGAATTTGAAAATGCACTCATGATACAAAGCCAAAGTGAACCTGATAACGAAAAATGTGAAAAACAATTTGATATATTCCAAAAGTGTGTCAAAGCAACTGCAGAAAAACATTTACCAATAGCTCAAATAAACAGCAAAAAGGAATGGATGACAAATGAAATTCTAAACCTATTTGAAGAAAGACGAAAATGCAACAGAGGGTCTGCAGAATACCAAACATTGAACAACCACATTAAATCCAAATGCATCGAGGCACACGAGAACTATCTAGACTGGAAATGCTGCGAAATCGAAAGAGAATACAAACCCAACCCCAACAAGCTCACCAAAGAATAAAAGAACTATCAGGGAAAAGGAAAAGCAAAGCAGCAGGAAGTTATATCCAAAACAAACAAGGGGATCTGCTATTTGAAGAACAACATATAGAAAGCCGATGGGTAGAATACATAGGCGAACTGTACAATGATCCAAATAGAAATGAACCACCACTGAAATTCAAAGAACCATTAAGCGGTCCAAACATCACCAAAAGTGAAATTGAACATGCCATGGAACGAATGAGGGATGGTAAAGCAACAGGCCCTGATGAAATATCTGTAGAGGTATTAAAAAGCCTAGGAGATCTAGCAATTGATGAACTTCACATATTATTCAACAATATATACAATACTGGGAAAATTCCAGAAGATCTCTGTAACTCTATTTTCATAGCAATACCAAAGAAAGCAGGTGCAGTCAGATGCGAAAATTTTAGAACTATAAGTTTAATAAGCCACATCAACAAAATACTGTTGCGTATAATTATCAACAGGCTAAGGAATAAGATTAACCCCGAAATCGCAGAAGAACAATATGGATTCCAACCTGACAGAGGGACAAGGAACGCAATATACCTCCTCCGTGTTTTAAGTGAAAGAGCTATACAGGTTCAGACCCCACTATACCTCTGTTTTGTCGACTACAAAAAAGCTTTTGATAGAGTACGCCACGAAGAAATACTAAAACAACTGCACTCCATTGGCGCTGATGAGAAAGACCTCAGACTCATGCAAACATTATACTACACCCAGCAGGCATCTATCAAAATCGGAAACTCTACAGGAAATTCCATTCCTATTAAGAAAGGAGTCCGTCAAGGGTGTGTTGCCTCACCAGATCTGTTTAATCTATACCAAGAAACAATCATGAGGGGCATAAATAATATGGAGGGAATAAAAGTGGGAGGTCACAACATAAATAATATAAGATACGCAGACGATACTCATTGCAACATCAGAAATCCAACTTCAAAAGATTGTTGACAAAGTGGTAGTAGATAGTGAAGCCAAGAGAATGGAAGTGAATATCACCAAAACGGAATGCATGGTAATACAGAAAAACCCCGAAAACAACAACACCTGCAATATAACGATTCACGGCGAGCAACTTACCAACGTAGAAAGTTTTAAGTACCTAGGTTCAATAGTGACAACAGATGGAAGATGTAACCGAGACATACGAGCAAGAATAACTCAAGCCAAACAGGCCTTCATGGACCTGGGAAACATTCTGAAAAACAAACAGATGTCGTTCGGGATTAGATTCCGAGTCTTGAAGTGCTACGTGTGGCCAGTCTTGTTATACGGATGCGAAAGCTGGACTACAAATGCAGAAACACAAAAGAACATTGAAGCTTTTGAAATGTGGTGCTTGAGAAGGATGCAGAGAATATCGTATACTGCACACAAAACGAACGAAGAAGTGCTAAAACAAACATACCAACAAAGGAAACTAATGCCCTTAATAGTGGATCGACAACTATCCTTTTTCGGACACATAGTAAGGAAAGATAAGAAGGAATACCTGGCAAGTTGTGGAAAAATACCTGGTAAACGCGCCCGGGGGAGACAAAGAAAAACACTCATAGACCAACTGAAGGGCTTCACCAACCTAACAATCCAAGAGCTGTTTGAAAAAGCAAGAGACAGGGAGGAATGGAGAGAGATAATTCATGCAGTATCCGAAGCCTGGACCAGGCATGGAACCTAGAAGAAGATGATTTCATTATCAAGGCATTTCAAAATATACATAAGTAATCATTTAAATAATTTTATATTAAAAACAATGTGATGGCGCCAATTATTTTTCGTTTACTAAATCTTGGGTATATGGTGTTCTCTGTGTGTTACTATAATTTATTTATCTGAGAAAGGTCTATGCATGAATGGAATTCAAGACCAGCTTTATACCACAGCTTGAATAATAAAATGCGCTGTTCCATACCGCGAAGACGTGTATCACATCGCTCTTAAATGTTTACCTTATTCATCAGACTTTGTGATTATATTTGCTTTTATGTATAGTTCAGCAATAAGCAACCTGCTTTATTTTGGACTATTTATTGCTTTATTTTACTCACTCGATGGTGACAAATTTGTAAGTATTGGATAACATTTTATCTCTTCGCTATGATTGTGAACCACCCGACATTTTTGAAATCACTCCGGCCTGTTGTGAACACTAATAATAATATGATCAACAATCAATACTACAGTAATGTGTTCACCCCTCGTCGTAAGAACATAATAGGAAAGAAAGGGGGAGTTAAAACATGCTCTTACAGAGAACGTCAACATAACAATGCGCATGCGTCTCTTTTATCAACCGAGAAAATCGTTTGGTTAATGAGATATCATTAACTATATTTGAGAAATACTTTTAAAATGATATTATCTACATACTTTTATAAAATAAAAATATAACCAATATATTTATTTTGACGAAAAGTTCACAATTAAATCGTTTCTCAGCGATCTGTTAGTCCGAGTTACCGAACCGTGAAGTCAGTTAATTCACGGCGGGTAATCTTAAACTTGGTGCATTCCTTATTATTTTTCATTCTTTGCAACACACCCCTGTTAACTTTTCTGTCCCTCCAGGAAGATGCGGCCCCATCGGCATCCGACTCAGCATCCGTCAGCAAAAAGCTAAAATAAAGTTGCCAGTGAACCTCACTTTATTCTGGAACAGCAAGGCAGATGAGTTGCCTCAGTTGTTAAAATGTGCACGAAAGTATATTGATGCTCTTGTGAATTCAGCTGATGCAGAGCGAAGTTTCTCATTATACAACCTGGTTTTTCAGACCGCAGACGTTCTTTGAGTGAGGATAACCCCAAGGTTCTTGTTTTCATGTATTATAACAATTTCATCGATTCTTTGTTGTCAATGGTAATATTTCTTAATCTACATTTAGCAGTTCGTACATCTTTGAAAGGTAATTTTTAAAGACATTCGTGTGATTTTCAAAGATGATATTTTAGGTTCTACTCACAGGAATTAGCAGTTCATGCCAAATAAATGCAGTCTCAGTATTGCCAGTAATAAATAAAATACTGTTGTTTAAATTTCGTTTCTTTTTATTTATTATTTTCATTCATGTGTATCTTGTTTTGTTTTTGTTTTACGGCGCTTGCAACACATTTAGGTCATATCAGCGCCAGTAAAAAGAAAATTGGATAGTGAAAAGATTCTAGATGTACAATAAAAGGATTTGAGGAAAAAAGTAAGACAAAGGGGAGTGGTTCAAATGGGAACAGATGTAGATGCCAAGATGCACCATCAATGTACTTAGTTTGAGATCACTAAGGGTTAAAATCAATTTTCTTTAAAATAGTGTACTTCTACATTGTCAAGTAGTCTGGTATATATTTCTGCTTTTTAGTTGTTTTTAATGAAACGAAACAACTTAATGTAGCTTTTAAACCTGTCAGTATTCATATTTATTGTGAAAATTAGGTTTTTGGGGGGTTAGAAAAGCACGCAAGAACATGGATAAATGTAGGATTATTGGCATAATTTATGACATAATATCGAATGTATGGCATATTTTGCCTTTTTTATGGGGGGGGGGGGGGGGGGGGCATAATGTTGGCCTAATTTTGCCCCAAAAATGGCATAATTCCGCGGGGATATAGTGGGATAGAAGACACAATAAGTGCCTCCCTGCCCGCCCACTATGGGAGGCCAGGAACCCCACACGCATGTGTATCTTGCTTGTTTTTTTTTTTCCTTAATCGTTTGATCATGTAAATGTTAGTTATTTTAGGTGACATTTTTAAATTAACCAATTCTTAACACGCTACTCTGCCTTGGGTGACCTCCTTCTGACTGCCACAGAGGCTGGTGTAGCATGCTAAGGGTTAAAATCAATGTGACATAATATCGAATTTATGGCATAATTTGCTTTTTTTTTTTTTTTTTTTTTTTGGGGGGGGGGGGGGGGGCATAATATTGGCCTAATTTTGCCCAAAAAATGGCATAATTCCGCGGGGACAGATTTTTCATCAAAATAAGTTTATTAATTATATTTTTATTTTAGAAAAGTATGTAGATCTATATAACATAATAACATTTTGAAAAGTGATTTCTCAAAATATAACTAGTGATATCTCATTAACTAAACGATTGAGAGACGCATGAGCAATGCTATGTTGGCGTTCTCTCTAACACATGCATGCACAGTAGAAAATGTGAGCCTGTGTTACCAGTTGTTGTTTTAGGTAATGTGAGATATGAGATATATCAACAATAAAACGGAAGAATCAACCAGTAGATTTTTGACCAATCAAAATAGAATTTGTGACACACCTTCAAACATGCTCGGACAAGCATGGTTGGTTGTTTATAGATAGAACGAAGATGACGTCACTCAGGTCTTTGTTATTGTTTTTTTTTTTTGCCATCCGCGTTTATGAGTAATGCTCACTAAACTGTATTAACCTGACTATAAACGTTCATGGATACACACAGTTTTGTGTGCTGGTCCGTTATACTTCCGGATGGCAATGTTATGAGCTTCTTAGCCAAGCGCATACTATCTATAGATAGTATACAGATGACGTCACTCAGGCCTTTGTTATTGTTTTTGCCATCCGCGTTTGTGAGTTGTTCTCACTAAACTGTATTAACCAGACTATAAAAGTTCATGGTTACACAGAGTTTGTGTGTTGGTCCGTTATACTTCCGGATGGCAATGTTGTGAACTCCTTGGACAAGCGCATTCTATCTATAGACAATAACGTGAATGAAAACAACCTATCTCTGATCACTGTTATTATTATTATATCAACAATTGAGTGACTAGCTATCACACGATTTTCTCGTTTAAGTTTACACATAGTCTTCTGAGTTGGTTCTATTGATCAAGTGGTAGAACAGTGGCTATTCTACTTAGACACATACCATCGATAGAACAACGTCTGTAATTTTGCTGTGTTTACTAATCTATCACCGCCATTATTGTTTACAGTATGATAACTTTCCGAGAGGCGTGGTTATCTAGGAGTCTTTTACATGGGTGTCAACAACACAATAATGAATATAGAAATGCGTCCTTCATCTGTATATCTGAGACTGGGTTGCCAGATTAATTTCAGACATTCTGCCCACTGGATTTTAAAAATCTGCCAAATACCACAAAAATCTGCCAAACCATACTATTTATAGTACCCCCTTTGAAAACTCATCAGTTTTGTTAAACAAAAAATTCTCAAGGCCGATGTCATAATTTTTTTTTTTCATTTCCCAAGTTAAAAAAAATCACTAATGCATAAAAATTGCCATGGAAAACGTGGAGTAGACCTATATATTCATCCCCAGGCCTCGGAAAATAAAATCTGCCAAATATCTGCCAAACTGCCAAACCGATTTTTCTCTGCCAGACGACTTTAAATTCTGCCAAAAAATAGGACATTTGGCAGGAAATCTGCCAAATTGGCAACCCTGATCTGAGACGTGGCTACACACAACTCCAGACAGCAGTTTTCTTATTGACAACTTTACATTATTAAGAAGTGACAGAATTGAGAATAACACAGTAAAGAAAGAAAAAAGAAGGGGGGGGGGGGGGGGGGGGGGGAAGTGTGTGCTTATGTAAATGAACGTGACTGCCGACACCCCAACAACATTAAGGTGACGAAAATACTCGGCACATCCGATGTCGAACTTCTTTGTGTATCATCAATTTGACCTTATTATCTACCAAGCGAATTCACGAAAGTAAACCTCAACGTGCTATAGATAGAATGCGCTTGGTCAAGGAGTTCACAACATTGCCATCCGGAAGTATAACGGACGAACACACAAACTCTGTGTAACCATGAACTTTTATAGTCTGGTTAATACAGTTTAGTGAGAACAACTCACAAACGCGGATGGCAAAAACACTAACAAAGGCCTGAGTGACGTCATCTGCATACTATCTATAGAAGAATGAAGTGACGCCCCACGTGTCTTTGTTGTTTTTTGCTAACCACGTTTATAATACTCTTCAACAGTCGTAACGTCACTTCTCTCGTAATGACGCATGGTAACTTAGTAACTGGCTCTAAACTATCGAAACAATGGAATGGCGGACACCCTTATGAAATATTTCTAGGAAGAGCATAAAAGCGTATCAAGAGGAAAAAAACCCATTATGAATCTGATCCTGTTACACATCTGATCACAAGACGTATGAAAAGTTCTATTCAGCATGAAGAATAAAAAGTACGATTTTCTTTGTTTAGAACCACGATGACCGCCGTTGCTGGGCAACGTGACATCAGACTATTGAATCCAATTCTCACTAAACTCTATCATCCAAACTATAAAAGTTCATGGTTCCTCAGTGTTTTGTGTGTTGGCCGGTTATACTTCCGGATGGCAATGTTGTGAGCTTCTTATCCAAATAAACTATGTGTAACCATGATCTTTTATAGTCTGGTTAATACAGTTTCGTGAGAATTATTAATAAATGCGGATGGCAAAAATCAATTAGAAAGACCAGAGCGACGTCACCTTCGTTCTTTCTCTACTTTCCTACAGAAGTCAATCGTAGCCATCGTAAACTAATAGATAGTATGCGCTTGGCTAAGAAGCTCATAACATTGCCATCCGGAAGTATAACGGACCAACACACAAAGCTATGTGTAATCATGAACTTTTATAGTATGGATAATACAGTTACGTGAGAATTACTCATAAACGTGGATGGCAAAAAACAATAAGAAAGGCTCGATTGACGTCAACTTCATTCTATCTATAGCCTGACACTTAATAAAAAATGACATCAAAAGACAAGTCTTTAGCCACAAAAGAAGACAAATCGTGAGTTGTATTCAATAGGTCAACCAATGGAATCACTTGTTACCTTGAGCTTTACTCACTAGACAGTGAACCCCCCCACCCCCCCCCCCCCCCCCCCCCCGCCCAAAAAAAAAAGATGATGTCAAACTATAGATAGTATGCGCTTGTCTAAGAAGCTCATAACATTGCCATCCGGAAGTATAACGGACCAACTAACAAAACTATGTGTAACCTTGAACTTTTGTAGTCGGGGTAATACAGTTTAGTGAGAATTACTCACAAACGCGGATGGCAAAATACAATAACAAAGGCTTGAGTGACGTCATCTTCGAACTATCTATAAGTCCTAGTGGTTTCTTGTGCCAGGCTATAGATAGTATGCGCTTGGCTCAGAAGCTCATAACATAGCCATCAGGAAGTATAACGGACCAACACACAAAACTGTGTTTATCCATAAACGTTTATAGTCAAGTTAATACAGTTCAGTGAGCATTAGTCATAAACGCGGATGGAAAAAAAAAACAATAACAAAGACCTGAGTGACGTCATCTTCGAACTATCTATAGATAGTATGCAGATGACGTCACTCAGGCCTTTGTTATTGTTTTTGCCATCCGCGTTTGTGAGTTGTTCTCACTAAACTGTATAAACCAGACTATAAAAGTTCATGGTTACACAGAGTTTGTGTGTTGGTCCGTTATACTTCCGGATGGCGATGTTGTGAACTCCTTGGCCAAGCGCATTCTATCTATAAGTTAACAATGGCTATGCGCCAATCCACAAACAGCAATTGACCTAATATCACATGAAATCAACGATCAACTGGCGTCATCACCTAATAGCATCTCATTAGTAGCGGGTGATTTTAGCCACGTCACCCTGGACTTTCTTTCCCGTTATACCAACACGTCACCTGGCCAACTAGACTTGACAAAAAGCTGGATCTGTTCTATAGCAATATCAAAAAATGGTTATAAATACCGACAATTGGCACCCTTAGGAGAATCCGATCATGATATGATTCTCGTGATGCCAATCTTCAAAACAAAGCTGAAATCCGTGGTAATAGAGCAAAAGAAATTAAAGATATGGATTAGTGACCTAATTGAGACATTAAGAGGATGCTTTGAATGCACCAATTGGAATGTATTCATTGAAACGTCAAATTCATTTGAAGAACTGAACGACGTGGTCAGTGGGCATTTGTCCTTTTGTGAGGACAAGGTGGTAAAAAGTAAAACTGTAAGTGTTTCGGCAACAATAAATCGTGGCTCACTAAAGACTTGAACATAATGTTAAATGAGAAAAAAGAGCTTACAATCAGAGAGACTTTACACCGCTTTAACGGATAAAAAAAAACTCTGGAAAAGGAAGGAGCAGTTCAAAAATAAGATAGAGGACACATTTACAACGAGAGACATGAAAGGTGCGTGTTCATATATGAAGAAACTTGTTGGATTTGATACAAAGAAAACAAAAATCGACACGATGAAAGGGAAGGAAAGAGAGTATCTAGACCAACTTAACCAGTTCTACGTACGGTTCGACTGTCTACAAACGACATTTCTTTAGAAAAATAGCGTTAACCAGATGGCATTACAGAAGTAGTGGTACAAAAAACATTCAAACTACTAAATAAAGCCCGACATAGCGTGCGGACTGGACGGCATCTCGGTATCACTACTCAAAACGTGTGCTTCACAACGGTCCTCCATTTTCTGTGTCTCCTACAATAAATCTTTGAGCTCCAGGAGATTACCAACACAATGAAAGACGTCAAAATTGCACCCATACCAAAGACCATCCGCAAAGAAAATGAATGACTTCAAACCTGTTTTCTTGACCCCGATTCCAATAAAGTGCATTGAAAGGATCATGCAAGGAATGTTTCTTTCACAATTCGTAACTCATCTAGATAACCAGAAATATGTATATATAAAGACAACGCAATACTCCATTTCACCCAAATTGCCTACAAATACTTCGACATACTGATGGCATATATTACGACTTTCTTCGTTGACTTTTCGAGTGCGTTTAACACCGTTCAGCCTTATCTCCGGATACCAAAATTACTACACATGAACGTCAAAGTTAACATCGCTCTGTGGATTTTAAACAATTTTACAGAAATGCCACAATATGTGTCAGTCCGCATAGATAATAATATGGTAATTGATTCATTCACAATATCCACCAGCACATGTACTCCACAAGGAACGGTTCTTGCTCCCTTCCCTTTTTCTATCCATACAAATGACCGTGTAAGCAATTTTTCTAATATTGTCATTATCGTAAAATATGCAGACGACACAGCAAATCAGGCAAATCATAGACGCTGATATTGTAAACTACACACACTTGATATCCACATTCGTTGATTGGTGCGAAGAAAACCATCTCCAGCTAAATGTGAAAAAAACCCCAAAAGAAATGATCATTGATTTTAGAGCAGCTGGAGATGGTCACAATACCATTATTACAAAAGATGAAATTGTTGAAAGAGTAGAAGGATACGACTATCATAGGGGTAGCATTGACGAGAAGTTATAGTGGACAAAACAGTCCACCTATGTCATCAAAAAATTAAAAATAGAATTTATTTTTTGAGAAAACTCAATGGAGTGAATTTGGACAATAGACTGCTTTTTCTGGTTTTTGTTTGTTTGTTGTTGTTGTTGTTTTTTTTTTGACACATGCATTATCAGTGAACTACGCTACAGTTTGCCAGTCTGGGGTGGGAATAATAAAAGATCTAAAAAGTCTAAGGTCGACAAAGTTTTGAAACAATGCCAGAGAATGCTAAAATTACCTTCAATTTTATACTGATTATTTTTATCTGAAATCATGTATGAAAAAAAAATCAACAAAGTCATTAGATATTAATCTCACCCACTACACAAAGAGATTCAATTCAGCAAAAGAAGCGGTTGTCTTCTGCACTGTGTCACAAAGAAACAAAGACATTTTAATTCTTTCCTCCCCACGGCTGTGGAAACTATGAACTGACACTTACTTAGATTTAGCTATAGTCCTATCTTTTAAGAGAGATGTCATTTTTACAGTCACTGATAGTATTAACATAATCATGTGGATAGTAACAATTATATGATATTGACTTATGTCTCGTGCCTTAAATTTAAGGTTATTTTAAAATCTTAAAGTCAAGATATTAATTTATCTATGTATGAAATAATGATAATATTATTGAGAAATGATTCAATAACTATGTTTATACAACATTTTACAGCTCGGAAATAATAGTCTTTTACTTTAAAAACAAATTTATATATATATAATATATATATATATATATATATATTATATATATATATATATATAAACATTTGAAAGATAATTAAGATTGTTTGACTTCTACAACGTTGTTATCGAGCGTTGCTCTCATCAGGAAGTGGAAGTGAAAGTGTAGATTGATAACAACGTTGTAGAAGTCAAACAATCTTAATTATCTTTCAAATGTTTATAAATAGCTCCTTTTATACTAAAGTTGAGCACTATTATTTCATGGTTTTTGTTTTTATAATTTATATATATATATATATATATATTATATATATATATATATATATATATATATATATATATATATATATATATATATCTATGAAAGGTGAGAACCAAAGTACTGTGATCGCGCAAAATAATTTATTTATTCCTCAGATGAAATATTTACACAATCGCAATAACACAATTTTTATGTAGTATCCCTCTATACTTTTTATTATACAATTAATTAACCTTTACCAGTTTAATAATAATAATAATAATAATAATAATAATAATAATTAATAATAATAATAATAATAATAATAATAATATGATGATGATGATGATGATGATGATGATGATGATGATGATGATGATGATGATGATGATAATAATTATAATAATATACTTTATTCATCCAAAGAAATGGAAATTCGTTTACAGACGTGGCATGCATAAAATTGTATAAACACAAAGTTGAGAATCTATGGCGACAATATATGCAAATGTACAAAACTGTAAAAATATACAACCAAGAACAAATAGCAACACTTTATATATTAACTTAATTAATTGATATAGGCCATACCTCTGACTTTAGTCCGAACTTGTGAGTGTATATTTAAAAGATTTAGTATTTAATTTAAATCACAGTTGCACGTTAAAAATTCGAACACCATTTGGGGAAAATGAATTAAGGTGACGTGTTGTCTTTGTTTTTATAGATACTCGTATAAGGGGACGGCTCCCCATGGAGAACTTAATATATTTGCGAAGGGGGTGATCGCCAGCCTTCATTACTTTCTCCATTTTACTTAGACAAAATATCTTGAACAGTTCTTCCACGTTGGAAATTGGGTGAGTATAACTCCTGGCTTTATCAATTATCCGATCAATTATAAAGTATCTTCATAATTATTTGATTATTTATTTATATTGAAAAAGAATGCATTATAAGTCAGTATAATCGACACATAGTCACCACAATATATCCGCTTGCTGTTCCACTGTGCTTTTTAAGACTTAATATTCTTTGCCAATTTTTATTTGATTTATTTACATTTGATTTTTCTTTTATATATTACCGAATTCTGTTTTGGTACAGACTTATAATTTCCATAAAGGATGAATATATTATATCATATCTTATCTTATCTTTAAAAGACAAGGAGTCAAACTTTGTGCGAGGATCCTTGCAAATATGTGGTCAAAACTACGACTACTACTACAACTACTACTACTGCTGCTGCTGCTACTACTACTACTACTACTACTACTACTACTACTACTACTACTACTACTACTACTACTACTACTATTCCTACTACTGGTACTATTACAACTGCTCATACTACTACTACTCCTATTACTACTACTACTACTACTACTACTACTACTACTACTACTACTACTACTACTACTACTACTACTACTACTACTACTACCACTATAACTACAATTTGATTAGTGTCCTTTTTATCTGATCTACAGAAACGGGGATGAATTCCTAGTGTATGGAAGGTATTTGTTACTTTGTAATATCTACATACCTGAACTACACAATTAATTTCATATGCTTGAAATGATCAAGTTAGGAAAAAAAGTCCTGCAGTGTTTAACAATATATTATTTGAAATCAATACCAATTCAATTCAAATGTTTATTTAAGTAATTAAGAATAAAAATCCTACATTCACTTTAGAATTTCCCACTAACAGATGAAAACAAGTAAAATCAGAACAACGTTGTAAATAAAAGTAACCATCGGTAAGAATGCTCAAACATTCGTTGGCAACACCTGGGTTTATAGCCTATAATTTGTTCTCTCATGCATTCACAGTAAACTTTGACCTACATTTTAAGCATGGATAATTTAGATTCACTGCAATTCACACAAGTAATAATTGGCTATGTATTACCAGAGAGATTGTATAGCTAACGCTTCGAGAGCTCTCTCTAGCCAAAAAGCCCGTATCTGGGTCAACAGCTGATCGTGGAATTAAGCGCGTACAACAATGAGCTAAGATGGCGCCGACACCGACAACACATAACAAATGCCAGTGGTGTTCCAGTATCAATTGTTCAAATTCTCGACACAAGAGACCAGATTTAGGTTTCTTCCGTTTCCCAAAGGATCCTGAAAGGTGAGAAAATTAAGCTTTAATCTATTAACCTTAACAAATAGCTATATTTCTATATTAACACGTCGAGATTGTGTTACTAGAGAAAACGAACATTAGATTTCTGATCCAGTTCTAATCTACTGCACCGTGACTGTGACCCTTAAAGGTGGCTCTGTTGGGGGTGAGGCAGGCCATTATCTTCTTCTTCTTAATCTTCTTCTTCTCCTTTTCCGTAATAGCAGATGTGGTTGATTTAAAACACAGTAAAGGGTAGGGGGCGACGGTGTAGCTACACGGCATTGAATTATAGCCATATATGTTGTGCCAGTGGATTTATGCTTAAAATAATTGAGCTTTTATATAGCGCAATATCCAATAAATATGCTCAAAGCGCTTTAGAGGGATGACTAGATAGGATGTATATTGACTAGACTTGTGATGCCTATGTCTAGATTCTAGTACAGTAGTAATCTCAATGAAGTGAGCTTAGTTTTTTTAGAAGTTTATCTAAAGAGAAGCATAAATCTAGTCTCTCTCGGCCAATTAGTATGTGCTTTTATGTATAAAATTAACTCTTAATCTGACCTAGCTCTCAATTAATTACTAATAATAGATCTAGATCCAATATTGAACTGCGTTAGTTATTTTTTACAGATCCAGGCGTTGGGTCATCAACTGCAGGCGTACTGATTTGGATGACAAGTCAGCTGATGCACTGCACAGACGAAATGTTTTATGTGAAGAACATTTTGATGCTTCCTGTTTCAGTGGCAGTCAAGAGACGCCTTCGACAAGATGGGCCACAGGAAATTAGACAGCTGATGTTGCCATCAACTAATCCATCCCTTACACCAATTGAACAGAATGTAACAACTTGCATATCTGGGTATGTTGCAGTCAAATTAATGCCCCATGTGTGTACAGACTGTCAAGATTTATTGAAAGGTGACAAGGACCCTGGCAAAAAGAGTCAAGTATTCCTGCATGCAAAGAAACTTCAGGGTTGTAAGCATGGCGGTCTCTGTGCACCAAGCTCAGAACCTCTCTGTATCATAGAAATTATGGAAAAGGAATTCAGAGACGCCATTACTCCCACACTGCACATTACTGGTCTGAGAAATAAGATCATTAGACGGCTTGTGGTAAGCATTCCACCCCACATGGGCCTTGATTGCAAAAATGGAAAGTGTGACTTTCTTTTTTATGTAGCTAATTTGTTCACTAATGTCAATTAATGAATCAGACACTGTCAGAAAAACAGCCCACCCATAGAAATAGGAAGGCTGCCACATTTAGCCATGTCGTGTAGATTTGATATGTCGCTGATTTGTTTTCTTACCGGTATGCCTGTTGTTGTTGGCTTCCGTCTGTCTCAGGAGACAATGGATGTATACTGAGGTTATCAATTCTGGTCTGTCACTGTCAACCATCGGTGTTGATGCAGCATTGTCCCCCTTTGTAATTTTACTGAGCCATTTTTCAGTTTATAAAATGTGTTTTAGATTAGATTCTACAATACTTACACGAGAGAGAGAGAGAGAGAGAGAGAGAGAGAGAGAGAGAGAGAGAGAGAGAGAGAGAGAGAGAGAGAGAGAGAGAGAGAGAGAGGGAGGGAGTCTTTTTGTGTACATGTATTTTGTATTTCTCTCCTTATAAACTATAGTTTGGGTCAAGCAAGCAAAACTAACATGATAATTTAAGACAACTTATTCCACATCACGTTAAGACGTATTAGAATTGAATGATTAGAGGATAAAAGCGAATATTATAAGTAGTGTTGAATGGATCAAGTATATGAGATACAGAACGATTATTACTAACAACTTATTAATACACATCAGCTCATATTAAGGACTGATTAGGCATTCACATATGGCAAAATAAGTAATAATGTCACATATATTGCAAATTTAGGTCATAGAATGATACTGCTTTACACAACCAATGAAATTAAAGGCACCAAGACTGGGTATAGAGACATAATATACGTCAGGACGATCTTACCAATAAAAAGGTCCTTATTCGTCTTATAAATATCAACGTTTTCAACATAAGGAGACGGATGGAAGTTATCCAAAATATACAATATAAGGCTATGGTGAGGAACAACAGAAACTGCAAAAATTACAGAACACACCAAAATATTCAACAACTCGGAACAAATCTTCTTTCTGTCGCAGAGGGCATCATCTACTTGGTTTATCAGTCTGTTGTCGTTTGATGTAATGGCAGCTGTGTTGGTGCTTGCTGCAGTGTTTAATGCGTCCAGGTTTGTAGAACCAGATTGTGTCTCCGAAAACAATGTTTCATGAGTGTTTGGTATTTCAGTAACTCCACGAATTGAAGGGTCATTATTTGTAGATGTAAGTTCTGAAATGTCATGTACGCCAGTATCTTCAACAGCCGAGGAATTGTATAATCCACGCAGAGTCTTAGAGGGTTCTTGGATGAGCCAACCACAAATTATCGCAGTTACAAGAGTTGCACATGGTAGTGCAATACCAAAAATGATATACTGTGCTTTCATCTGTGCTTGTGATTGTTGTCTATGACAGTGGTTGTCCCAATCTATGTGGGTTAGGGTCAAAGGACAAACGAGTGCCAAAGCACCGATCCAAGGAAGAAGACCAGCTACGATAGCAAACGGAGGAATTGTCATAAATCTACTCAATTGACTTGATTTTGTTCTAGACTGAATAAGTTTAGATCTTACCACTATGTCAACAGCGAGAATGATGAATCCAAATGAATATAACACCGGAATGAATCCTAGTTCGTATATTCTTGCCAAGTAAAATGGGATACAACCTATCCCTTCAAAGATAGATACAGCAAGAGTGAGATTAGAAAACATTCCAAACAGGATACCTCCTACTGCCATGGCCAATCGAATCGTG
>NC_088360.1:89062212-89064712 GCF_034508935.2 Berghia stephanieae | reverse complement strand
AGTGTGGATAGATGCAGAAAAAGTACGTTACACAAATCAAGTGCATTGTAGGGTCTATCTCTGTAGGTCTATTACTATATTTAGGTGATAAATTATTGCACAACTGTGATTGGTAAATTTATAACTGCTGCAAAAATACAACAACAATTTTTTTTTTTAAACGTAGTGTTTTTATGCACCTCCGTTGACGGTGTATCTTTTATGCACCTCCGTCACGATGCGCATTCCACCCAATTTCATCAGCGATATTGTGTTTCTGAATTCGGACATGGCAAAAGTTATATTGTGACATATGTAGGATGTTTTTGTTAATAAATTTATACAAAAATAACAATAAACTAAAAAATCGAAATATAGAACCAGAAAATAGAAGTTGCATTGAAGGTAAAATAATGTCTTAGTAGGACCTTATTAAATGAGATGGACAGTTAGGTGGCTCCGTAGCGCAGTGGACAAGCTGTCAGACTTTTTAACCTTGAAAGTACTGGGTTCGATTCCCATTGTAAACATATATTTTTTTTAAAGTTTACTTTATTGAGAAAGACATCTTTTTTTTTTTTTTCAAAAACTTTTAATCGTGTTTAAAAAAAATAATTTCTAAAATTCTTTATTTATTTAAGATCAGTATTTGTGTGCCATGTCTCTTTTTACCTTTGATTTTTTAAATTATTGTGAATATTCTTTATTTTATTATCATTGTATAAACGTACACCGGTAATCACTAAGCAGCGTGCTAAACTACAATCTAAAATTATTTAAACCCCATGGTCGTATGCAGTAACATTTTCGTTAATTAACCATCACCGCCAACGGAGGTGCATAAAAACGATGCGTTGTAGTTGTAGTAGTATGAACAGTAGTAGTAGTAGTAGTAGTAGTAGTAGTAGTAGTAGTAGTAGTAGTAGTAGTAGTAGTAGTAGTAGTTAGTATTAGTAGTCGTAGTAGTAGTAGTAGTAGTAGTAGTAGTAGTAGTAGTAGTAGTAGTAGTAGTAGTAGTAGTAGTAGTAGTAGTAGCAGCAGCAGCAGTAGTAGTAGTAGTAGTAGTAGTAGTAGTAGTAGTAGTAGTAGTAGTAGTAGTAGTAGTAGTAGTAGTAGTAGTAGTAGTAGTAGTAGTAGTAGTAGTAGTATTAGTAGAAGTAGTAGTAGTAGTAGCAGTAGTAGTATTAGTAGTAGTAATGATAGTAGTAGTGGTGGTGGTAGTAGTAGTAGTAGTAGTAGTAGTAGTAGTAGTAGTAGTAGTAGTAGTAGTAGTAGTAGTAGTAGCAGCAGCAGCAGCAGCAGCAGCAGCAGCAGTAGCTGTTGTGGCAGTTGTTGCAAGTGGAGGTTAGTGGTGGTCAATCCTAGTGTTGAGTACGCGTGGAGTCAGCGTTCCCAACAACTTGATCAGGTGAGTTTCCCTACGGTTCATATAAACCGCCTGCGTGTCAAAACGACACGTAAAAATAGTACTGTCACGTGATTATTTTTCTCCACGAATCAGCGTGAGACGGTAGACATGGAGGAACCTCCCTGACCCATTTTTAAACCTGCCTGTTCCCAACCTGGTGCAAAAAAACAAAACTCGCGGCCACCCGGAGGCGAGTTTTCTTTTTGCACTAGGTTGAGCCACTTTGTGACGTCATCTGAGAATAACCCTCTTCGCCAACCAGCCTGCACTATTTTTAGCATCGCCACAATGGGAAAGCCGTGACAGAGGTCGGACAAGGCCATAGGTCAGCGCGCGCGTTGTTCAAGGTTCAAAGGGGTGTGCAGTGTGCAGTTGGCTCGCCTACACTACACACTACACAATGTACGCCTCCCGTATTTTTGATTGTTAAGAAGAAGAAGAATGAGAAGAAGATAACATACTTTTTAAAAATGTTTGATATAATACTATAATACTGTAGTTGAAGTTTGAAATATAAGTTAGCAATAGAAATTAGACCACAGGACAATAGAGAATAAAAAATTTTCGCGGCGGTGGTGTGGTTTGAACCTGCGACCTTATTGGTACGACAACTCCGCCTGGCAGGTGAGAGCGTGGCTCTACCGTGTGAGCTATCCACGAACACAAAAATATTCGTTTCAAACTCAAAGTCATTACTAGATCCCTCTCTACCCACTTCTTGAGACCGCCGATTCGTTCGTACACCACCATCGCGAATAATTTTGACCAGCAGTTAAGCTTAATAGCCAATATTCTCAACACAAACATATAACATAGAAACGATTGAGACATTGAGTATGCTCCGGTGTATGGGGTGAATTTTTAATTCAGAAAAGTGAGTGGAGCAGGCACTTATGTTGGTAACAACAAGATATGAAGTGAATAGAAAAGTGCCAGAAGACAATAGAGAATAAAAAATTTTCGCGGCGGTGGTGGGGTTTGAACCTGCGACCTTAATGGTACGACAACTCCGCCTGGCAGGTGAGAGCGTGGCTCTACCGTGTGAGCTATCCACGAACACAAAAATATTCGTTTCAAACTCAAAGTCATTACTAGATCCCTCTCTCACCCACT
>NC_088360.1:89052212-89057212 GCF_034508935.2 Berghia stephanieae | reverse complement strand
TCTCTAAGACGATATATCTAACATAAAGGATAGGGATAGTTTCAGAGGCACTCGACTGAAAACTTATTATAGTACTAGAAGTATTGATACTGATTTATTTTGTTGTCGAGTACTCTTAAAGTATGTTAGAAACATAAAATTACTTACTTTTTTTTTCCATTTAGAATAAAATCAAATTATTTTGAAAATCATAAACATAGAATGTTATTTAACCCTTTTTTTGGCCACACAATGACCGAAATTTGACATACTTTTATACAATTGAATAGAAAATATAGCATACTCAAGATAATGCTCAAATTGCATAATAAGATCAATACTTAAAACTTCTAATATTTCTTGATTAAAGGGTAGGGGTAGCTTCAGAGACCCTTGAGTAAAATTATAGGTCCTAGATGTACATATCTTTGTTTATTGAAAAGCTGAGTAGCGTAGAAACTTTTTAAAGTACTAGAAATGCCAAGTGATCCTAAACCTAATTGTATTTATTTCAAATGGAAATGTGAATTTAAAAATAAAACACAAATATAGAAAATACAGAGAACTATAGGACGATTATGAATTTTTTGATATACAGATATATAAGCAACTCTAGGGTACTTTTGGTACATAAATTAAATATATTGCACCAATAAAATATATATCCACGTTCATAGGACTTTCTTTCTGGTTTGGTATTATATTTAGCAAATGTAAATGATAAAAAAACAACTAATAATAATGACTATCGCAAAGTTTAAAAGGGAGTATATAGACATCCATCATAATCTTTTTTGTCATAAAAAGATTTCGATGGATTTTTGGTGTATGATAATCAACAGGAAATGTGCAACAACATTTATTAAATTTATTTTGGTACACATTTCTTCCCAGTAACACTGTTTTTTTTAAGCTTAAAACTACTGTACCACAAACATACTTATGTACATTAGACAGAGAAAAGAATGAATCTTTCACTAATGCATATCTGAGCAAGTCTAACAGAATATCACCTACGTCATAACAGCCTCTCAAACCTTTTCAAACCTGCCCCCTTTGTCCTGTGCTCTATCAGAATATTCCACTGTATAGTATGTAATTTTATACTTTTATGGTCTGACTGAAAATTAATTATTGAGCACTAATCACGAAACTTGTGTTTGAAAACAGCAATAAATATACGTCAATTCTTTTCATTCTATTAAAAATAAAATAGAGTGAAAGAGTTTTTGTGACTGTAATTTGTCACTAAGTAAAATCGTGCCAGGAAGATGTCTCGGTTTTATTTTTACAAGATCCGTCAACATTGTTGGCACTTATGAACAAAAGATGCTCTCAAACGAAAAGTACGATAGTGTTAATGTATGCGTTGTTATCAAATTAGTGCAATTACAGATTACTTGATAGATGTAATAACAACTTTGTAATCGACTCGGGTTCAATCCAAAGATTCGCATGAATTTTCTACTGCGCGCCTAACAACATAGAAACCAGGATAAACTATAGTTTGGGTCAAGCAAGCAAAACTATCATGATATTTTTAAGACAACTTATTAATTCCACATCACGTGAAAACGTATTAGAATTGAATTATTAGAGGATAAAAGCGAATATTATAAATAGTGTTGAATGGATCAAGTATATGAGATACAGAACCATTTTTACTAACAACTTATAAATACACATCAGCTCAAATTAAGGACTGATTAGGCATTCACATATGGCAAAATAAATAATAATGTCACATATATTGCAGATTTATGTCATTGGATTATACTGCTTGACACAAGCAATGAAATTAAAGGCACCAAGACTGGGTATAGAAATATAATATACGTCAGGACGATATAACCGATATACAGGTCCTTATTCACATATGGCAAAATAAATAATAATGTCACATATATTGCAAATTTAGGTCATTGAATTATATTGCATTACACAAACAATGAAATTAAAGGCACCAAGACTGGGTATAGAAACATAATATACGTCAGGACGATATAACCAATAAACAGGTCCTTATTCGTCTTATAAATATTACGGTATGCAGCATAAGGAGACTGATGCATGTTATCCAAAATATACAATATAAGGCTATGGTAAGGAGAAACAGCAACTACACAAATTACAGAACACACCAAAATATTCAACAACTCGGAACGAATCTTCTTTCTGTCGCAGAGGGCATCATCTACTTGGTTTCTTAGTCTGTTGTCGTTTGATGTAATGGCATCTGTGTTGGTGCTTGCTGCAGTGTTTACTGCGTCCAGGTTTGTAGAACCAGATTGTGTGTCCGAAAACAATGTTTCATGAGTGTTTGGTATTTCAGTAACTCCACGAATTGAAGGGTCATAATTTGTAGATGTAAGTTCTGAAATGTCATGTACGCCAGTATCTTCAACAGCCGAGGAATTGTAAAATCCATGCAGAGTCTTAGAGGGTTCTTGGATGAGCCAACCACAAATTATCGCAGTTACAAGAGTTGCACATGGTAGTGCAATACCAAAAATGATATACTGTGCTTTCATCTGTGCTTGTGATTGTTGTCTATGACAGTGGTTGTCCCAATCTATGTGGGTTAGGGTCAAAGGACAAACGAGTGCCAAAGCACCGATCCAAGGAAAAAGACCAGCTACGATAGCAAACGGAGGAATTGTCATAAATCTACTCAATTGACTTGATTTTGTTCTAGACTGAATAAGTTTAGATCTTACCACTATGTCAACAGCGAGAATGATGAATCCAAATGAATATAACACCGGAATGAATCCTAGTTCGTATATTCTTGCCAAGTAAAATGGGATACAACCTATCCCTTCAAAGATAGATACAGCAAGAGTGAGATTAGAAAACATTCCAAACAGGATACCTCCTACTGCCATGGCCAATCGAATCGTGTACCGGCATTGGGTAAAAGATTCCATTCCATGACGAAAGATAATGATGAATATAAACATAACATTTGTTATCGTGGGAAGAATGACAAAAATGATTACAAGTATTTTCTCAGACAAAAGCACGGCATCTAAGTCTATGTTTAAGTTGGCGGTTTCAAAATAGAGGTCCATGGTGGCTGGCCAATTTCCCTCTATCTCTCCTTTTCTCTTCCGATCTGTCTTGGTTTAGGGTTTATTAACGTCTTCTGTCAGCTGAAACACAGATATGTCAAAATATTCGGTTAACAAAATCGCTTTAGTGGCATAGCAAATCTTTAAAAGAATGCGATGTTTTTACATTGCATGCAGTATGATTCCTTGTCAAGCCATTGCAATATCTTTTGGATAATGGAAATTGTTAGAGCACCAGCTATTTTTGATTCTATATATCTTGGGTATATTGTGCACATGGTGTGTTACTATCCTTTTTTCTTTGAAAGAGGTCTATAACTCATGAATGGACCCTGAGACCATATTTATCCCATGGCTTTAATCAAATATGGATCCAACCCTAGTGCGAGGATTTTTGCAAACATTTGATCATAGCAATGAGATAAATATGATAAGAGTGCTATAGGTTCGATTCCCGTCTGCGCCACTTTTATTAGTGTTTTTAATGATTTTTTTTTTTGCATTCTTTCTACAGAATGTTGCGAATGATAAATGTCCCACCAGTTTTTTTAAAATTTAATCGTCTCTCTCTCTCTCTCTCTCTCTCTCTCTCTCTCTCTCTCTCTCTCTCTCTCTCTATTATTTGCTTTATATAAAATATTGCAAAACATAATTTCAATCCCCAATTGATCTCCTTTTATTGTTAAGAATTTTTATATATGAATCTTTAAAATCACGCTCAGGAAAAGGGGAAAAAAGGAAATGAATAGCTCATTCAGAAACAGAACAAATGATCAGATGTGACAAAGAAGTACAAACTTTATACACAGCCAGATAAATAATACAAATGAATAAACGAATGAATAAATAAACAAACAAATGAATAAATCTCACACATTCAGTAGGCAATCAAATGATCATTCTGTGTATATTATGTGTAAATTTACTTACCTAGGATCTCGGCGATAAGGCAAAATAGTTTGCAATATTTGTCACCAAACGGGTTATTTAACACTCAATATTGATAGTTCGAAATTCTTATATTATATGTGATATATACAGCCGCAGTCGTGAATAACATATTTCGTAATAGGTGTGTTTGTCGTTTGATCTGAAAATGTTCATCGTTGCAAAACAGGTCTTGCGTAAGGCCGAGGCTAAATCTGCATGCGAATCAAAGCAATGCAGAACGAGGAGAAGCAAAGAGAAAAAGTCAATAAAGAAATATATTTCAAAAGTTTATTTTTAGGCAATTGCCAATATATAACGTTTATTTGTATAGTGCCCAATCCCGTTGACAAAAAAGCTCTAGGCGCACAAAATTGTAAAACATCATTAAAAATATTTTTGTACACACACCCATTTATACAAGCACGCACACACACACACACACACATACACACACACACACACACCCTCACAAAGACACAGACATTCACCAAAACGTGCATATGCATACAGAGACGAAAAAAATATCTGTTAACAAGAATTATTGAATATAATCATATCAGGACATTTAACAATAATGGCGGATTGAAGGGATATTATAATATTATGTCATGAGAATTTTGATGTAACAAATTTATATCTTACTAAAAGGATGTTTTATTTAATATAGTGAAATTCTCATGAGATGAGATTTTAATTTCATTTTAAAAGATGACTGGGAATCCACAATCCCGCTCCTAACACTGAATGGTAAAGAATTCCAGGCAGCGGGAGCAGCATGAATGCACGATCAGCATGGGTCTCAGATCCTTTTTTAGGAACGCATAATCTTGATTGAGAGTTGGATCTTAAAGAGTGTGAGGGAGTGTAAACATTTATCAAATCTGATATATAGGCAGGAGAAGTTTCATAAATATGATAATAGCACATTACAGCAATTTTATATGTAATCCTAACTCTAACAAAGAGCCAATGTAAAGTCCAAAACAAAGGTGTGACATGATCACTTTTTTTTACCTTTTC
>NC_088360.1:89032212-89047212 GCF_034508935.2 Berghia stephanieae | reverse complement strand
TTTTTCCTGGTTTTTGTATTGTAATTAGGACACCGCTGTTTATGTCCCAGTCTTTGTGTGTTGAGAATGTTTTGTTCATTATGTTTGCAATGCTCAGATCCAGGGAGAGGGTACCGCATTTCAGCAATTCAGCGGGAATTTCATCTTCGCCTGGGGATCTGTTATTGTTTAGGCACTTTATGCTATTTCTAACTTCAGTTGTTGTGATGCGGTTGTTTAGGTCTCTAGGGTTTCCTGAGAAGGGCGATATTTGTGAGACTTGTTTGTGAAATTTCTGCTGGAAGTGGTCCGTTACAATGTCAAGGATATCGTTGGGATTTGTTGTCTGTTTGCCAAATTTATCCTGTAGTTTTGGGTTCTCGAATGGTTTTCGGTTCAGAGATTTCGTCGCTTTGAACATAGACGATGCGTTATTTTTGGACTTTTCTATGTCTTCCACTTTTTTGTCTAATTCCTCGTTTCTGTGTTTTATTGTAAGTGATCGAATTGAATGCAGTATTTTGTTTCGTTCCGTTTTCAGGTTTATTATTTCTTCCGAGTCTTTCGTGTTTTGTATCCTGATCCTAAGTTCTTTTTGTTGCCGCGATAGATCGTTAATAGCGATGTTAGGCGTTCGATTTGGTTTGTTCTTAGTTGTATTAATAGAGCCTGCACTTTCTTCCCCCGCATATTTCATTGCCGCTTGCGTCTCTTTCCATTCATTGTTTGGATTGCTGTTTTGCTTTATTTTCCATAGACTTGAGTTAAGTTCATATTGGTAATGAATGCGACATTCTCGCTCATTTACTATTTTTGCCGTGTTTATTTTGACTGCCGTTTTACCTTTCTGTCTTCGTTGTCTGTACACATTTATGTTGAAATTCGTTTTTACAAGTTTGTGATCGGATGTTAGCAGTGTACCACCGTATGATCGCGAGTTGGTTGAGTAATGTTTATGGCGGTGTCGACATATGATATAGTCTATTTGGTTGTGTATTGTTATCATTTTGTCTTGGGTTTGGTCTTTCCTTTGTCCTACCCATGTTGTCTGGTGTCTTGATGGGTGGTTGAAAGCACTGTTTGTTATGAAAAGTTTTCTCTGTTCACAGAACTGGACTCATTTTTCTCCGTTATCGTTACGTTTTCCTTTTGAGTATGATCCTAAACATAGTGTGTCACTGTCGAGACGTTTTCCTACTTTGGCATTAAAATCTCCAGCAATTATTAATATTGATTTGTTTCCTATTTTGTTCAGTGTATCGTCTAGGTCTTTGTAAAATTTATCAGTTTCCTCTGGGTATACCCAGAGGAAACTGATAAATTTTTTTTTCTAATTTTAAGGGAGGACGAAATCCACTTCAAATGAGTCCCATTCATTCCTAACTGTTTCTGTAATCGCTGAATTAATTTGTTTTTATCGACGGTGTCGAAGGCCGATCTGAGGTCCAGCAACACCAGCAACACACATTTACCCTGGTCCATAGCATTAATTATGTCACTGCGTACCCGTGCGGTTTCTGTGATGTGTCTAGTACGATATGCCGATTGTAAAAATGGCATCATATTATGCGTCGTCAGAAAGTAATTCAATCTTTTTTCGATGCGTTTGGAAACGAAGTGCAGGTTGGAAATTGGTCGGAAATGTCCGATGTTGTTGGGATCCAGTGACGATTTCTTTAACAAAAGTCGTACCATGGCATGTTTTAATCTGTCTGGAATATCGCCATTATTTAGATTTACGTTGACAATGACATGACTGACGATTAGTTCGTTGAACTTTTTAATCAGCCAAGTCGGAACAATATCGAGAGAACACGCTTTATTTGGGGCGACCGATAATATTTGAATTATCTCATTTTCGGATGCAGGATCAAAATATGATTATTGCTACTTTGATTATCTTGTGTATAAGTGTACCACGCATTTCGAAGATGCCTTGACTTGATGTGAATTGGGCCTCATAAGTTTTCCATTATTAAGGCGATGGAAAGTGTATTGTGTAGTTACTCTTCTCTGTGAAGGAGTGTCGTGGGCTACAAATCTACTGAGAAACACACGGTACATTTATATCAGAATCTAAAGTTTTTAAAGACTTCTCATCGCTCTAATATCGTTTTGAGCCGTATGTACATCATCATCATCATAATCGTCGTCGTCGTCGTCGTCGTGATCGTCGTCATCATCATCAACCACGCTCGATGCCATAGTCTGTATTGTGAGGCGGTATTACAAACATCATTTGTCGAATCTTTGTATCAAGATGCCAAGTGATCGTTGTGGGAATCAAGCATGCCCTTCAATTGACAAAGTTTTCAAAACCGCAATTAACATTATAGATAAAGAACAAATATTCAAGAATTCTAAAAATTGTATTCAATATAAAACTGATCTTTACTTATTATCTTTACCGAGTAATCATTGTAAAGTAGGAGAATAATAATTTCAGATGTATACATGGATTGCATCTTAATCTAGACAAGATAATTAGTGAGAAAGTGAAAGATGAAATAATTTAAATTACAATTGCTTATAAAGTCAGTCTACTATTGCGACCATGAACACAGTTTACGTCAATGTGTCGCTGGATATAATACAATCCATTTGGCCTATTGGATTTTCTTGTCGCGCTCTAGCCTTCATAACGGAACCTTTTAGAACCGGAAAAGTAGAGGGTTTGACGTCATGACTCCCCCCCCCCCCCCGCCCCCATTGATATAATTTTGTGAGAAATTATCACTTAACGGGCGGTCTAATAACAATTTTTAAGCTGAATTACGTGAAAATGTACACGGTCGTGTAGCATTGATACACATGTAGAACAATTGAAGAAGTGGTATGTGTTTGAACAAGAAGGAACCCGGCGCGGCCACAGGTCTTGACCGTGGCCAGTCAAACTACCGCGCCGCGGCCACACACAAGAACACTATAGGCAAAGATATTAAAAGAAAAATTGAATTAACAAAAATGATAACAATAAAATCCCAAGCTTTATGTAACCCATCCATTATCCAAACTTGATTATGATTTGCTAACTCAAGACTCAAATATTATGTTTCACAAATTTCATGACCGCGCACTGAATATTTTTAGAAGTTCGACCGCAATGGCTCTTGAATAACATTCCTGGACCCAAGGGCAGCTACCCATCAGTGCCGCAAAAGTAAGCAATGGACATTGAAAACTGTGCAAGGCACAAGGGAGCGTACTTCTTATTCATTGATTTAACCCACAGGATCCATAATTTAACGACAATCAACAATGTATGACGATGTCAAACGTCATGAAAATGATATCTCTAAAAAGTAGTTCACACAAGCAGATTGCTATCAAAAGTTCAGTGTCGCCAATAGCCACACAAAGGTGACAAAAAAAAAAAAAAGAAAAATTAAAAAAAGAAAAGAACGAACATGTGCCTGAGGGGACAGAGTAGCTCAGCTATACGATCTTTACTTCGTACTAGGAATGTACCGAGTTCGATCACCCACCGCTACACTGTGTGACCTTGAGCATGTCACTTTGCCCTAGCTGAATTTGCGGGGCTGCACTGCGGCTGTTGCCTGGGTTATTCTAGTCTTCCCTTGGAATAGACCCTAGTGAAAAAATTTCCCCTATTGGATGAATGAAGGGAATTAAATTAAAGAAAATCAAACTAGGGATGTAATTTTGGGGAACTGAAACTTTCTCGCAATCGGTTTGAGAGTTACAGGTTTGACTTCACGAGGTCTCAGATTTTAGAGCTTTTGCCTTAATGAGGGCCATTTAGATCGATCGATATTTGAAAGACGAGTTTTCTGGCCAAATATTTAAATATTGTGATGTACCAAAAGAAAATCAGTATGGGAAAATTATTTGATTCACCGCATAGATTGTGACCATTACACTGTGGTTGGTAATGAGAGGGTTAATTCGTAAGATACAACCCCTTGTAAAGTCTCATCTCTTAAATTGTTATTTTTAATAAAACAAACAGAATCATTTTCAGGTCACATCGGTCAAAAATAGTGTGTGATAGACTTTTCTGCTGCCTTAATTGTCATATAGTTTAAATACAGTACTCACCAGTCCTGCCAGTCAGATCAATCGTAGAGACAAGCAAAACCGTGTGCAACCTTTAACATTTACAGAGATAATTTAGTGAGAACTAATCAACCAAATAGCGGTTTGAAATCGGTAACGTGGCCTTCGGTGTCAGGCCATAACTTTACGAAGGCCAGGCTGACACTAACCAAAAAATGACGTCAAAATGCCAGTCTTTGGCCACAAAAGAAAACAAATCGTGAGTTGTATTCAATAGTTCAACCAATGGGACCACTTGTTTCCATGAGCACTACTAACGACAACTCACTAGGCGGTTCAAAAACCAAATAATGACGTCAAAATGCCAGTCTTTTTGGGTTTCAGTCTCAGGCTATAATTTATCAATGGCTACGATTACACACACACAGACGACACACACACAAACACACACACACACACACACACATACACACAATGGATGGGCTATACCGTAGCCATCGTTAAGTTATGGCCTGATACTGACCAAAAATGACGTCAAAATGCCAGTCTTTTGCCACAAAAGAAAACAAATCGTGAGTTGTATTCAATTGATAGAATGCGCTTGGCCAAGGAGTTCACAACATTGCCATCCGGAAGTATACCGGACCAACACACAAACTCTGTGTAACCATGAACTTTTATAGTCTGGTCATTACAGTTTAGTGAGAACAACTCACAAACGCGGATGACAAAAACAATAACAAAGGCCTGAGTGACGTCATCTGCATAATATCTATAGTTCAACCAATGAAATAACTTGTTTCCATGAGCTCTACTAACGACAACTCACAAGGCGGTGCAAAAACCAAATAATGACATCAAACTGCCAGTCCTTTTGGATTTCAGTATCAGGCTATAACATAACTATGGCTACGGCTTTACACACACGCGCACTGATGCTAGCCGATAGTAATAATGACATCATTCTATTACAAAAGTGTGATAGCATAAAACTGGTTCCTATCTCATTGGAAGTGTAAAAGACCTGTTCCGGAGGACTGAATAATACATCGTGTAAATGCTCTTCTGGTTTCAGATTGATAGTATCTCATTTTGTAGTCTAAATGTAGAAGGAACGAAATTGACATCACTTGGCTCTCTGTACTGTTATTGCTTTTAGGCAGCCATAACGTGAGATTCATTCCTTCTATAGAGATAATAAAGACTGCACTGAGAAATTTTAATATTAGCAGAGAACCAAAGAGTCCGCGTAATTCGTGACTCGTAATCGTATGTTACCATGAATAATAAAAGTTGTGTCAGGAGGACGTCTCGAGATTAATTTGTACGAAAACCTTTTGTCATTTACGTCATCCAGGAAAAATAGGAATTTGCAAAGGTATCTAAGGAAAGTAAAGATCATGTATTGTTCGTTCTTTTTGATGCTGTGCGTATAGCCAAAATATTCCACCATAGTTCTTCTATAGTTACTATACTTAAATCGGAAGAAGAAAATTTTAGATTTCCTTTTTTAATCGAGCTTTCGTATAGAGCAATAACCACTAAACGTGCTCAAAGCGCTTTACAGAGGCTCTCAAGCCAACAACAACACTTAACATGTAGAACGAGACATGGCGCCTGTTAGGCGATATTACATTTTTTCCCCGACAGAGACAACGCTGTTAACCGCCGGGAACTCGATTTACACCCGAGTACGGAGTTCTCTACTATTCGCCGCTTATAGGGGGAATCGAACCCAGGACCGTTCCATCAAAAGGCGAGTGGCATATCATTATATCAAATAGCGGCACGTATAATGTGCGTCAAAGTATAGATTAGATGAAACATGCAAACCAACATCGTATTTTTAAAATAATATACTTATTTCACAAAACATTAGGTAGAAGTATTAGAATTGAATATTGAAAGATAGAAACGAATATGCACAGTATTGAATGGAATCAGTATACAAGTCACAGTCACTTTTAATTACAGTTTATAAGTATTTATACACCAGCTCAAATTGAGGACTTCTAAAATAACTGATTAGCAGAGTAGCCTACTTGAGATTTCAAAAATTCGTAGTTTCCAAGGGAAAATAATAAAAAGTCACTTTAAAAAGGTTTAGAAATACACAATCTGCTCCCAGCACGATCCATTAATGCGCGAAAGTCCTGAATAATATATGTTCTTTCTTTTTGCACACAATTTATTGAGTCAAAAAAGTGCATGTTGTTCTGTAGCTGGAGCTAAAATATTCGTATTTCTACGATTTTTTCGTCGTGCTAGGCAGGACTGGATTAGGCATTAGAATATATAGCAAATAAAGGTTTCGGGCATATTGCAATGATATGTAATGTACTGCTTCACACAGCCAAAGAAAGTAAAGGCACCAGGCTTGGGTTTACAGTCATTAAAGCCGACAGAACGACAAAAGCAATGAATATTTCTGTATTCGTCTCATAAACATAATAGTTTTTAAAGGCAGGACTTCTAAGGGAGTTATCCATAATAAACACAATGATGCTGTTGTATGGAACAACTGTTATTATAAAAACCACAGAACACACCAAAATAATCAAAGACTCCAAACGAATCTTATTTCTGTCGTAAAGGGCATCATTTTCATGACATCCAAATGACGATACATGTTTGTTAATCACAATGTCCTTTGATGTTTTGGCGTCTGTGCTGGGGTTGGTTGCGCTGTTGAATGCGTCAACATTTGTGGAACCAGATTTTGCGTCTAATGAATTGGTGTCATTTATGTTTTGTCTTTCAGAATCGTGGAGATATTTATTTCCACGATTTGAATGAGAAGTTGCAAATGTCAATGCTGATATATCCTGTAAGCAAGTATCATCAATTGCCATGGGATTGTCGAAGTCATACAGATTTTCAGAGTCCGCTTTACTGAGAAAAGCACAAAACATCGCAATAACAAGAGTTGTACATGGTAGTGCAATACCACAAACAATATACTGTGCTTTGATATGTGTCCGTGTTTGTTGTGAATGACAGTTGTCGTCCCAATCCATGTCTGTTAGGGTCAAAGGACAAACGAGTGTCAATGCGCCGAGCCAAGGAAGAAGACCAGCTACGATAGCAAATGGAGTTGTCATAAATCTACTCAATTGACTTGATTTTTTTCTAGACTGAATAATTTTAGATCTTACAACGATGTCAACAGCGAGAATGATGAATCCAAATGAATATAAAACATGAATGAATTCTAGCTGATATATACGTGCCAATGTAAATGTGATACAGCTGAACATGTCGTCTTCCTGCTCAAAAAAATGTACAGCAAAAATGAGCATAGGAAACATTCCAAAAAGGATACCTCCAACGGCCATGGCCAATCGAATCGTGTATCGAGATTGGGTAAATGCTTGCATTCCATGACGACAGATGATAAAGAAAATAAAGATAAAATTTGATATGGTAGAAAGAACGACAAAAGTGATTAGAAGTATCTTTTCAGATAATTCAAGGGCATTGACGTCTATGTCTAAGTTGATGGTTGCAATATAGATGTTCATGTTGGCTGTTCCACTATCTTTCTTTCTCTCACTTCCTGCCTCGTTTTGCTGGTTATTGCAATGTTCTATACACTGAAACATATTAAAATATCCACTCAATATAACAGTTGAATCTTCTGTGCCACATAAATATAAAATACATATTTTACAATCCATCATAAGCTTTAAATGTATAACATTAATGATACATTTTGAATAGTTTATGATTGATTGCTTCAAATGTATATGTTGGAGTTGCTACCAAATGAATATACTAGTATATTCTTAATTATAAAACTTGAGATAAGTTTATATGTTCTATTTAGGATAATGGATTCTGGCATTTTTTGTCATATTTACATTAAAGCAATTTTAGACATCAGATCCACCCCACAGAATATTTTTGGAAACAAATGGTTTCAATAACAATCATGAACTAGAATAGAAGCTTTAATGATATTTTAAAAAGACAAAATTATATGTCGTGTTTTAACCTTTGTCTACAATACTGAATGAGACACTAAAGACGAAAGATAAGAGATATGCGTTGTTAAAGCGAATTAACAAAACCATAAAAGACATTAAAGTATAAGTATAGCATTATTATTATGTTATTATTATATATTATTATATTATTATTATTATTATTATTATATATTATTATTATTATTTATTATTATTATTATTAGTAGTAGTATATAGTAGTATAGTAGTATAATAGTAGTATATTATCTTTATTTTATTATTATCATGATGATGATGTATGTGATGATGATGATGATGTGATGATGATAATATAATAATAATATAGTGGTAGTAGTAGTAGTAGTAGTAGTAGTGTAGTAGTAGTAGTAGTAGTAGTAGTAGTAGTAGCAGCAGCAGCAGGAGCAGCAGCAGTAGTAGTAGTAGTAGTAGTAGTGGTAGTAGTAGTAGTAGTAGTAGTAGTAGTAGCAGTAGTAGTAGTGATACAAAACAATGATTACTTGATTAGGGTGATGATGATGATGATGATAATAATAATAATAATAATAATAGTGGTAGTAGTAGTAGTAGTAGTAGTAGTAGTAGTAGTAGTAGTAGTAGTAGTAGTAGTAGTAGTAGTAGTAGTAGTAGTAGTAGTAGTAGCAGTAGTAGTAGTGATACAAAACAATGATTACTTGATTAGGGTATAACATGAGCCACTTTCCATCTGGTTGACATTAAACTGGACATATAATATCGATTATATCAATAGACATCGTTGTTGTGGTGGTCCGGTTTAATTTTCTCCGGGTACTTTGAAGATAAAAATGGACTTTTTGAAAGTATAAGTTGCTTATCTCGGGGTCTGTGGTATTACAGGTATTGACCAAACATCTATACAGCTCAAAAGGACAACACACTGGCTGTAATACGGGTAAACTATATCATTTTCTGACCTCTCTGCTTTTCATGAACAGTTGGTAGTTTGCCGGAAATATATTATATCAGACTGACCAGACTCTTTCTTTACTTACAACCATTTTCTGAATTTTACTCAAAACTTCACACCCACCCAAAACAAAAATAAGATTTTTCTTACTGAAACAGAAAAAGCACAATCTATATTTCATACATAGTATTGTTCAACAAAATATGTTCTATAACACGGTGTCAATTGGATTCAATAGTCTTATGTCACGTTGCCCAGCAACGTGGCCATCGTGGTTCTAAACAAAGAAAATCGGTCCTTTTTATTTTTCATGCTGGCGAGAACTTTTCATATCTCTTGTGATCAGAATGTGTAAAAGTCAAAACATGATCAGATTTATGTAGATTTATGTTTTTTTCCCCCCTGGATACGCTTTTATGCTCGTCGGATAAATATTTCATAAGAGCGTCCGCCATTGTTCCGATAGTTTAGAGCCAGTTACTAAGTTACCATGCATGAAGTGACGTTACGACTGTTGAAGTATATTCTTATAGTTATAACAAAAATATTCTTTAGATTTAGTGATGTAAAACAGATATCAGAATTATAGAATTGTATCTTAATGTGACAATTTTCCTATGGCGAAGAGAGTTAGAATATACCAGTGTCTTTTCTAATGGGTGCCAAGAAATTTATATAGCCCATTTCGCTCTCATGCCTGTTTAAAATGTACTTACCTTAACTACTCGTAGAACCAAAAGAAAATGAAAACAGGACGTTCCTTATTCACAACTCCAGCTAACCCAGCCTGACTGCCCTAGACGTGCTCCATACTGAAGGAAAATGTATTTAATAAGGGGATAATCGTGCCTCATGAGTTTATAACAACATTCCTGTACAAGTCAAGCTTTAAAAGAAAGTCAAATCGCTTGGTATCTATATCCTTTAGAAATCTAATTTGAATGAACATGAATAGGGTCCCTTTCATTTTATGCACGCCACTTCATTCACAATGTGAAATTGCGATCTAAGATTTAATATGTCGGAAATATAATTAGATCAGAATGTCAAAAGAGGCTTTGAAAAAAAAGTAATAATAATAATAATAATAATCATAATAATAATAATAATAATAATAATAACAATAATAATCATAATAATAATAACAATAATGATAATAATAATGATATTATTATTATTATTATTAATAATAATAATATAATAATAATAATAATAATAATAATAATAATAATAATAATAGTAGTAGTAGTAGTAGTAGTAGTAGTAGTCGTAGTCGTAGTAGTGGTAGTAGTAATATAGCAGCAGCAGCAGCAGTAGTAGTAGTAGTAGTAGTAGTAGTAGTAGTAGTAGTAGTAGTAGTAGTAGTTGTAGCAATAGTAGGAGTAGTAGTAGCAGTAGTAGTAGTAGTAGTAGTAGTAGTAGTAGTAGTAGTAGTAGTAGTAGTGTAGTGTAGTAGTTGTAGTAGTAGTAGTAGTAGTAGTAGTATTAGTAGTAGTAGTAGAAGTAGTAGTAGTAGTAGTAGTAGTAGTAGTAGTAGTAGTAGTAGTAGTAGTAGTAGTAGTAGTAGTAGTAGTAGTAGTAGTAGTGGGATTTTAATCTTTAAAAAAAAACCTTTATTCATCCCATAGGGGAAGTTTTTTCTAGGATATATCCCAAGGGAACACTGGAATGACCCAGGCGCCGGCCACAGTGCAGCGCCACAAATTGAGATTGGACGAGGTGACATCCTCAAGGCCACACAATGGCGGGTGATCGAACTCGGTAACTTCCTGGTACGGAGCAAAGACCATACCGCCGAGCCACGCTGTCCCCTATTATTATAGATAGATAATATAAGGAGGCCGAATTAAGATTTTTTTTTCGACGAGAAGGTCTTTTAAACAAGTCTGTAATAGCAATAATAGACTCACAAACTAATATTGTACAATAATAATGAGCCTACTCGCTCAGTACGTGAATTGTTTAGTTTGATTTGAAACATTTACACAAGTCAAATCAGATATGCATGTAACGGAATGAGAGATTTTTGGTGTTTTAGTATGGGTATCACACGAAGAATTTTAGCCACAATTACACAGAACAACATACAGGTTCAGAGAGACTTTATTATATTACAGATTTATAGTTCGATGCTTTTTGTCTGTGTGTGTGCGCGAGTGTATGTGTGTGTGTGTGTGTGTGAGTAAGTGTGTGAGTGAGGGTGTGTGTCAAAATGAGGGGGGGGGGGGGGGGAGAATGAAGGGTGCGAGGAGAGAGAGGGGATAAAAAGGGAAGAGAAGTGTGATGTTAAAAAACTGGTTCCTGTTTCATTGGAAGTGTAAAACTACTCTTATGGAGGACTAAATACATACCTTCTGTCAATGATTTTCTGGTTTAGAGTGATGGCATCTTATTCTCCAGTCTATTTATATGCTGGTCGTCAATAAAGACCATCTATCTTCGCTCTTTTATCTCCGGTAATTTTTAGATCCGCTTTTACGTCCTGCTACAAAAATAGTTATACCACCTTATGATTCAATATGTTACCATTGTCCCCGAAGCGCAAGTTACATACACACTTCCAAGGATTTATCAACAAGAAAAGTAGAAGATGTGACGTTACGAACTTCCTTCGCTATAAAGCTAACTATTCGCATGCCGCAGTCAAAACAAAAGTCTGATGGAAAGTGGTAAAACGTCATCACTGCTTTTTTCACCCTGGTACAGGATATAGGCCACAGACAAACACTTTCCAGCCTTCTCTATCCTGAGTTACCTTTTTTATCTCGTTCCATGTCTTATCACTTCTATATTCGCTTCTTGAATTCTTCTCCATGTTCCTCTTGGCCTTCCCCTAGATCTTTTCCCCTGAGAGTCCCAGTCCAATACTTTCTTTGTTATAGTGGAGTCATTCTTTCTAAGAGTGTGTCCAATCCACCTCCATCGTCTTCTTCCTATTTCCTTTCCCACTGGTTTCTGCTGTGTTCTTTCCATACTTCTTCATTTTTAATTCTATCCATCCTTTTTATTCTGAGTAGCTTACGCATGCGCCTGTTTACGAAAATATGTACTCTGCTTATACATGCCTGTGATGTATTCCAAGTTTCACATCCATACAGTAGGACAGACTTCACATTTGAGTTGAACAGTCTTAGCTTTAGTCGAAGGCAGATATCTTTAGTTCTCCAAACTCTGTTCAAGGATGTGAATGCAGCCTGTGCCTTTCCTATCCTCGCTTTCACCTCTGCTTCCGTGCCTCCATCCTTGTCCCGAGAAAGTGTCTATATCTTCAAGTTCCTGATCTTTTACTTGGATCTGCTCCGTTTGACGCGTACCTATCCTTAAGACCTTTGACTTTGCAGGGGGAATTCTTCTTCTTCTTCTTCTTCTTCTTCTTCTTCTTCTTCTTCTTCTTCTTCTTCTTCTTCTTCTTCTTATTATTATTTATTATTATTATTATTATTATTATTATATTATTATTATTATTATATTATTATTATTATTGTTGTTGTTGTTGATGATCTGTTGTTATTATCATTGTCTTATCGGTGTGTATATATATATATATATATATATATATATATATATATGTATTATATATATATGTATAATATATATATATATATATATATATATATATATATATATATATATATATATATATATATATATAAGTGCACGTCGAGTCTTATCCTTCAAGATTATCAAAATATCTTTCAACTGCTACTGTATCTTTTGAGAGAGCATACTTTTCATAACAATAGATGGGTAATGATTATTTAAAATTGCCATGAGCAACAGTTGCAATCTCGAATCTGTCTCAATCATAATTTAACCGAAATCAAAAACACAAAACAAGCAACAACAACAATTTTTTTTCTAAAAATCTCCATCTTTGGTAGTCCGTAGCTTTCACCACAAAGTCTAGCCTTGTCATATTTTTTACTCTCGCCCTTTCCTAATAATATGTTGCGCGAGTTAGGAACAACCTGCTCAGAACTGGAGAATGTACAAGGTAAGGGATTCCTATCCCGAGCTTGTGTTGTTTTTTTTTTTTTGTTTTTTTTTTGGATTGTTATTGTTTTTCTATTTCTTTATTTTTGCCCCATAAGACTCTTTGTGGTTTTTGCTAAGGGATGAAAGAATGAATGGCAGGGAAGGAGGAAGGGATGACAGATTGAAAGGGGCATGGGGAGGACGGGAGGGGAGATTTTATTTTAAAAATAAACGAAAGTGTTCCACTCGACATGTACATAAGCTTATATGCAAAAATAGTGCACAGCAGTCTCATTCAACTCCTACTCGCCCAAGCTGTTTCGCCTTATAAGTTATTATTATTATCATTATTATTATTATTATATTATTATTATTATTATATTATTATTATTATTATTATTATTATTATTATTATTATTATTATTATTATTATATATTATTATTATTATTATTATTATTATTATTATTATTATTATTTATTATTATTATTATTATTATTATTATTATTATTATTATTTTTATTATTTATTATTATTATTATTATTATTATTTATTATTATTATTATTATTATTATTATTATTATTATTATTATTATTATTATTGTTGTTGTTGATAATCTGTTGTTATTATCTTTGTCTTATCGGCGTGATATATATATATATATATATATATATATATATATATATATATATATATATATATATATATATATAAGTGCACGTCGAGTCTTATCCTTCAAGATTATCAAAATATCTTTCAACAGCTACTGTATCTTATGGAGCCCTCCATCTTTTTATCTATTGGCATTATTTTCTTTTTCTTCTTTATTTCATATTCTTTATAAAATCTCTCAGCTGAATTTTACCTATTAATCCATAATCTAGATTCCAGGTGGCGATTAAGCATAGAGAATAATCCACATTTTGCTTTCGAGTGTTTTCTGATTTTAAAAGCTGCTAAAAACATTCTATTTATCTTTTCTCTATTGCGATTGTCAAATACAAGTTAAAACCTCTATTATGAAGATCTGTATAAATAAAAAATAAAAATAAAATTCCCTTTATTCATCCCCAAGGGGAAATTTGTCTTTAGGGTCTATTCCAAGAGAAGACTGGAATAACCCAGGCGTTAGCCGCAGAGCAGCGCCACAAAGTGAGCTAGGGCGAGGTGACTTGCTCAAGGTCACACAACGCAGCGGCCGGTGATTGAACTCGGTACCTTTCGGGTAGGAAGCAAAGACCGTGCCACTGAGCCACGCTGCCCCATAACATGTAATAATATGTAATTATGGCAGAAATGTCATTGTTATTGGTTCCTGTTTCTTTATCCAATATATTCAGATGTCCAATGTGCTTATCATATTCTTTCACATTGGAAGTCAAGAAAAATATGAAAAACCAACAAAAAAACAAAAAACAACAACAACAACAACAAAAAACAACAAACAAAAACCAACAACTGCTTTCTTGTTTTTGAAAATTAAGAAATCAGAAATAATATTTTTTGTTCTTATATAAATCCTTGAAATTTCTTTAAATGTCTTTAAGTAGATTTTACTTTTTTCTTTAATATTAAAGTGCTGATGAAACTATATATTTAACTGATTTGTAATGCATTGGTAAAATTTGATAGATTGGTCTTTTGACCATGAAATGTTGCAGTTAATATTGAAATTATAACATAATCTACCAGTTGTAGAGAATAGTTCACTAAATGTAATGATTTGTTTTATTTTTTGATTTTAATATGTGAAAAAATATAGTAAAAATAAAAATACAGGCAACCAAATTTAACAGATGTATTGAGACTGTACACAGGAAGCAGACTGAAGGAAGAAAGTGAGTGGAAGAGCAACATGCAGATTTTGACATGAATTGACACTGTTAGGATCAGTGTGGATGTAATGGATATTCAAGGTATATATCTCAAAAGGCATAGGTATAAATGTAGATATTATTTCTTCAAATTATCTTAATTTGATAGTTTGCAACATGTTTCTTGCAATCTAAATCATGTTAATTGCAAATTATCTAAGATGATCACTTGATTTCAATTTGCATTGTCAAGTTCGTCTAAAATTTCAATTTAAGAAAAATCACAAGACTTTTCTTTGATTC
>NC_088360.1:89024712-89027212 GCF_034508935.2 Berghia stephanieae | reverse complement strand
CCCTGCCTAAATTACAAGAAAAAAAAAATCTTATAATGCTGAATTAATTACCGACCAGCCGAGAGACGAGAATTATGCCAGATGGCTGCGTAAATTATGGGCTGCTATCGACGTGACTCAGATCAAAAGCAGGCCGTGTCCAGTACCGCCTCACGCCTAGCTACAGTTTATGATGAAGATAAAAGTATCCTAAGATTGCGCATAATGACGTTGTGAATATCTCATCTGACTGACCAGCCAGAACTCATGTGTAAAAATTCGAAGATGTGATTACATCCAACTGAATGACAAGTATATCCTGGTACAAATCCGGGAACATAACTGGTTGCTGCGATTTATTCAACTCCGATCATTTCTAGAAGGTGCACACGCCAAACTCATTCTTTCTTTCAGTTAATAACTCAAGAACCAAGCATGCTATTGCGGTCAATACTTGAAATAAGCTTTAGCGGAATATACTGTGTGAATGAGGGTACGGATTACTTATATCAATCTTATAGCTGTGGATATAAATTGTGTTATGATTAATGAATGTAGTTTTAAACTTGTATGTGTAGTGAGTAATAATTAATATAGTGCTTTCGACTGGACCGTAAGTAGACGCAACCTATCAAATAACAGAAATTGAAAAATGTATGTTATTATTGATAAAAATAGTTCATTAACTACACATATTAATTCCAAAAACATTTTGCAGAAGTAATGTAATTTAAATATTAGGTGACAAAATCAAATATGAATCGTAATATATTGATTCAGTATACAACACGGAGAGAGGTTTTGTTTTACTCACAACATATAAAATATACATCAGCTGGATTTAAGGATATAAAACAAAACTGGTTACACGTTAGAATAATATGGAAACATAAAAATGCTGTCCTACGTGTTGCAAAGTTAAGTCGTAGCGTAATGCTGCTTCAGACAACCAATGAAATTAAAGGCACCATGACTGGGCATAAAAACGTAGTATACAGCAAGACGATAGAAGAAATATATCTTTCTGTATTCACCTCATAAACATAATGCATGTTAAATTTAGGACTCCTATAGGAGTTATCTATAATATACACCATATTGCTATTGTAAGGAACACCAGTTATTGATAAAATCACAGAACACACCAAAATAATCAACCACTCCAAGCGAATCTTAAGTCTATCATAGAGGGCATCACTGGACTTGTATTTATTCACCTCGTTGTCGCTTGATATCATATTATTGGTGGCTGTGCTGATGCTGGCTGCGTTGTGGTATGCGTCTAAATTTGTAGAAAAAAGTTCTGTCTCCGATGAAATCGTGTCATTCGTGTTTGGCATTTCAGCTAAGTGCCGACAATCAAGTCCATGATTTGAATAGGCAGTTGTAGATGTAATTGCTGATATATCATGTAAGCCAGTATCACCAACAGCCATCGAGTTGTCAAATTCATGCAGATTTTTAGAATGTGCTTGACCGAGCCATGCACAAACTATCGCAGTTACAAGAGTAGCACATGGTAATGCAATACCACAAACAATATACTGTGCTTTGATATGTGTCCGTGTTTGTTGTGAAAGACAGTTGTCGTCCCAATCTATGTCTGTTAGGGTCAAAGGACAAACGAGTGCCAAGGCAACGATCCAAGGAAGAAGACCAGCTACGATAGCAAACGGAGGAATTGTCATAAATCTACTCAATTGGCTTGAATTTGCTCTAGACTGAATAATTTTAGATCTTACCACGATGTCAACAGCGAGAAGGATGAATCCAAACGAATATAAAACATGAATGAATTTCAGACCATATGTACGTGCCAGTGTAAAAGTGATACAGCTGTACATGTCGTCTTCCTGCTCAAAAATATGTACAGCAAAAATGAGCATAGGAAACATTCCAAAAAGGATACCTCCAACGGCCATGGCCAATCGAATCGTGTATCGGGATTGGGTAAATGCTTGCATTCCATGACGACAGATGATGAAGAAAATAAAGATAAAATTTGAATTGGTAGAAAGAACGACAAAAGTGATTAGAAGTATCTTTTCAGACAATTCCAAGGCATCAAAGTCTATTTTTACATCATTCGGTATAATATAGACTGCCATGATGATTGATCCACTGCTCTCTTTCTCTTTCTTTCTGCCTTGTTTTATGGCTTATGGATGTGAACTGTAAACAGAAATGTTTCAAAATATTCGGTTAACGAAATCGTTTAAGCTGTTATGTAATAAATAACAATGTAAAGTTGAATGGAGGCTTCAATTTAATATACGAAAACATATAAAATGGAAGTTTCAGGTTTCCCCTTTATCAAAACAGGATGAATGAAATACAACAGACGAATGAGATAATGTGGGTATTGTTTATTAATCTTATCATCTCCACTACCATTATTTATTTCTTCGAGCTTCGAGCAGCAACATTTGCATTAAGCTTTTATGTAAAACACACGTTTAAAAGAATACATTATTTCCACAGCCACACATCATATGATTCCACTGTGAACACATTGCAAAAT
>NC_088360.1:89009712-89019712 GCF_034508935.2 Berghia stephanieae | reverse complement strand
TGTAATAACCACAGTTAAATATGGAATTTAATAATATTTCAGAAACCAAAGACTTCAAAAATAGAAATATACATGGAAATTAGAGCATCTGAATGTGACTTGTGACATAAGACCGGTGACAACCATTACTTATGTCACAAGCAACACCAAATCACAATTTCGTCCATAATATATCATTATTTTCAGTCAAAAAAGCACAATAACCTACTCTAAAATGAAATTCAATAATATTTTAAGAAACTAAATACTTTCAAATTGGAAATATACTTAGAAATTAGTAATACCATTGTTGCTATTACTTTGGTCAAAATCGGCACTAGAACGCAATTTTGCCTCAATAAATCAAGAATAGCAACTGAACACATGTAATATAGCCTGTTAAAATGTAATTCAATGACATTTCAAGCTTTGAAGAACATGAAAACAGAAATGCATTAGAAACTTCAAACTTAAGTGTCACCTGTGACATTTTAACCAATGACACCAATGGTCACAAAAAGTACCAGAAGTCATACAAACACTAGATAAATATCAGCCACGGTAATGAATTCATGTAACCATACGGTAACATCCGCCCTACTGCTCAAATCTGCTAGTTTGTATTAATTTAGTGTGTTAATAGTAAATCAAATCAAATTTCTTGACAACCCTTCTTTTATCTGAATTCATCAAAAGCTTGAGTTTTGTCTTTTTCTTGATTGATACAACCCTGAAACATAAAAAATTAGAAGTACAAGGAAATAATTAATTGTGTCCAAATCAGTCTTATGTGAGATGTCATAATATCATATTTGCAAATAGAATAACAGCTGAAAACATAATTTTTTTGGTGGCACTTTGTAATATCCAATATCAAGTGTTGCTTATGACAATGTAAAATAGCGATGACACCAAAGTTCAACTTACCTTTTCTGCCTGGAGGCACGCTGGAAAGGCAAATGAAAGTGCTGCACTTCAAAGACTGGGAAGAAGGGTTGATCAAAATTGCGAATCGCCATTTAACGAAACCAACTTCCACGTGTTCACGCATGCCGTGTTGCTTGTGACAAATGACACCAAAACCAATAAACCTCAATATCGGCAAAACGGTATACATTTACTCCAAGATTTGAATTCAGATAGTAAATCTATGCTTTTTTCTCATAATAAAACATTTTATAAACATTAAACATGAGCTTTAAAGTTTCGTGTCGAGTCTTAGCATTGTGCTGTGTTTGATGACACCAAAGGTCACAAGCAATACCAACTTTTTAAGAACTCTATATGAAACTTAATCAGATATGTAATATACTGCAATTGTGTTTAAAAGTAAATTTTGACTTTATACTATTAGTCAAATTTCAATCACGTGAGCTAAAACATCACATTTAATTTCTACATGATTTCTAAAAAGGTGATGCGTTGACCTCGTTTTAAGCACATGCCAAACAGCATTCAAATTTGACTTTCAAGTTGTTTATTTCATGTTCTGTTGAACAGAGTATGTTGTGCTATCTCATTTTATCTCTTCTTCATATTATCAATTGATTACAAGCATTAACCCAATAAAAACAGCCCATAATTAAGTAAAAATCAAATTTTCTTAACACTGGTATCAGGCGGGCACCTTTTGACCTTGGCTCATATATACATGTATACATACATACAGTAGTGATCAAAAGTAACGTTGTATTTTTTTCTTTTGTGACCCTCTTCACATTACTGTATACAGTGCATATTCCACATCATATATCAACTAAAAGGTGAATAGTCGAGGATTAATAAAATTACAGGTTTATGGACCGTTGAGACGCCATTGCTGTACAGTAAATAAAAACATTTAATAACTGAAAATTGTAACTTGGCAGAAATGGATTTGGTGATCAATATGGGGCCCTTCAATGTCAACAAGGGCCTTACTCCACGCTCGTTGACGTTGTAAGACTGTAGAAGGTATCGGTCCAAACATACGTTACAATAGCAAAACGTTCATTATTGTCTCTTCTTGAATTGGCCGATTTTAAAGAGTCGTTTTAATAGGAGACCACATTTGTTCAACAGGATTCATATATAATACGCTTCAACAGTCGCATCATCACTTCCCTCGTAATGACTTATTAACTGGCTCTAAACTGTCGGAACAATGGCGGACGACCTTAAGAAATATTTCTCCGACGAGCATAAAAGCGTATGCAGAGGAAAAAAAACACATTATAAATCTGATCATGTTTTGACTTTTACACATTCTGATCACAAGACATATGAAAAGTTCTAGCCAGTATGAAGAATAAAAAGTACCGATTTTCTTTGTTCAGAACCACGATGGCCACCGCCAGAGAGAAACTGGCGTGATCAAAAGCATGCAACTAATTTTTTTGTTGGGACTAGGACCAGTTTCATTTCATATTTTTAGGTCCCATGGGTGACCGCCATATATAAGTTCGACTCGTAATATATACTATTAATAAATTGAGCTCTATATAGCGCAATATCCACAAAATGTGCTCAAAGCGCTTTACAAGGGGTCCCTGGTCAACAGCAACATTTAACATGTAGGATGGGACATGACGCCTGTTAGGCGATATTACAATTTTTTGACAACGCTGTTAACGGCCAGGTACTCATTTTACACCTGAGTACAGTGAGAGAATGTGAGTAAAGAGCCTTTTCCAAGGACTCAACTATGAGCCGAGCGCGAGGTTCGAACCCAGGACCTTCCGATCCGAAAGAGAGTGTCATACCGCTAGATCACATAGCCGCACAAATATATATATATATATATATATATATATATATATATATAAAATATATATATATATATATATATATATATATATAAATATATATATATATATATATATATATATATATATATATATATATATATATTATAAAGTACGACTGTTCTCCCGAGTTGAGTTATTGAAAGGAGGAGGGGGGCTCCACCGATGAAACCAAGTCAATCATCTTCCTTGTTAGTAATCATTTGCATATGGCGATGGCAGGAACAACTGCGTGAATATGCCTGTCCTATTAAATCGATAACAGTGTTCAGTGAATGTAAGGACTTGATTGGGTGATATATTAGCTCTGCATAGATTGCTGACAAAACATCATATAAATTTATTTTTGACTGCAACCCCCCCCCCCTCCCCCCTCCCCCTGAAACATGAACAGTTCGCGCAAATTTCCATGTACCGGCAACAACTCTCTTTGTCATTAAGTTTGATTTAAACGATTGATCGATTACGATGACCCCCAATTTGTCATGCCTGAATCCACAGACATCGAGGATCTCTTATATATATATATATATATATATATATATATATATATATATATATATATATATATATATATATATATATATATAAATGAATACAATATTTAAGAGCGCGAATATCTTGGCAGAGGCTTGTTTGTGAAAAACGGCTTAAAAGCCGTAGAATTACGTATTTGGCCAATGTGGCGAAATAGACCCAAACCTATTTTGGCCATATCATAATAAAGATTAAAAATAAAAAAGAAAAGTAAAATAAGATAAAAAATAATACAAACCTTTAAATAGACCCTATAAAAATGCTCTGAGAAGACGGATAGTAAAATACACAATGCATGATTAATGTTTTTAAAAAATCTAAATAGATCTAAAATTGATATTGAAATTAATAATAAACCTCTTCTCTCCTTCTCTTCCTTTCTCACTCTCTTTGGATCGGCCTTGATGGGCACTACTTCTTCCATATGTTATGTTAGGTCTTTGCGAAGGCAAATAAAAAGCATAAATATATAAAGGTTTATTTAAAAAGAAACATATTTTTAAATATTATCGAAAAAAGTACCAATTTTCAGGCTAATTAATTAGTCACATTTAGCGATTTAGATTTTGAGCACAAGGATGATTCTTTAAAATGTAGCACATCGCCACGCAAATTAAAAAAAAAAATATGTTTTTATGTCGCCCACATTTAAATTATTGTGTACTGTTTTTTTTCTTCTATTCTTAACATTTTTGTCAATGGTTTACATATTTTTATATGAAATTTTGGGAAGGAACCCCCTCCCCCCAAAGCAAGCCCTCTTTTTGCTTTCAATCTTTTCTTAAACTTTCAGTGCTACCGCCATCATTGGCTCCTTAATAATAATCAGTATGTCCAAACATGTGGATTGTTTTGTCGATGTCGAACACCTTAACCTTTTTTGCCGAACTAAAGGAAACATCTCTGGTTTTAGTTGGGTGAATTCGAAAGATATGCTTTCCTTCTGAAGCCACTATTTGATCTCTTCATTTGTAGGGTTTTTGTTTTCTTCGGAGATAACATTGTGGTACGATGCATTGTCCATCGCTTAACACGAAGTGCAGGAAGAAGTGTCTTTTCCATCCAGTCTTTAAAAATAGCCCCGTTCATCTCAGTGTGGTAGTCACGGTTGTCTGTTGAGTAAGACGAGTAAACAGATTGAGAGTCGACAGTGAGGCCTTGGTGTCTGCTACCACCATGAGCGACTAGAATCCTTTTTCCTTTGATGGAGGGGATTAGTTGTTTCAGCATTCCATCTTTTGATTGCCATCCCTTATGTGTGACGGGAGTTTACCCATGTCTCATCCAGATAGACAATATCATATCATTCGTTTCTCCTTTACTTGTCGTAGGTATCGGCTCCTTTTCTCAACCAAGAGGGCTTTCTCACAAATACAATTCTTCCCACTTGACGAGTTTCAGAACGTAAATCACAAAGTTCTGACAATTCTCCACAGACTCGTCTTTGACACGTGAATATCACGAGGCGTCTGCAACTTGCTTTCTCATCGTCAGCATTTCTTGATTTTCAAACATTTTTATAATCGTGCGGCTGATTTCATCTTGGTCAAAACCATCAATTTCATTCATCTTTCTTCTTTGTGGGATGGCAGAATCATCATCAACACATTGTTTTGTTTCCTCTCCTAACCATCGCACAAGGGACCATCGATGACGTCCTAAAGCACCCATTGTTCTCTTCAATGGGTGGGATATGTCATGAAAAAGGCTCCACGCTTTGCTTCTCTGGAGAAATACTTGTGAATTTTCAGTGCTATACCCCTCATTGTGACAATTTTGCACGTTAAATCTATATTGTTATCAGTATTTATAAATATGTAGAAATCACAACAGCAAACTTCGCCCCTGGCTTTCAACTATAGATAATATGCGCTTGGCTAAGAAGCTCATAACATTGCCATCCGGAAGTATAACGGATCAACACACAAAACTATATGTAACAATGGACTTTTATAGTCTGGTTAATACAGTTAAGTGAGAATTAGATAGTTATAAACATGGATGACAAAAAAAAACAAAACAAAACAAAGACCTGAGTGACGTCAACTTCATTCTATCTTTAGTCAAGCGCATACTATCCATAAATGTAACAATTGTTTACGTCAAGTGTGTAAAAAGGGTACAATTTGCTGTGTGAATTTGAAACCAGAACGACAATTTTAGTACGTGAGTAGTGCACATGAATCTCGTGAAATGTAAACTCCTGACCATGTGTGTGGGCAAGTTCAGCGATCGTAATCACAACAAAAATTCAGTGTGTACATTTTGATGTAATACATCCAAAAGCTGACTCATACCAGACTCTTCGTTTTTTATATATATATCGTAAAGAGGAAAATCCCAAACTATTATGCAAAAAACAACTCTGCTGAATGTCACTAACAATTCTAATGTTCGAGAAAAATATCATTAAAATCCATCAGAAGATTGTGAAGATACGCCTCAACGCGTGCACACGAGTCGTGGAACGGACTATGATTCAGAAAAGTTAGTGGACAGGCACTTGTGTTGATAATAACAGGAAATGAAGTGAGAAGAAAAATTCCAGAAGACAATAGAGTATAAAAAGTTTTTTTCGCGGCGATGGGGTTACACATAGTTTTGTGTGTTGGTACGTTCGACCCTGCTGGTGGATGTTGTGAGTATTATACCTAAATGCATAGCATAATAACTGATTAGTATCGTATGAAGTAAAACTTTTCTGACCAAAGTGGAATAAACAACATTTATTAGTTATTGTGATGCAGTGTTCTCCCTTTCATCAAAGAAGCAGACAGCCACACTCGGAAACCACTCTATGCCAAGTCCAACTTGAGGCGCGTGCTCTTGTGCGTGAGAGGTAACGAGAAAATGAGAGAGAGAGAGGTGAGGAAGAAACCACATCATCGTCGGTATTATTGAACAGGACTATAGACAGACAAGATACAGGTATACATTGTATAATGATGTCATGTATTTCAATACGGAATTAATGGAGTATTGATTGCTGAAATTGGATTTTGAAGGATCGAATCATTACTTACCCCCCATCTGTTTTGGATTTTATCAGTCATTCATTTCATTATGTGATAATCTAAGGATACACGAGGAATTCTTTGTATGAGGTAAGTAGACGAACTAGCTGTTTTGCTTGGTGGTGCATTTAATGAAAGTGTCATAGATACTGCCTATATATATATATACTTGAATTTTAATTGGTTTTTATAAAAGAATATCTTATCCCTGTTGTCACTGATACCTGTGAGCCACCTAAGTATTTATTTATCACCCTAACCAATCAGACCCAAAGACTATAGATAGTATGAAGATTACGTCATGTATATATATATATATATATATATATATATATATATATATATATATATATATATATATATATAATATTCGAGAGAACCTGGTTTGCGTGAATCTATAAAGTACTCCACGACACAATCCAAGGTATCGACAATGGTCCACTTCAAAGTTAGTTAAAACTTGACTTTCGCGATTTTGGTTTATCTGCACTTGTCATTGATGACTGCCGAATGGTATGTGACCTCTTGTTGTTACTGCCGAATGGTCATGTGACCTCGATGCTACTGTCGAATGGCCATGTGACCTCTTGTTGCTATCTATGCTTGGCAAGGTATTGAGATATTATATGCCTTTTTAAATAATATCGTATTAGTCGGGTAATTCAGTCAAATTACATTGCACACGCCTTTGAAAATTACGTCAATTAACGTCTATTATGTTGAAACCAGTCAAATGAATATTTCAGTAGATTCGAATTTAAATTGGTTTTATAAAAAAATATTTTTGTCCCTGTTGTCACTGATACCTGTGAGCAGCCTAAGTATTTGTTTATCATCCGAACCAATCAGACCCAAAGACTATCGATAGTATGAAGATTACGTCATTCATGTCTTTGTTATTGCTTTTTGCCATCCGCGTTTATGAGTAACTGTCACTAAACTGTATTAACCAGACTAAAAATGTTCAAGGTTACACATAGTTTTGTGTGTTGGTCTATACTTCCGGATGGCAATGTTGTGAATTTCTTGCCAAGCGCATACTATCTATAAGCATCACTCACAATTTTGAACAGTTGACAAAGTGCATTGCATATTGTGTCGTCAGATGGAGCGATGCAATTCCTTCATCAGCGTGTCAAAATATTGTGATAACTACGCACAAACTGTGAGACAAACCGATTTGGCAGTTTGGTATAGATAGAACGAAGATGACGTAACTCAGACCTTTGTTATTGTTTTTTGTCATCCATGTTTATAAGTAATTCTCGCTAAACTGTATTAACGAGATTATAAACGTTTAAGGTTACACATAGTATTGTGTGTTGGTCCTTTATACTTCCGGATGGCAATATTGTAAGTTTCTTACCCAAGGCCACACTATATACAATGTTGAGATTCTTAGCCACGCACATACTATCTATAGATTGTTCGAAGTTGACGTCACTCAGGTCTTTGTTATTGTTTTTTTGCCATCCGCCTTTTAAGTAATTCTCACTAAACTGCATTTACCTGACTTTAAGTGATCCTAGTTATACAAAGTTTTGTGTGATGGTCCGTTAAAGTTCCGGATGGCAAATGTTGTGAGCTCCTTAGCCAAGCGCATACTCTCTATAGATAGCTTGCTCTCGGCTAAGAAACTCACAACATTGCCATCCGAAATATAACGTACCAACACACAAAACAATGTATAATTTTGGTCGTTTATAGTCTGGTTAATACAATGTAGTGAGAATTACTCATAAACGTGGATGACAAAAAACAATAACAAAGATCTGAGTGACGTCAACTTCGTTCTATCTATACCAAAGGTAGCAATGGGTTGACCACATTGAGAAAAAATATTCAAGCACTTTTCATATCTTATTGAATTTGGGAAGGGAATAAAAAAATATCACGCCTTTCCCGTTTATGCTCGTTGGAGAAGTATTTCATAAGGGCATCCGCCATTGTTCCGATCGTATAGAACCAGTTACTAAGTTACTATGCGTCATTACGAGGGATGTGACGTCACGACTGTTGAAGGCTGGCAAAGAAGTTTTGATTGGTTTATCTTTAGTAACGCTTTAGATATATTTATTACCTTACAAGGGTTTCATAGTATGCGATAATATTCTACAGGACGTCCAACCAGTAGTTTTAATAGTATAATATACCAACCAGTCACCGTAATGTGTGATCGTTTGGAAAATAAATTTTACACGTATCTGCAATATCAATAGTTAAAAGCACACAGCTTTGTTGGAATTAAATGAACAATTAAAAACATCCCCTCTCAATCAAGATCATTTCTGGGTTAGAATATTTCGTATTCAAGCACCTCTTCAGCTCATAAAACACTATTAAATAGTAATTGTATAATTTATATCTAGAAAAACTAGACGAAGAATCTTATGAGTTTTTATTAATGTGTATGAAATGGAAGCAAAGTTTATTATGTAGATATAGCGAACCTCGATAAGATAATGTTCATTGCTTATCTGCCATCCCTCACACTCCTTCCTCTAATCTTTGTTCTTTGTTTTAAAACTTGGAACTAAATATGCAAATTAAATTGTTTAATAACGTTTTAAATCGAATGTTAAAAACAAGTATGTGAAGTCCACACACACATATATATAATATATATGTATGTATGTATGTATAGCACGCAATACCTATGTATCGCTGCTCTAGATCTATTCCATATTCGATTGTTCTCACAATTGAGTTATACAAACAAAAACATAAAATTGATAAAAACGATATCAAATGTTTATTAACTACATAACAGAAGAATGAAATATCATAAAATTGTGGTATTATATTCTTTTTAGATGGTGTAAACATTTAATTTAGTGACGGATAAAAGGAGGTATTACAAAAGGATACCCAAACAGACAGTTTGGACATAGTAGAATAATGATTTAATTTCATACTATCTCTTCGCAAAGGTAAAATGAAACTGTAGTAATTTGCCGTGATTGCCAGAATTCGTTATCCTGGCTGTAAAAAATTGAGTTTTAAAATTGAGCTTTATATAGGGCAATATCCACTAAATGTGCTCAAATCGCTTTACAAGGGGTCCCTGGTCAACAGCAACATTTAAAATGTAGGACGAGACATGATGCCTGTTAGGCGAAATTGCAATTTTTCGGACAAAGACAACGCTGTTAACGGCCAGGTACTCATTTTACACCTGAGTACAGTGAGAGAATGTGAGTAAAGAGCTTATTCCAAGGACTCAACTATGCGCCGAGCGCGAGGCTCGAACCCAGGACCTTCCGATCCGAAAGTGAGTGTCATACCACTAGACCACATAGCCGCACTGTAGGACTCCATGACTAGGATGGATCGAGATGATCAAAGTGTATCACGGAGTTACTAAGTACAAATCATTAAAGATATATATACAGATAGCTTACCTTTGTTCGAGGTGTGGTAGTTGAGCAGTAGAATAACAGAAAATGAGAAAGATGAGAGAGATTTGGCTCGGGTTGAGTGAGAGCGGAAGTAGGAATGGCCATCATTGTTATGGTCACCGTAGCCGTATATTTGTTTCCGGCGAGAGATCCCTACAAAGCCATTTGATGCCACAGTATTGTTGGAGCGCTAGTAATGCACTACATAAATAGTGTATGACAAAGCAGAATGAAAAGTACAAGGGAAGAGAAACATCTTAAACAGCTAGTCTGCCTGGAACGTCAGATC
>NC_088360.1:88999712-89004712 GCF_034508935.2 Berghia stephanieae | reverse complement strand
GAAGTTGATCGCTGTGTTTTTTCCTCTCCAGAATAATATCTATTTTGTAAAATTTCTTTCCAAGTAGTCTTTTGCTCTTGTTCTGTAATGAGGTCATTTCTGTTTTCCTTCGGCACTGCCTCGCGTCCTTTGTTTAAATTGGGGGGGGGGGGGGGGGGGGGGGGGGGGGGTCAGTTAAATAGATTGGTTAGTTCATGAGATGGTTTTTAAAAAAACATGAAATCGATGTTTGCGTTTTATAATACAACTGTGTCATTTTTTCATTGTCCATAGAAAATTACAAATTTTTTTTTACCCATATTTTGAGAAAAAAGATATAACTTGTCTTTTTTTGCGTTATAGATCAATATCATAAATGTTTTGAGAGTGCAGCTTTTATCCGGTGATTCCAAAAGCTCCATGACTGACCCTTTCTCAAGAGAAAGCTGGCTGTTATTGGACAAAGGAACAATTAATTATCCTTACTTCGAATATTAATGATAGTCATATTGACGGCTTGCTATTTGTATAGTCTAGTATGACGGATAATGATGACACTTGCAAAGATAGGTGCACAAAGACTTTGAATCTGTTTTCATCTTTACAGAGAGGAATGCAACTCTATGTCGCCCTAAGAAATTCCACAAAGTCTGCAGAATAAAGAATGGTGTCCATTTGGGATCTATTTTGGCAGCTATGGTGTTCAATGTGTAAACTAGCTAACTTTGCCAAACACTGCCTATCTGAGACTGGATCCTATTCCACGTGATGAACGGCTGAAGCCATTTCAAGAGAGAAATTAGTTAAGACCTACCCTGGTACGTAGTCTTTCCTTTCACGAAGGTGCTGTCTGGAAGATTGAGGAAATGAAACAGGCTGTTGAGGAAGCTAGGGATCCTTTTGGGTGCCGTTAAGGCGTTCTTGTTGAAGTCCGGTCTGGCACTGTGACTTTCTTCAGCTGAGAACTTATGGGGAAGATGAACGAAGTTTTAAAAGACAGACCTCAATTTTCCTAAATCATTGTACAATATAGTGCCGGGAAAGCTATTAATAACCACCAAAGAATTGGACCTTTTATGTCAGAATTTGCATATTAGGTAAATTGTCATTAAGTTTTCGTTAGAAATTGATGTCATAGAGTTGGTCAATTACTAGATAGATTCGATCTAAAACCCTCCTGACAAAGATAAGACGAATTGCGATATACGATTAAATCACCACAAAATTATGTCGGTTCTTTTACGCATTAAATCAATTCACTCTGTGCTCATAATTTTAACTGTTTTGTCTGTTTCATCTCCAACATACCGGTTTATGTAGACATACTGGTATACTCAAGTCAAACTGCTTCACTAACTGCCTGCATGTATTTCAGCCACGACATTCTGATTCACTCAGAACATACCAGTATCTCCCCTATGACATAGTGATTCACACAAGATTTTAACAGGGTTTTAGTACCTTAAAACTTTTGACGATTTAATTTTGTATCCCTAATAATAAATAAACATTATTCGTGAAGTTTCCTTTAGTCTAAATAGGAGCATAACTGAAAATCACGAATGCGTTCTATTTCGTGCAGAATGAAATTGAATCTTAATACCTTCACATGAAGCTTTGAAAACAAACGGGTGTCTTTCAAATCATAACAATTGTCGTGGAATCTGAATTACACTTAACGTTATTTATTATGCTCTGTTGGTTTTACGATAATATGATATTGGTTCTAAATTTATCATCCAATTTCAAAGTTGACTGAAAAATCAATATGGATGTCATGAGTTACACACCAACGTATCTGTTATAGTGGGAATCCTCCCTCCAAATATTATAATAAAACAAATGAGAAATAGTACATATAAGAGCTAACAAAACGTAAGTCTGGTTACAAACAAATAAATAGTTGAGAATGGACTTGAAAACAAATAAATACGAGTAGTAGAGAATGGACTTGAAAACAAATCGAGACGCATAAAAAAGACCCCTACGTACTTGGATATCGAGACTGCCTTACTCCGACTTTAAACATTTTCATTATCATTTTGAACAGCAGTCTTTTTCTAAAATCTAGATAAACTAAGCTCGGTCCCGAATGCCACAAAAAGACTCAAACTCGAAGCTTCTTAATCTTGAATGGATGGTATTTGAACTTGATATGCTCTGGACGAAGTGAAAATTTATGAGTTTTGTAAGCGTACGCAGAAGAGACTCGGGGGTTATATAGGCATTGGAAGTAAGACGGAATGTAAGATTCTATTGAGATTTTTTAAATAGTAGTAAAAAGTATTTCTTCAGAGTCACTAGAAAGATCATGGAGCCGGAGTATAACCCGGTTTCTACAGCATGAAACCGCCTATATTCATTGTTTGGTTCCCTTTGAATAAGACGCTAGTCTATCGCAAAGTACTTTCCACCAGAGCTTACAGACTCAGCTACCCAATCAGTGATAGCTAGACAGTGGGGGGGGGGGGGGGTCAGAAATACATCTTGACCTCATCAGGGATCGATATTGGTCTGTGAGAGTGCGAAGCGAGTGCACTCCTGAGCTATATGTATTTTCTTTTTTGCAGAAACGTGTGATATAGAGCAATATTCACTAAACGTGCTCAAAGCGCTTTATAAGGGTCCCTGACCAACAGCACACGTATATACGTTGAACGAGACATGACGCCTGTCAGGCGATATTACAATTTTCTCCGACAAAGGTAAAGCTGTTAACGTCCAGGTACTCATTTTACACTTGAGGATGGTGCGAGAATGTGAGGAAAGAGCCTTTTCCAGGGATTCAACTATGCGCGAGGAGGCTCGAATCCAGGACCTTCCGATCCAAAAGCGAGTGTCATACCATTAGACCGCAAAGCCACACAAATACTTAATGCTTTATGCTCTTTTGTAAAGCTTGTTTTGTTCAATATCATTATTTATTGTACAGCATGTACTTATAGCTTTTAAATGTGAGTTTAAACTCTTAATTAGTGTCGGTATGACATTTCAGTAAGCATCTTTAACATGGCCGTTAAGGAGAGAAATAACCACATACTTTCTTCGCAATTTGAATGGAAGAAAAAGTTATAAATTGTCTTACATTTACTGATCACGTTTTATTTGGAGCGATGAGTCTTTGACATGATTTTCCATCACAAATAATTTACGTGATTTCGGATTAAGTGCAAACGTGAAACCGATAACTCAGTTGGTAGAGCACTCGCTTCATAGGTAAAGGGACCGTGATCGATCCCGGGTGCAGTCGATATTTTCTTTTTCTGATTCCTCTGTCCACCCACTGGGTCTGTTAGATCTTGCGGAAAGTACTTCGTGATAGACTAGCGTCCTATCCAAAGGATAGCGAGCAATTTCTATTGTCTATTTCACGTTATAGAAACCGGGATAAACCCCGACTCTGGGCCTATTGGCTCTGAAGCACTAAAAGAAGAAGAAAAAGAAGCTAACGCCAAACGTTTTTTCTCTACACACACACACACACACACACACACACACACACAAGTACATGCACAAAATAAAGATAACGTTGATATTGATGCCACGTTCCTCTTGGTGTTTGATCAGCACATAAGGATAAGGATGACACGGTGGAACGCCATCTTTCTCGGTTGGAGGCCATTTTTGTCATCTGTCCCCAAGACCATCCACTCGCTTTCATTTTTCTTTCAATGCTCCTTCTCTCCAGGTCTCCAGCGGGCGACCCCTTCTTCTCGTACCCTGGGGAGTCCACCTGAGGGCTATCCTGGGAATGGTACTCAAATCCATTCTGAGGACATGTTCAGTCCATTTCCACCTTCTCTTCAGATACTGGTTCAATTTGTTTGCATTTAGCCAGTTCTGTTTTGGCCAAAATATCCTCAGGATCCTTCTTAGGCATTTGTTTTGGAATTCATTTATTTTGTTGGAGATGGTGAGTTTCCATGATTCAGACTCAGACATAATAACAGATAGAACATTTGTTTTGAAGAGACGTAGCTTTGTTATGGTGGTGATTTTACTTGATTTCCACATTTTCTGATTATTCCAAAGGCTCTTCTTTCTTTTGTTAAGCGCATTGAGTACGTTAAGTGGATATTGCGCTATATAAATGCTCAAATTTTTTTTTGTTTTTGTTTTTGTTAGTCTATCTTTGAGTCCATCATCGGAATTCCCATTTTGACTAATCCGTGACATTGACGCTTTGAGATAAGGTAATTTACTCGCAGCATTCCTCCTGCAGGATATAGATAGAATGAATTTGACGTCACTCGGTCTTTGTTATTGTTTTTACCATCCGCGTGAATGAGTAGTTCTCACTAAACTCTATTATCCAGACTAAAAACGTTTAAGGTTACACACAGTTTTGTGTGTTGGTCCGTTATATTTCCGGATGGCAATGTTGTGAGCTTCTGAGCCAGCGCATACTATCTTTAACTTACTGACACACACACACACACACACACACACACACACACTTCTGTGGGTAACATTGACCGTGTATAGTCTGATTGATACAATTTAGTGAGAACTACTATTGAAATGGCTGGCTAAAAGATTTACAAAAAGATGAGTGACGTCAAATTCGTTCCTTCTATAATAAGCACATTAACATATATTGTTGAACAAGTTTATAGTTTTTTTTTTATCCTAAAAGCTCGTCACATAATCCTGACTTATGATCAATCGTTCCAGCAGAGAAAAAAATTCAATGTATTCCTATTTTTGATAATATGTGCGCAAAAATGCTACACAATCCGTGGACTTTAAACCAAAAGTCCTTTCCCCTCTCCTCTATTTTGTCGCTCTGAACTCATAACTCACATTCAGCTACCATTAGATTAAGGCAATAAACGTAAATCTGCAATAATAAACCGAGATCGTTTCATGTCATGAAGTGTTTGCTTTAAATGCGTATTTATAATTGTAACACCTCACTGCGTTTTATTTCTTTTGCTCGCAATGAATTTATAAGTCTCAAGCAATATCGAACAATTCGCTAGTTTTTGGCCAACGCAAGTGCCCTATTTATCGATAACTTC
>NC_088360.1:88934712-88997212 GCF_034508935.2 Berghia stephanieae | reverse complement strand
TTTAATTTTCAGGCGATTGTCAAGTTGTCGTGTTACTGTGAGAATGCTGTTGTAATCGACATTTACCTAACTCAAAATTATTGGATTGAAGCCAACGTTTTCATTCGTGCAGGTGATATGCTCGATGTTTGACATATTTAGGGCATATTGATTTAATAATTAACAGACAAGTCAAGATGCATCGTTTTCTTTTAAAATGCACGAACCTTACCTGTATGATACATAATAGGGTTTAACGTCCTCTTTGACTAGTAGAATCTATTGTACCTTTATTTGTAATTCTCTTCGTTGTTGTGGCAAAGCAATATTTCATTTATAAAATAACGATATAGTCTATAATGAGTAAATTATGAAATAATATATTATCACTGAGGTTGTTGGTTAAATGTTATCTTTTAGTATATTTTCTAATGAATTAAAAAATAATTTCATTCATTTTGTAGAGATTTCAGAATTATATAACTCTGGTAGTTACCTACATTTTTTTCTTGAATTTTTGTCTACTTTCTATGTACTATAAATATTTGTAAACGTAGATATGAAACAGTGCTAGGCAAAGCAAAAATAAAAAATATAAGAAAAGAACCGTCCCAAAATAACATCCATCTTGACTGGGTTCAAACCCCAGACCTGATTACCGGTCCGCACTTGTTTCATACACACTTTTTCATATATTTATCTTACACCTGCTCCCAATTTAATATTTTCTCTGTACTGTAGAACAAAATAGGGTTTTTCATTTAGTCAAGCATTTGTCATTCACAAATTATGATAATCAATCATGATAATTGTCAATTGGCCAGAAAGAGATGGAATAAATTTCAATCCAAGCTTGACATGAGAATGGCAGAGAAAACGGGGGAGTAATTTCATGGAAGCTGACCCACCGCTGTCGCGTTTACCCATCGACATTGACATGTCATTTTCATTCTCCCATCACGCCGTGTTTGTTTCACATCCTGGATTGAATGCTCTCAATATCAGCCTCTTCTTTTTTCACCGGATATACACCGGGGCAAATTGCTCTCCCCGGGGTTATACGGCTCTCACTGTCCTGTTTTCAACATTATTGCATAATACGCCAGAGGAACGCGGTTTTAATTTCAATCCCGACATTGAGTGCTCACCAAATACTTTTTTTCCATTTTAAATCCATGATTTCAAATTTTAAAAAACAATACCGTTTAATATGAATGGATAGCCTTTAACTATTCAAGAAATAAAAAAGAAATGATTTTGTATTTTTCCCTGACAACAAGCTAGAAATTTGAAAAATGAAGATATTTATCGGATAGCATTCCCAACATACGATTCACACACACACAAATACACAAACACACACACGCACACACACACGCACACACACATAATATATATATATATATATATATATATATAGAGAGAGAGAGAGAGAGAGAGAGACAGAGAGAGAGACAGAGACAGAGAGAGAGACAGGCAGACAGACAGAGAGAGAGAGAGAGAGAGAGAGAGAGAGAGAGAGAGAGAGAGAGAGAGAGAGACAGAGACAGAGACAGAGAGAGAAATCATGAGTGTCAAGATTTTATCTTTGGTAATATCAAGTCAGGAAGGTACAACTACAAAGGTCATAATATTGTTAATATTCCACTAGAATGTTAAGTGACATTTGGACAACTTCGTTGATTCCCGCCTATTGCAAACACTGCTCGTTTGTTTCATGGCCTATCTCTAACATCATACGTATCAGTCTCGGTGGATGGGATCTGAAGATTCAACTCAAAAGGTAGAACGCCAACGACTCTGCCTTTTATTCTATTAAGTGGTGTACTATTCAAAAGGGATGAGTGAAAACACTGGTTATTTTTTTTAATTGTTTCTGATCTAGAGACACATAATAACGTAGTCTGAATACTCCTCCTATACCCTGTGATTGTATTATTATGACCTTGATATGCATTGCATCATTATGACTTTGATATATCGTTGATTTTTCTAGACTAGTGCAGTCTTGTTAATTTCATGAGGCTGGCGTAGCTATCATTTATCTCATGCTAATTAAGATCTTCCTTTATGGGCGCTATAATTACTTATTTTACTTAAAATATGTATGAGTCTATACTAATAATGTGCATGCAGTAGATTATTTACCATATGATATCAATAGGCTTGTTTAGCTGTATGCCATTTGACCCTGTGTGCTAGGTCTGACTTAAGACTAGCCTTGAACCAAACAGTATCTGAGATTAGGACTTCATTACTATTAAATGTAATGTTCATGTATTTATCAAAACGTAACACTGTCTGGGGGCAGATAATTCCCTCAATTAGGCCAAGGAAGTTTAACACGGAAAAAAATCTGACGCCATGTATTTATTTATCATATCAAACCAAATTTTAATCCCTTCCTAGGCTGGAATATGAAAAGGAATTCCAGCCTGAATACTTAATCAGCCCTGCGCTAAGCACTAAGGACCAGAGAGACGACCGGACAAGCTAGAACCTTTGTTTCCACAAGATGAGCTCTTCGTAAAAATAAACAAATATTGTGGCTATGTTCAAATGTTCAATGATGTCATGAAACAAAAGTCGTTAAATACGTCCATTAATACTAATAAAACAGAGTAAATCAGAATAACATTTTTTGTCGAATACTTTCGGACTGGAACTTGGTTTCTTCTTATATAATATGTGTGTGTGTGTGTGTGTGTGTGTGTGTGTGTGTGATTGGATGCGTGTGAGCTTCTGTTCGTATGTCTGAATCTGCAGTGTGTAATGTTTTTTACTGATGGTCAATGTGAAGCGCTTCGAAGCTTCGGCATAAGCTCTATATTAATGTACATTTATTATTATTATTATTATTATTATTATTATTATTATTATTATTATTATTATTATTATTATTATTATTATTATTATTAATTTCTTATTTTAATGTGAAGGTTATATTCTTAGCTGTACGAGCCGTTAATTATTGCTGTTTATTAGTATCCTTTATTATGTAACGTGGAAATCATAGGCCTCGCAGACCCGTATTAGATATAAAATCCGTTAAAAGGGCGATTCTATGGGTGTCGAAGCTGACTGTCTATATAAAACGCCCGAGTGATCTGGAGAATTACCACCTTTAAAAAAAAAAAAAAAACTAAATTGAATTTTATCTCCACATTAAACCACGAATCGAACCTCAGGCCTTCTGATTACGGGCCAGACGTGCAACGTTTACATCACAATGGGAGCCTCTCGGTGGTGTAATGGTAGCACGTCTGACCGGTAATCAGAAGGTCTGAAGTTCTATCCCCAGTCGAGGTTGACTGATTTTTGTTTTTCTTGTAATTTTCTTTCTTGCTTTGTCTGGCACCTTTCATACATACTTGTCCAGAAAATGAATATTATTTTATTGTTTATTTTGCCTCGTTGGCAACCTTCCAAACATTGACCTCGCTAAAGTTATATCAACTTATATCAAAGTCAATAATCGTTACAGCTTATCACGTATATTTTAAACTATTTTATAACGTATGTCCAAAAAGTCTTACTCATTCACGTTTTATTTCTTAATTTTTGACTCGATCAAATCTGCCATACAATGACAAAAAAATAAAAGGGTTTTGTCAAATCAATAAATTAAAATAAACTCAACCCTTTAAAACAGAATTTTACAAGTGTAACAGTTTTAACCTCTAAGACGAGATTTCTTGACAAGCTGTGGTTACTTTAATTTAGTCTATCGATTAATGAAATCATAAAAAAAGAAACAATACCTTCGCTTTGCCATCGTGTAATAGAAATGTGAATACTTGGGAGCGTGTGTGTGTGTGTGGGGGGGGGGGGGGGGCTAAACGAATAAAAATCGCACTCTTAATCACTCTGTCAATCAGTTGATTATGGCACTTGATTAAAATGTCAATACTCATGCTCGTAAAAACTAATACATCGATAAACTCTCAGAATGGAATGAAGCAAGATGGCGTCAACGACAGTATCGGTAATTTATCTCTATTGGTAAAATGTTAAAGCGACAATCAGTCTGGTCAAAAACCGAGCGGGTGACAATGATCCTAAAACTCTGGTTAGTTTTAGGGCAAGGTGATAACTTTAGTATACAATGCCCCAATCAGATCATATGTAATTATGTATACACAATACTGAACTGGTCTACAGTCCAGAAGTAAGCTAATATATCGTTTAAAATTGTAATATAATTCTATTCCAAGTTCCTTTCGGCGAAATATTTGAATAATAAAACAGCACATTAAGCATCGCGAAATTGTGGTAATACTACGAAAAAAAACTGAATATTTTTTTACAGCTGTCTCATGAGGGTTTGGTTTTTGATTGATCGAAACCTATTTAAATTTAATTTAAAGTTGTATACTTGTTTAGACCACTCTTGTCTTTTCAATTTACATTTATGCTTGTTTAGACCTTTCTTGATTTTTCAATTTACAGTTGTAAGCTGGTTAAGATCTCTCTTGTCATTTTAATGTAAAATTGCATACTTGTTTAGTTCACTCTTATCATTACAATTTACAGTTATTTGCTTGCTTAGACCATCTTACCATTTCAATTTTTAGTTTTCTGTTTGGACATTATTCTCTTACCGTTTCAGTTTTCAAGTGAATGTTAGTTTTAAACCACTAACTCTTTTTAATTATAAATCATATGTTTGTTCCCGATTGTCAGTGTAATGGGTGCTGGATTTTCAGGTTTGTTTTCCTCATTACGGATTGCATGTCTCAATGTGTTGACAATAATATTAATGATTTTTATCATTTTGACAACATGAACACATAATTTATTCTTCTCCATCCAAATACTATTCTCTTTCCCCGTCTTGCTCTCTCTCTCTCTCTCTCTCTCTCTCTCTCTCTCTCTCTCTCTCTCTCTCTCTCTCTCGCTCTCTCTCTCTCTCTATCTGTCTATCTATCTATTTATCTGTGTGTGTATATGTGTGTGTGTGTATGTGTGTGTGTGTGTGTGTGTGACTTTCTCTGTGCGTTAGCCACTGACATGAGGTTGAAGAATAATTAGCATTTTTTATGTAATGTTTTACAAGCTGCAAGGCATTCATTGCAAATGTTTTCTCATCTATAGCTTCACTCACTTTTCTTCATCCCCTTTCCTTCCCAATTTTCCATCTTAACCCATTCCTCTTCTTCTTCTTCTTCTTCTTCTTCTTCTTCTTCTTCTTCTTCTTCTTCTTCTTCTTCTTCTTCTTCTTCTTCTTCTTCTTCTTCTTCCTCTTCTTCCTCTCCTCCTCCTCTACATCATCATCATCATCATCATCATCATCATCATCATCATCATCATTATCCCTCATCATCATCATCATCATCATCATCATCATCATCATCATCATCTTCTCCTTCATCTTCTTCTTCTTTTTTTATTCTTTTTCATGTACTACTACTACTACTACTACTACTACTACTACTACTACTACTACTACTACTACTACTACTACTACTACTACTACTACTCAACAAGAACAAAATCAAAAACAATAATAAAAACGACCAAAACTTCAAAGTTGATTGAACCCAGTGGGCAGACGCTGTTAAATTAAGACACGTTAAAGAAACAATGAATCACACAGATGCACACAGATGCAATGTACCTGCGTTTTTCACCTTAAAATCATTAGGCTGATATTCTCTTTTAAGATGTTCACATACGTACCAACCTCACCTCTCTTGACTAGGTTATCCAAACTAAATTATCATGATTTGAGCAGCGTTTAACATTTTTGTCGAACACGAATCCAAACAAAAACATGTATTCGATTCTCCTCATGTGTATAATATATAGAATACCAGTGATGATTTATCTTGTAAAGCTCGGCTGATGTCAGATTCTGCTCGTTTTTAGTTACATGACATTTAAATGTTCATTTTACACGGTTATTTTCTTGAGTCTTGATAGCTCAACCGGTATAACACTCATGTGGTTTAAAGCTTTTTGTGGCAGTAACTGGTTACCGGGTTCAGAGTTAATTGTGGAAAAAAGTATCTTGTTATAGATAGATTTGATCAAAGAAACAGCATGCAACATAAATGTACGTTTCAAGTCTATTTTATAAGAACAATTATTCCGGTTATTTGATTCTTTAATACCAGAAGGAATAAGTATGTAAGGAATAAAAATGCCTTTTATTAGCATATTTTTAAAAATAATTTAAAGACAAATACTTATTAATTGCTAAAGCAGAAACTAAATAACCAGTAAAGCTGTAATAGGAACAAGTGTTTTATTCCTGTCGAGTTACTTACAATGTCTTTTGACAGGACGTCGAGAGGTCCCAGGTTTGTGAGTTTTTACCAACATGAGGGTCAGTAAAATCGACAGATATTTGGAAGAGTTTTCTGGTTAATTTTTTAAATGCCTGTCTTTCCAGAGTACGACAGTTAACTGGCTAATCAAGACACTTTCGGCTGTAGGATAGGAAAATAAAGATTTAGTTGAAAAGTTATGTAATATTTTAGCAGAAAAAAAGTGTTTCTTGGAGAAATCTGACTTTGTTTTCGGTCCATCTGGTATTTTTTTCCATGTCTAGCGTAGCATTCTTATTTTGGTGCATAGTTCATCTAGCAATCCTGTTGTTGATTAGTGCCAAGAGCTAAAGTCTATTGGACGTGATTTGGTTGCAGTAGTATTAGTCATCATCATATTTATTTGATGGCAAAGCAATGTTGTAGGCATGTTGATCCAAACACATCTCATTTATTTGGAAAATCATAATATTCTGTAACCAATTGTCATGGGAGTCTGGCGAAGTGACGAATCCTTATTCAGTAGAAAGGGGGGGGGGGGGGGGGTGTTGTTTCTTTTCTTTTCTTTTTACTCCTTTTAAAATTATTTTTCTTCTTAATTCTTGCTTTGATTTTCTTGTTAGCTAAAAATAGTTTGCGAGAAATTCGCTTTGGAGTCAGGCTGGAGTGATGTGGCTTGCTTATATAAAGAACTCATGCAAGCAACCCAATGATAACGTCAGTGTAAACCAGTGACAAAATTGTAAATTTAAACAATTAATTATGTAGCTATGCTATAGGTTAAATTCTACTTTACTCTGGAATAAAGACATTTTAAATATCGATCGATTTAAATGGCACTGATCTTGTCAAAAACGTCTCAATCTTGGGACTCAAAGAAGTTTTCGTGTTTGATAGTTGTTGTTTTTTTCTTTGCAGTTATGTGAACTTTCGGTATAACACTCGCTTTCGGATCGGAAGGTACTGAGTTCGAGTCATTATCGGCGCATATTTGAGTCCTTGGAAAAGGCTCTTTACTCATATTCTCTCACCGTACTCATGTGTAAAATGGGTACCTGACCATTAACCTGAGCGTTGTCTCTCTCGAAAAAATTGTAATATCGCCTAACAGGCGTCATTCTACATTTTACGTGTTGCTGTTGGTCAGGGAACCTTTTTAAAGCGCTTTGAGCACTTTTAGTGGATATTTCTCTATATAAAAGCTCACGTTTTTTTCCAAGATGACGGTCATTTTAATTTTAATTTTTTAAAATGTGTTTGGGTTGGGGTTTCTTTTTCCAAGATCCGGCAGAATTCACCTATGGATCTGGTTTTATGGCTGGATGAATCAGAAGTCAAAAAGTTAATTTAACCAGTCATGTCTCGTCCTACATGTTAAATGCTGCTGTTGACCAGGGACCCCTTGTAAAGCGCTTTGAGCACATTTTAGTGGATATTGGGCTATATAAAGCTCAATTATTTTTTTTAACTGCCGTACTTTGGAAAAACTCGTTTGTAAAACTTTGGCCAGAAAAGTCATACTTCAAATATGGATCGATTAAAATGACCTCATATAGGAAAAAAATAAACAACTTCTCAAACCTGGGACTTTGATTAAAATCATAATTGAAAGAAATGAGGCAATGTACACACGGAGGCTTACCCAAGGAAACAACGCAAGAATAGGCAAAATTTCGTATACCTGCAATTAAACATCAGGTTGACCAGGCTCAATGTCATTTGACGTTTGTTAGAAGACAAGAGCCAGAGTTGAAGCCACACGATTATTCATTTTCCCCTGTCTCGGTTTGACCACCAAAAGGGACAATGTAGCAAAATCTAATTTGCATTGCAAAAGATTACAATAGTGCGGTGTTGATGATATACGTTAGGTAAAATACTAACAACCTCGCCAGTCAGATTAAATAAACCAAAACTCAAAACTGTGTATTTAATAGTCTGATTGATAGAAATAAGTGAGTGAGAACTTATCACTAAAAGACTGTCTAAACATAACAAAGAACTGAGTGACGTCAACTTCACACTATCTATAGATAGTTCGAAGATGACGTCACTCGGGTCTTTGTTATTGTTTTTTACCATCCGCGTTTATGAGTAATGCTCACTTAACTGTATTAACCAGATTATAAACGATCATGGTTACACACAGTTTTGTGTGTTGGCCCGTTATCTTCCGGATGGCAATGTTATGAACTTCTTAGCCAAGTGCAGACTATCTGTACTTTATTGTAAATTTTCGGGTCAAAAATAAAACAACTTAAATGTGCATTCGATAAATGTTAATTAGTGTACGATAACTGACGTAATTTTCAAAAGTGTATGCTCTGTATGTTGATTAAAGAATTGAAGGCTCATACTATCTGATTATTGTTGAAAAGGCATTTACGTCAACAGCTTGACAGGCCTAGCGGTCACAGAGGAACCATCAATTATCTTGCTTTTTAATGATTCTAAAGTGTCTGTGATAGCAAAATCAAAGGTAATCATTCTTTGGGTGAAAAAGTTGCTGACACAGCACGAGAAAATCACCTGATGAACATGAAGAAGATGAAAAAATAGAAAATGGCCTTAAAAGTGTCACAAGTTTGTCCAAACACTAAAAAATGCAACCTTCACTCCTTATTTTATTAAACCTTTTTTCTTCTCACGATTTCCATTCTCACAACTAACTCATAATATTTCATCGTTCTTTCATATTTTTGATGAATGAGTTAGGAAGAGGTGGTCACCACAAAACGAAAACATTCACATAATTCGGTATCATAATAGTTTGAAGGGAACGATAACTTCCATCACTATTTTGAGATAAATTGCTCACACATTTTATTTTCGATATATTAAAATGAAATTAATTACTCCCTTCCGCGTGGCATCGTGAGTTGTCGTCGCCTTGGCATTCCGTGACGGAATAGAGATAATCCATTAAACAAATGTCCGATGTCAACAGGAATCACCCTTTTTGCCCAAAGTGCACAAATTGAGGGTTAACCCTCTCCTTACCAACTATAGATAGAATGCGTTTGGCCAAGGAGTTCACAACATTGCCATCCGGAAGTATAACGGACCAACACAAAACTCTGTGTAACCATGAACTTTTATAGTCTCGTTAATACAGTTTAGTGAGAACAACTCACAAACGCGGATGGCAAAAACAATAACAAAGGCCTGAGTGACGTCATCTTTGAACTATCTATAGAAAAATCGTCACATTCATTACAATACAACCAACATCTTTCTTTGCAAATTTCTCAAGTACACCATAAAATTTAAAGAAAATGAACAGTGTGTTGTAGAGCATGTTTTGCTAAATAAATTATTTATCGCTAGAACTTACTTCTATTGTGATAAGGTAATAAAAACTATATTTTTGTGTTAGTTGGGTGTGAAGTTTCGGGGGAAAATCCTAAAACTGGCTGTCAGGAGGGAGTTAATAACCTTGCTCAAGGAAAATAAAAACAAATGTGCTTGAAGCGGGGCTCGAACAAGGTACTTTCCGGATCACAGTACAATTCGATAACCATTCTGCCACTTTGCCCGCCACCGCACCTTCATTTATCTGTGATCTACATTTTAAAAACAAATATCAATTAATTTAATAAGAAATCACACAAACGTGAGCGAAATTACAACATTGTAAGTCCAGTTTTTACGTAAGCATTGTCGATCAATATGTGATAAAAATGATGATAATGAAAATGACATAATGATAATATCATTATTTGTGAATAAGGGTGGAACGTGGAAGAGCAATCGAACGCTCATTAGAGCCAGCCGCGTCCATTAAGACTCATCACCATGTCACAAAAGGGAATCGTTATTTCGCAACATGCAATGCTTGGATTTCTGTGTGTTACACAAATAGATTTGCAGCCGTCGATAATGACCACGCTGCTTACAATGAGCGGATACACAGGGGTTTCTTTGTAGTGGCCACGAAGACACTTTTAGGTTAATTAGACGAACTATAAAAAAGACGAGATAGGTGTATTTATTTTTCTGCATTCTGCATTTTTCGTAGCCTTAACATCATAATGTAATCTGCCGAATACATTCCTGAGTACAGACTCCAATAAATCGATTTATATTAATTGTATGATCATAACTTTTAAATTTTGTTGTTGTTTTACAGCATACAGCAGTAATATCAATATGCAACAATTGTTTACTGCTTCCAGGATGTCACATGGATCGCAAATTTGTTTTGCGTCAGATTTAAATTAAATCCAGATGCTCATTCTGTTATGTGGTCGGAGGATCTGGTAATAAATTTTGTTATATCACTTCTATTCATTCAAAAACATATATAGATCAATATGTACATCAAGCCAAATGATAGATAAAAGAAAGAAGGATATATATATATTATATATATATATATATATATATATATATATATATATATATATATATAATTTTAATATTGACCACAATGTTGGAGTCAGTCTGCATCAATGTTTCAAGCCTTTTCAGCTATCGTCACTGTGTGTTACATGGATTTGGTTTGTTGTGTGTTGTTGCTTGTTGAAGTGGTTCCGTAGGTTTGTAGTTGATTAATAGATGTTTTCGTCTATGTGGACAGCTATTGTACATCTCATTTTTCGTGTTGAGTGTGGCTTCATGAGGGTGTTTGATTATAGTATATTTCTCTTCCAGGCATAAGCTACATTGTTTTGATGATGGTGTGTATCCTGTTGTTTTAGATATAATTTTCCATGAAATAATGTGGTCTAGTTTGTTGTCTTTCAATTTCCAAATATGTTCGCTGAGTTTTGTGGATTTTTTTTGTTGGTGTTTCTAAAGGTTGAGGTGTGGAAGTTGTATCTTGTTTTGAAACTATTTTCCGTTAGTCCTACATATTTTTCCTGCTTGTTTGTTTTAGTTTCGGTGTCTGTGGCTTGGTAAATTAAACTTCATTCCTAAACATTGTCTGTTTAGCGGAAAATATTCCTTATTTCTGCAGTTGCATTTTCTGGTGGGTGGGTTTTGCTCTTGTCGGTGATTTATTAATATTTTGTTGTTGTAATTCGCTTCATTGCTACATGTCGAAAACTATTCGTACCATATTTGTATCCAACACGATTCATTATATATATATATGTATATATAATATATATATATTAATATATATATATGTAGAGGTGGTTATCAATGGATTGCTATGTTCATCGATAGTTAGACGGATGAGTCAGGGCAGGGTAGTCACATCTGAAATGATGACAAACGTATGGAAAGATTACTGTAGTTTGGAGGTTGTATTTTGTTCCATTTAAAACGTGGATATATTGATTTATAGATAGAATATATTCTGTGGACAGATATATAGATTGGATGGATGAATGGATGATAGATTGATAGATAGCTAGAAAGATAGATAGATAGATAGATAGATAGATAGATAGATAGATAGATAGATAGATAGATAGATAGATAGATAGATAGATAGTGATAGATAGATATGATAGATGATAGTGATGAGATAGGATAGTGATAGATAGATAGATAGATAGTAGTGATAGATAGATGTAATAGATAGATTAGAGAGATGGGATGGCTGGAAGAAAGGAAGGAAAGAAGGGAGGATAGCTATAGATAAATAGACAGATGGTTATAAGATAGATGCATGGATATATAAGTAGAGATAGAGAGATAGATAGTATTGTATTGTATTTCATATTGCGAAAAATATATTTAGCGATTAATAAGATGGCAGCATCCTATCCCCAGTCAATCATCCCAAATGCTCCTCTTCATGGCACTTGTACAGTCCCTATAATGGCCCGGTCCACGGGGAGTTAACGAAATGCTTCATTACCCACACGCTGCTAAATGGGGCGACCGTTCATTGCTCGGGTCATTTCCTCAAGACCTCCATGAGGTAAGATGGGATTTTGGCCAATGTTGAATAAGAGATAGGAAAAATTCTGCCAGATGATTCCAATATTTAGAGTCGTGTTGCTCATATACATTTATTATTAAAGATATTTTGTTCAAACCCTGAGTGAAGTAATATTTCACATAAAAATTAATTAAATGATATATATTATATATATATATATATATATATTATATATATATTATATTATATATATATATATCCCCTTTGAAAACACATTACATATATCACATCATGTAAAAGGTAATTGGCGTAATTAGCCCTTTACACGATATGATATGTATATGTTTTCAAAGGGGGAAATATTGAAACGTCATTAGCCCCAAAGACCCGAGTGACATCAACTACGGTCTATCTATATCATGGCATTGCAGGAAAAATAATAAAAATGGTCACTAAGTAGAGTTAAACCAAAAATTGAATCAACAACTAAGGATGTTAAAATGCATACTACATCAAAGTCACCTCAGGGGATATGATGAAAAATCAAAGACCGCACCATTTTTCTCTCAACAGGTTGTCTAGGAAAACAGTCGCATTATTTATTCATGAATATCCTGTCGATATCGAGTACATTAATTCACACTACAATGAAGATAATGAGTCTTCGATCCATCTGCGTAGACCATGACATCTGTCCAGGATTAACTTCGAAACAAAATCGAAACAAAAGAGACCTAAGTCTCAAGGTCAACCTTTAACCTTTAGTAAACTGAACCCGTCAAGTTCGATGTGATCTCTTAAGTTTAAAGTGTCATTCATGATTTCTTTACTGCTTATTTCGATTCAATCAATGAAAGAGGAGTTATATTATAAAAGCCATGTCAAATATTAACGTCATTGTGGTTTATATAGCTATAGAGTCATTAGATATGCCTCTAGAATTCTACTTTATATCACGGGTCAATCAAAGATTACAAATAAATACTAAGGAGTTGTTTGTTTCTTTTTTTTTTTGTTGTGCTTTCTATGGGGTGGGGGGGGGGTGGGGGTGGGGGGGGGGGCTTGTTCTGCACACTATCTGATGGGCTCGAACCTTACCTTAATCAATAAAACAAACAAAAAGAAACAAAAAAAAAACAATAAACAAAGGTATTTCATTAATACAAAACGCCCATCATTTTATTTAGACATTTATTGGTAGTTTTAGAGGAGTGTAAAGGATGTTTAAAACTACTCACTCCTATCATGTTTGAAAAGTTGACAGTTCACACTATCGACTGCCAGTATCGATATTCGAGTTTTTTTTCACTTATGTTTGTAAAAATATTCTTGAATATAAAGCACTATCGATGAAGATAGGACAACCATGTTGAGCAGGAAGCTTCATATAATATTCTCCTTTTAAGTGGTATTTAATCATCGGCTCTCTAAAACACAAGTTGTTTCGAATTGAGATGCACATCTAAAATACACATACAAATAAGATACAATTCTTCTTTAATGATAAAAAATATACGGCATTTATATAGAAAGGCTATGTGGTCTTGTGGTATGACACTCGCCTTCGGACCGGAACGTCATGAAATCGAGTCCCGCTCTGAGCGGCTCATATTTGAGTCCTTTAAAAAGACGCTTTACTTGCATTTACTCACCGTACTTATGTGTAAATGAGTACCTGGCCGTTCACAGGGTTATTTCGTTCGGAATACAATTGTATTATCGCCTAAACGGCATAATGTGTCTCCTCCTACATGGTAAGTGTTTCTATCTTATTTTATATCATTTTATTTGTTTTCAACGTCTCTTTGTTTACTGTTGTTCTGTCGAAAGGTTTATACTCAAAACGTCCATTGTCTGTTCCGTTCCCACCCGAAGCCTTTCTATCTTCACCTTTTTGTTAGTATTATTATGATCTCGGCTTCACGCAATCCCCATCGTTCTCTACTAAAGCTGGACTCAATTGATGATCGTGAATACAATGCTCAAATAAGGGGGTAACGATCAAGATTTGTTAAGTCACATCGAGAAAGAAACGACATTAGCGCTTTCAATCAATAGATTAGACACCTTAGAAATTTTGAAGTTTTAAACACTCAGGATATTGGTCCATTAGGTAAAATGTATTTTCCTTTTCTAGTCACTAAATAAATGACAAAAAATTGCCGTTTTCTCTAAATGTTGAAAATGCGACTGAACAGGTTTTCAAATTCATCTTATCAAAGAAACATTTAGACAAGGAAGCGGTTCTCATGTAATCGCCATTATTTAAAAACATGCTATTTCACAAGCTTAACTCTGAACGGGGAGCAAATTCATAATTATACGAGTATAATTCTTGCTATGCATTTCGCAATCTTCTAGATTCTATTTCAACGTGCATATCGAGCGTTGTCGGAACGATAGGGTGATTCTATTGTGAATCAACAGGTATTATGTAGCATGGCCATATAAATTGGTTCTGGAAATAAAAGTATTCATTGCATTTTTCATGGAGCAATTGCATACTATAAAAACATCGGACATAATACGACATTGAAATCGCGTTATTTGAATAGGCTATCATACCACTGAATAGATAGCAACCACATTTTTCAAGACATGTCCTTTATGTAGAGGGGTGTGTTTAGGACCCACTATTCATTTTTATCATTTGATGATTATAGTGGTGGTGGTGCTGGTTTTTTTTTTTAATAACTCATATTCTACAAACACAGACTCATTTCGTCGTATTTCTTTAAGACATAATTACGACCCGTTGATGGTAGAAAAGATGCACCCATTCGACTTCAACTTGTACTCGAGCGATAACGATATCAATATTTTACCATGAAAATAACAATGAATATTTGAGTGAAGAAAAATATTGAACGTAAACCAATGCGTGTTAAGATTTTTAAATCGGTTATATTCATTTTTTATACATTGCTTTCTGGGTGGGGTTCCTGAAATCGCATGGTGGGCAGGTAGGCACTTATTGTGTCTAAAATCCCCTTATATCTGTTTTCCAACATGCTTTCTGTCTATGTCTTGGGATGAGATTACTTGGTTTTGCACTGACCCTGGCCGAATACCCTAGCGGGGAGGGAAGCAGTCAAATTTATAGATTGTTTTGGGAGATGATATTTTTTGTCTTGTAAAACATCTCTGTTATGCGTTGTATTATTGTTTGTTTACATATTATACATGATATGTAAACATTTTAGTGTGATCTTCTTAGTAGGGACCTGTGCTTGTGTCTGGATGAGGCTTTTAGGTGATCTCAAACCAAGTACTTTGATAGTGTGATCTTGGGATATACATCTGTTTCCTATTTGAAGCAATTCCCCTTTGTCTTACCTTTTCTTGGGTGTTTTAATTGTAATTTTAGAACGTTTTGCTCTCACATTTTCTTCATTTTTACTGGCGCCGATATGGCCTTGATGTGTTGCAAGCGCCGAAGAAAATCCTTTAAAAAACAACAGACATCGCTTTGTTACAATACCCCACGTCTAGTAGCTCAGTGTTCACTTTGACTTTAATAGTAATACATTCGTATTCCCTGTACAAGTATTATAAACATTTATAGTACAAGTATTATAAACATTTATTGTACAAGTATTATAAACATTTATAGTACAAGTATTATAAACATTTATAGTACAAGTATTATAAACATTTATAGTACAAGTATTATAAACATTTATTGTACAAGTATTATAAACATTTATAGTACAAGTATTATAAACATTTATAGTACAAGTATTATAAACATTTATAGTACAAGTATTATAAACATTTATAGTACAAGTATTATAAACATTTATAGTACAAGTGTTATAAACATTTATAGTACAAGTATTATATCCATTTATTGTACAAGTATTATTTACATTTAAGAAATGACAACCAATAATGGTCACTTTAACACATGGCATAACATGTGACCAACGCTCTAAAATGGCATTATTTTAAGTTATAACGTCGAGCTAACTAAAAATGATAAAATTGATTGATTTTATAAGTTAGGCATCACCGTGATAGACTTTAAAAGAAATAGACATTTAAATGCGTCACCAAGCTTCTCCTTGGTCTTCTCAATGAGTTATTAATTAACCCCAAGTTTCTTCCTTTACTGGCGCTAAAAAGACGTAAACCAATGTTTTATTTATTTGCTGGTCTGTTAACACAAATTTTTATGATCTCAGTGCTGTAATGTAAATTATTCTCAAGCCAACACAACCATTATTTTCAGTTTCAGCAATCTCAAATCAAGCCCATGATTGAGTTTGGCTATCGGACCTGCAGATATGTGCACCTCAACCTAAACGTAACGCAAGAGCCGTGCACACATTTAAAAGCAGCAGGCCATTTATACAATAACAAAAGTTACAATGCCTACATTTCGGTACCCCTTCACAGTCGCATGGAGTTGAATTGTTGAATAACAGTTCTTGTTTTATTATATAAACATACCATTTAATAACAATATTCTTCTTGAATTCACGAAGGTCTGGTCACTGTATGTAAAAATGGCATCAGTTGAATCAAAATCCATTACAACTCTATTATACAATAGAATATCGTTTTGATGTAATACCCATACAACAATGATAATATGCTTTTGAATTGGAAGTTGTTGGGTGTTTATTGTATTTAAATGTGGGCTTATTACGTTTGTGTGTGTATATATGTGTGTGTGTGTGTGTGTGTGTGTTGGTGTTAGTGACGGTGTAATTGTCTGTGTGCTTGAGTGGATGTATATATTTTAATATGTGGATGTCCTAAATTGCGTATAGATTGTTAACAATTGCGTATGGTGTGTGTTTGTGTATTGTATAATGAGGATTGTGATCCTACGTCCTTTTCACAATAATATATTATTAAAAATATCGATTTTACCCCATTCATGTATACGATATTGTCAGCACACATCGATAACATCTGGTTTCAATGAAGCCATATTACTGCCGTACTCTGAAAATACACATTTAGAAAAAAAATTAGGCCAGAAAATTCGTCCTTCAAATATCGATTAAAATGACCCTAACTTGTCCAAAATAAAAAACCCAAACAAAACAAAGGAAGAAAAATGAGACTTCATTGACAGGATGGGGGTAATTTTTAGCGATTGATGTTTAAAGGACAAAATGTTTTTTTTAATGTTTTGTTTTGTTTTCAGAGTGCGCCAGCCAAATAATAATTTTGTCTCACCATGTAAAAGATCCGTCCGTGGTGTAAGCAGAGAATATTGTTGTTAAGTAGGATGCCTGGGTAAGGTCTGCCACTTGCTGTGTCTTCTATTCCCTATATATCTGTTTTCTCTTTCTATGTTGCTCTGTGTCTTTGTTTTTGATTGTGATTGCTCGGTTTTTTTCTCCATGGTGCTGACGGGGATATTTAGCTGGGAGAGAGACCGTCTACCTTTTTTTCTTTTTTTTTTTGTCTTTTGAGAGATGGTATGATCTTTCCTTGTAAATCATCTTTCTGTTACCTTTATATTCTATTATACTAATTAGCTTTGCCTACTGTGCATTGTACTTTGCAAACATTTGAGTGTATCCTTCATGGCGGGATCCTTTGCTTGTTCCTGGAAGCGACCTTTAAGCAATGTCAAAATTTGCATATCATTGGATTTCTCAAGGGATCTTCTGTTCCCTATTTGATCCAATCCGCTTTGTATTCCTTTTTCTTCGGTGCTTTTACAATCATATCTACAATATCCCTTTATAATCTTCCTTTTAATTAGCGCTGAATCCCTAATAGTATAACAGTCGCCGTATCATCATCATCATAGCCAACCTCCACCTTTTCATGCTTCCAGCTGTTCTCCAGAGTTTTGCCTGTGCTCTGTCCAGTGATACCCATTCACTCGGTTCCGTAGGGCAGTTATTCTCTCGGATATTATTATTTTAAAAAATTCTCTCGGATATTCAACGGTTTCATTTGCATGATTGTCCCACTCTCTCCACGTGAATAGTCTGTATACAGTTGTATGATCAAGGTTGGTGCTTTCTTCCGTCATGAAGCTCTTTCTCGACTTCATTCTACTCGTCGTTGGGTTGTGGTCATAGAGGGGGTACCTTGTGTCAATTTTCTGTTTATATTTCTGGGCTTTGGAAGAAGTGGCTCTTCGAATGTGGGGAGGTGCAATGCCAGCCAGCCGATGGAGAAATGGAACTGCAGTCGGTTTCAAGTTGCCAGTAATGATCCGGCAGGTGTTATGTAGCTCTGGGTCAATCGTTATGGCATGGCAGGATCTTGCCCAGACTTATGAGGCGTATTCGGCTGATGAATAGCAGAGGACTAGTGTGGTTGACCTGTTTTTGGATCTACTCTATTAATGTATGACCAGCTTTATCTATGATGATGATGATGATGATGATGGTGGTGGTGGTGGTGGTGGTGGAGATGATGATAGTTTGACATTTTATATAGAGCATTTTCACTCATGAGGTTACCGTTGAAATTAGTTCAAGTAAATTAATTTCCACCATCTCCTCTGACTGGCAAATTGACAACGAACTGTATACTGTATACGGCATAACGTCTGTATTATTCTATCTTTTCTTATTTAATTGGATCGAAATCCGTTTAGAATGCTTCTCACTTAATTTAAGAGAAATAAAATAGAAACGACTAATGATATGGTGATTTTAAACGCGTTTATTTGCTGATCTTTTGAAAATAGAGATTACTGTTATGAATACCTAATAATAATGAAGATATAATAATACTGATGAAATCAACAACAACAACAACAATAATATTATAGTAATAATAATAATAATAATAATAATAATAATAATAATAATAATAATAATGATGATGATGATGATGATGATGATGATGATGATGATGATGATGATGATGATGATGATAATGATGATAATAATGATAATAATAATGATAATAATAATAATAATTATTATAATAATAATAATAATAATAATAATAATAATAATAATAATAATAATAATAATAATAATAATAATAATAATAATAATTCGTTAATTTTCACTTGGTATAACAATTTATGATTACTGTAATATATGCAAAGAGGGACTTCATTATACAGATTGAATTTTACAGACATTTCTCTTCTTCCCACCACCTCCACCCCCCCCCCCCCCCCCTCTCTCTCTCTCTCTCTCTCTCTATATATATATATATATATATATATATAATATATAATATATATATATATATATAATTTATCTATCTATCTTTCTCTTTTCCCTCTCTCTCTGGGTGTGTCTTTTTTACGAAACCCGCCGAAACCCAGTCCCAGGTTCACTCCCCAATGGTGTACACTTCCCTGAGTTCCAAGTTCACTCCCCACTGCCACCTACTTCCCATAACTTTGTCGGGATTCGTCGGGTTTCGGCGGGTTTCGGCGGGTTTCGTAAAAAAGACACACCGCTCTCTCTCATGTGTGCGCGCACACACATTTATGTATGATACACACATACATACAACATAATTTACAGGTTCAAATCATTTTCAATTTGTTTTATAAGTGGTTGTCTGACATATCGATCTAACAATAAATGACCAAGCAACGTTAATGTCAACTAACCCCAAGGAGGAAATTAGGTTTGTTTCCGAAGGGTAAGTGTCAAGTAGCCATACAACCACATCACACGTGCCTGATTAGGTACTCGGTTGTTTTGTTATTTTTACAGAGGAAAACCATCTGCTGGGCTAATATCAATAGACCTAGTAATCGGAAGTCAGCATAACGTGCCTAAGGGAAGTACCTATACCTGATTACTTGTACTTGTACAAAGTCAAAGTCATGTCAGGGCTCTCGTTTTTACCCATTGTTTTCTACTTTTGTTTTATATTTTTCTTCTCAGTGGATTTCTTTTTATTTTATTTTCTTTTGGCAATATTTATCTCCATAGTTTGGCATCGTATGATATAAGCAATAAATGCCATTACAACCCAATTATATCTATTTGAAATCATAAGGACCAATCCGATTTTTTGATAGTTATAAAAAGTTGAATGTCGTCAAAAGGTGAAAGCTGTTCATTAAATATATCAATGATGGGTGAAAAAAAACAGCTGACACTCGACTTATGACCTTTATGTCTCGGGTTCAGATTCCACTATGTGGGCGGTGTAGATTTAAGTTAATGGAAATGGCCTTCTACTCACATATTTTCACTCTAGTAAGGTGTAAATTGAGTACCTAGCCGATAACTAATGTTGTCTCTCTCGTTTAAAACAAACCCCTAATATACCTTTAGTGTGATGTCTCGCCAAACATGATAATTGTTGCTGTTGGTTTTATGATTTATTAAAAAGCTCTATAAGTCTCATATTGATTATACATCTTTCTACTAACCTTTCTGTCGTACTCTGGAAAGGCACATATTTAAAAATTTGGCCAGAGAAGTCGTCCTTCAAATATCGATTGATTCACAGGACCCTCCATTCTGGCAAAAGCTCTCAAACTTCACGAGTTATGGCAGTTAATTAGTTAATGCTCTTTTTGTGATGATTGCCGTTCTCTTAGTATTTTTAATGGGGGTAATGTTGTAAGCTATGGCTAGGATCGGCCTCATCTGTCTCATTCAACCTTTACTTGAGGGATCCTATTTTACTCTAAAACTTTTTTAAATAATTACATTTCCACTATCTAAGCACTCACAGCAATACTATCTAAACCAGTTTATTTTTGCCAGTATTTCTCTAGTGCACTAGTGCAGTAGCCCGGTCGTTGAATGGAAATACAATTTTGGTCATTTCATTGCTGCAGTTATAGAAAAGCGTTTTGTTGTTTCATATTATTTTTTGCAGTTGAGCTATTGCTGAGCTAATCAAATCACTGAAAAGGTAGGTTGCTTTCGTTGGAGAATAAGAATCTCAAATAATAAATATATAGCATAAATTAAGTTGAAAACGTCTACTTTTCTTAAATTGTAATCGTCATAACGATTCTCCAATCAATTTCCTATCTCCTTATGTAATCATCTGGAACACCAGTGGTAAATACTAATTAAAATTACCTTGGGTAAAATAAAGGAAGAGAATGAAAAGGTTGATTTTCTGTTTCAATATTAGAAGATTTGGATTTCGTAGTTTAATCATTATGATGTCATTATTACTCTTTACTTTACTATTAATGGAATGGTCACGGCGCAGAACAGTTCTACTGACCTTAATTATAGACAGACGAACTGGGGACTTGGTGGTAAGAAGGTTTAGTGGGGGGGGGGGGGGGGGGGGGGCATTGAGGAGAGACGTGCTTCTCTATCGGAGATGTCCGCCAGGCGTACTTCCGGTATAGGGCGATAAACAGACGTCGTCATTGATTGACTCTGTCGCAAGTATTTGCCTAGAGGTCTTTTCACTACATTGGTAAATTTATATTTATGCCAACCTTATAGATTTCTATTTACAAGGAAATGCTTTAGGAAAAAAAAATCAAAACGAAAACAAAACAAAACAAACGAAAAAAATCCCAGCTAGACTCTTCGTCATTGCCCAAATGAAAACAAAAGTTCGGATATTTTTGCTTATAGCTAAAGGTACCTATTGCTCAATTTGTATCCCAATCGACTCACAAGAAAGGTGACTGATTTCAATCTGTGATGACAGAAAGCAATTCTTTAGTTTCATTTAACGCTACAGAAACCCGGTTTAACTTGGATTCAAAATCGTCATAACTCTGATGATAAAAAAAAGAAAGATTTTATGTTTACTTTCAAAAGCTATCCACATGATAATGTCTAATATAGAAAGTCCAATTAAATGTTACAATATTGTGCTCTGTGATATAACCTATTCATAGCTGGTTCTAGTAAATGGAACGCGACCAATAGCTTAATGAAAGTCAGTATTTTAGAAATATATAAAATTAAATGTATTTTATATGATATTTTATTAATATGGCCGACTGCTTAAGGCATTGCTCTGTGACCTGGGATGTCCCGCTTCAGGCACTTTCGGGTTTTTTTTTCATTGGACAAGATTATCAGTCATTTACTCATTTTAGACTGAACATGTGATTCCTGTTGCCGTCAGACGTTTTTAGACATTTTTTTCTTTTGATATATTGCAAGTCTTTATTGTCACAAGTTAGGAACAGATGCGAATTGCCAAACAGATCGGTATAAAAGTTACATGTAAATGCGCACCAAAAATATAGATATTTAATTCACATAAGCGTCGCTTCGCAGCAGTTGTCGCAAGAAAAGTTCACGCTCAGGGAGCGTGATTTGAAATGTCACAAACCTGTAATTCGACCAAAGATGACCACTTTGCACAAAATTGTTCGACTGAGATCAGAATATTATGCGGGATGGCTTGTTGTTTACAGACGAATCACCGTTTTTTAGTTAATGCCAGACACACACGAACTACGGGTTATCGACGCCGAGGTGAACGTTTCAATCACCAAACCACCATTGGAATAAAAAAAAAATCGAGCATATTATAGAACTGTAATTGTATGGAGAGTAATAGTTGGTGGTAGAAAAACAGCTAATATGTATCAACCAATGACTCAACTCAGACCTTTACATCAGTGATATTCTTTAACCCTTTATTTGCAATCAGAAGAATCAAATAGTGATATTCCAATTTGATAACGTTTCGGAACATAGACTGGACAAATGGGTGCTTTCCTAAACATTTCAAAAGTAAAGGTGATGAACTGTGTCACCTGACATGAATCCCATTGAGCATAACATGGGGATTTTATGAAAGGGAAGCTAATTTTTTTTAAATAACAAAAAGACAAGAAGCTGTATAAAATTCGAAGAATTATTCGACAGACTTAATTCAATTTGGTGATATACCCGCAGAAACAGTCAATCAGCTAACATCATGGGGCAAACTTGATCAATTCTAACAGTGGAATAAAAAATCTGGAAGTGCGTCAGATATGCCGGTTTCAATTTTGTGCTCCGATTTCGCAAAATTGATTTTCACAAATTGGATTTGAATATCTGCAAAGATTCAACAGTTTACACAAATTCAATAAATCATATACCAAAAGAAATCCAGTTTTGTCTAGTTTACAAACATGTATATTATTTCATTGTATTAGTTCCATTCAGTATTGAATTATTAGCGGAATAAAACTGTTTGGTTTCTTTTGTAAAGACTGTAATATATATATATATATATATTATATAATATATATATATATATATATATATATATATATATATATATATATTCGTCTATGCATTCAAATTGCTTGTATGAAAATTAGTTTGTTCACCACTTGTTCTTTATATAGTTTAAGGTTGGAACACAGCTATATGCATAGGAGGGGTCTTCTGACCACCCATGGTGGGCAAAAAGGTCAACTGGTTTGTCTTCTACCCCAATACATGTTTTCAATTTACAAGTTGCTCTATATCTTTGTTCTGGTTTAAGATTGCTCAGGATTTTTCCTTGGCCCGGCGATATCCTTAGCTTGGAGGGAGACAGTTATGGGTAAACTATTTTATATTCAGAGATTTTTTTCCCTTGTAAATCGTCTTGAGGATATATACAAATATAACTATTAAATATTGGTATTGTCAAAACTGCTCTTTGAACCAGTCAACCTTTTACTTCCTTTTTTTGGTATTTCTAACTTCAGATCTACAACTTTTCATTTATAACATCTCCTTCATACTAGCGCTAAACTGACCTGATAGTGTCGAATAGTGGTAACGCCTATAGAAAGAAAAAGCCATACGCCTTTTTCTCATGGTAAATGCAGCGATTTTTCATGTCAAACTCTGTTTATTATACCAATAAAAGGCTTTAATATTTTAGAAAATTACACGCAATTTAGCAGTCTCCATATCATCAAGCCATTGGTTTGTGTATCAGACAAAAATGGAAGCCAACGACCAAGATTTGGTACACATGTTTAATTGTACTTAATTCCGTAAAAGAAACGTATCTATAATTAATCTAAATCATCGCGCTGATCAATTATCGTGTTGAATGTCGTACAATTGACCAACCACTTTTATTTGAGAGAAAAACATCTTGGTATTTCTAACTTTTGACCTGAAAAATGGTGCCAGATGAAAACTGAGAATAAAAAGTCATGGGATCAGTGGCAAACTCAGGATCCAATTGACACGACACCCTCCGCCTGGCTGAGAGATAGATAGATAGATAGATAGAGAGAGAGAGAGAGAGAGAGAGGGAGAGAGAGAGAGAGAGAGAGAGGGAGAGAGAGAGAGAGAGAGAGAGAGAGAGAGCAGCGAGCAGTCGACACGTCTAATTTTAAGTGCTTTGATCGTTTTTAAAGCGTGTTATATGATTCATTTTCACCCATGTTTTTTAAATTCAAATCTTACGATATTTTAAAAAACACATTATTTTTTTTTCATTTCTAGTTTATTTCATTTGATTCTGAAAGTTATAAGATATTATACAACTTAAAATAGAGATATATTGTTAAAAAGATCAAGACATGACGTCATTGCTATTTTAAGAAGATCTTTTTATTAGGTTTTGTAAGACTGCGTCAAAACAATGTCGTTGGAAATAAGGTATGATAATGATATTTTGATTAACGAAATGTTCAACTTTTATTTGCGTTATTAATTAGAAACGGATTAATCATCGTTTCAAATTTGCAATTGTTCACATTCTTATGTTTTCTTTGCGAAATAAAAAAACAGGTCTGGATATTAACCCTTAATGGCTATATTGACGTTTCTCCCAGTTTTTAATTAATTAATTTTATCTATAGCCACAAACATGTTCACCAAGAACGGTGGAAGCTCATATTTCATCATTGTTACGCAATTTTTGTGAAAATGCCCTTTGTGTGCCAACACGACTCATGGTAAGGTTCTTGTCTCTCAATCCAATAGTTCGGTGGGGTTCCTGACCTCCAATAGTGGGCAGGGAGGCACTTACTGTCTTTTCTTTCCCCTTATATCTGTTTTTCAATATGCTTTCTGTATTAGTCTTGGAATGAGATTACTTGTTTTTTTCCTGGCCCTGGCAGAATACCCTAGCTGGAAGTGAAACAGTCAAATGCATAGTTATCTTTTGGGAGATGATATTTTTCCCTTGTAAATCATCTCTTTGTAATGTATCATTAAATTTGTTATTTTGAATGGATAATGTAAGCATTTGAGTGTATTCCTCTTTGTTGAATCTTGTGCTTGTGTCCGGATGAAACTTTTAGGTGATCTCATAGTACACTGATAGTATGCTCTTGGAAACTACACCTGATCCCTATTTGTCCCCAGTTCCCCTTTGTCTTTCTTTTTCTTGAGTGCTTTAATTGTAATTCTAGATCTTTGTACTATCCATTTTCTTCCTTTTTACTGTCGTTGATATAACCTAAATGTGTTGCAAGTGCCTAAAAACCCTTCAAAAGAAAACAAACAATGCAAAATCTAATAGCATCAGGTTCGCGCCCCGCCATGGTAATTTTTAAATAAGACAACTCTTCTTAACCCATGACAGGGCCACTGATTTTACCCAGAGTTGTCACATCCATAGAAAAAAGCCCCCAAGCAATAACGCTCATACACCATGCCCAGCAGTTAAATTACTGAATGTCGTAAAATTGACCGATTCATATTTTATGTTTTTCACCCACCACCTCAAAACGGTATTATATCGAGATGGTTGAATGATAAAGTGCACTTTTATTTTGCAGGCCTGATAACCAAAAAATAACCAAAATTGTTATGGGCTCATTGTTGTAATGGAAATACTCTTAAACCAACGCAAAATATTGTCCATTACAATGATGTTAATCAAGCCCATAACATTCCGTTCGGTTATGAGACTTGCAAATATTATGTGTGCACGTCGATGAGAACCAATATAAATCTTTAGACTGACAAAAATAAAATGTCATGTCACATTTCTGAATCCTGATCGTGCGGCTATGTGGTCTAGTGTTATGACACTCGCTTTTGAGTGGGAGTTTCCTCACTTCGAGCCTCGCTCGGATCATAGTAAAGTCATTTGAGAAAGCTCTTTATTCACATTCTATCACCTTTCTCATGTGTAAAATGAGTACCTTGCCGTTAACAGCGTTGTCTCTGTCCGAAAAAAAATTGTAACATTGCCGAACAGGTGTCATGATGTCCCGTACTAAATGGTAAATGTTGCTGTTGGCTAGGGGCCCATTGTAAAGCGCTTTGAGCCCATTTAGTGGATATTCCACTCTATAAAAGGGCAATAGTTATTATTATATTAATAATAAGATTCGATTTATTTGGCATCTGGTTCATCCCGACTCGATACTGGTTTGAGTCGATTGGCACAACGGCATTATGTTGGGTGCGACGTGAACTTATTGCAGGTCTGATAACCCAAATGGGCTCATTGTTGTAATGGAATTCTCAAAATATGACCAATACAACAATGTTTAAGTAGGCCCATAAGTGGGTTCGGATGTCAGACCTGCATATATGGCACATTGGTAGGGTGCAATTTAAATGCCTAAAATTGATTTTTTACTGCCCAATGTACGGAATTCGGTTTCTATTATGTTTGGGCGGGGAGAATAACTCAAGTTTCGTAAAGTGACATAAACTACCTACTCTTGCGATATGACACTCGCCTTTGGATCAAAAGGTTCCTGGGTTCGAGTCCCACTCTGAGCGGTGCATAGTTGAGCCCCTGGAAAGTCTCTTTGTTCACATTCTCTCACAGTACTCATGTCTAAAATGAGTAGCTGGCCGTTAATAGCGATGGCTCTGTCAAAAATTAATTTGTAATATCGCCAAACAGGTGTCGGTACGTCTTACATGTTAAGTTTTGCTATTGGCTAGGGATCCTTTGTAAAGCGCTTTGAGCACGTTAGGGGATATTGCGCTAGACCAAAGTTTGAAATAAATAAATTGCATTTTCCTTTCTTCATCCCATAGGGGAAATGTGTCTTATGGTCTATTCCAAGGAAAGACTGAAATAACAGAGGCGTCAGCCGCTGTGCAGCGCCAAATTGAGCTAGGGCGAGGTGACTTGCTCAAGGCTAAACAGCGCAGCGGCAGGTGATCGAACTTGATAACTTTAGGGTACGTAGGAAAGACCGTAACACTGAGCTACTGCTGCCCGTTCATGGTTAGTGTCATTTTAAGATTGAAATTACTTTTTGGTACCTGCTTCACCCTGACTTAAAATCGTTTTGAGGTAATCTGTCACATTTATTTATTATTTCATTTCCCTTCTTGAAAAACATCCCCCTTTATCTGTTTTCCAACATGATTTCTGTCTCGGAATGACATTTCTTGGCTTTTTCCTGGCCCTGGCCTGATCCTTGCTCGGTCAAATGTATTGTTAGATTTTTTGGAGAAGATATTTTTGTCTTGTAAATAATCTCTGTTATGCACCATTATGTTTTGCTCTACATAATATATGATTTGTAAGCATTTGAGTGCAGCCTATTCCTCTTAGTGGGGACCTGTGCTTGTTTCAGGATGAGACTTTTAGGTGATGACAAACTAAGTACAATGATAGTGTACACTTGGAATCTACGTCTTTTTCCTAATTGAACCAATTCCCCTGTCTTACTTTTTCTTGGGTGCTTTAATTATAATTTTAGAACTTTTGACTATCTCATTTCTTCCATTTGTACTAACGCTGATATGACCTAAATATGTTGCAAGGGCCAAGAAAAAAACACCCTTAAAAACAAACCCAAAAAATATAGAGAGTTACAAATGCCAACAAAGTGTTTCCCAAAAATAAGGGCTTGTTCAATTTTACAACAATTAGTACAACTAATGGGCGTGTGTGTGTCGGATAACCATACTTAACTTTTACTTTACTTTAAAAAAGTATACCCCAAAAAATAATAAGAATATAAAAATGACAAATTTAAGAGCAGATACTGGTGTAGGATAAAAAGAATGAAAAAATGTGTATGAATCAGTACCAGGGGTGGAGTTTTTTTCTTGTATTTTTCGTTCTTGCATTGTCTGCCACTGATTTAGACTCACTTTTTGATGTTTTTTAAAATACATGAATGGTAAGTTTTGTTATTAGTTTAGTTGAGTCGAACACGACTTGTAATGGTTCGAGGCTAAAAATGGTTCCTAATCAATACTTTTTCTTGCCCGTCCTTGTCTCGTCTTCTGATGACAGGTGGTAATTTAAGTATATTGTTAATGATGTCAGATTGTTTTGATTCATCTCTCCATGTTTTCCAATTCTGTCTGGTATTTTAGATAACATTGAATCTCTCTCTCTCTCTCTCTCTCTCTCTCTCTCTCTCTCTCTCCCTCTCTCTCTCTCTCTCCTTCTGTGTGTGTGTTTGTTTCTCTCTCTCTCTATCTATCTCTCTCTCTCTCTCTCTCAGTGTGTGTTTATCTAATTATCTCCATCTCACTCTATGTCTGTCTATCTTTACTCTCCCTCTCTCTCTCTCTCGTTCTCTCTCTCTCTGTCTGTCTCTCTCTTTCTCTTTCTTCTCTCACTCTCGTCACCCTCTCTCATTCCCTCTATTTCTATATAACTACTTACCTATTTATTTATCCTGCTTAACCATCAACCTATCTGTCCATCTATCTATCAACATATATATTTACTCTCTCTCTCTCTCTCTCTCTCTCTCTCTCTCTCTCTCTCTATCACTAATATATAAAATATATATATATATATATATATATATATATATATATATATAAACTGTGTATGTGTATAAATAAAATATTTGAATTAGTATTGACAGGTTTCGTGCCTTTTACTTTTGGCAATCTTCGGGGGATAAAATCGTTATTTGTTGTTACTATTATTTATAATTGTGTGTTATTTCGTATATCCTGTAATGTTTTTGTGTTGAGACTGTTGAGATTCCCAACACTAAAACATCACAATTAGGCCAGATTCATTTTACTTTCTGTATCGATAAATTGATGTCGAGAAGACAATTCTTTTAAAATTCACAAATCGAGGTCATCGTGTTCAAACGCGATACACGAAGTAAACATTTTCTGTCCAACATTTTTAAATGTGTTTTCCTAGCATTTCCATCAAGAGGTTCTCTAGCGGTGTAAAACTTTAAGGTTTCAGATGACATTTATAATTAACACTCGTATCATTCCCCCATTTAATGGATCTATAATGAAACGCGAACTAAATTGAAAACAATAATTTAATTGTGATGTCGTCTACCTACTTGATTGTTCTTTTCAGAAAACAGTATTATAGAAACTCCTTTCTTTCTCTGCTCATCTTGATAAAATATTCGCGGGTGGTTGGATGGGAGCATCACCCTTGAATCATATACCTATGATGTTCGCATGGGTGTACGATCCGATAGTGATGTCGTTTCTTCTTCTCTTTACTAGCCTATCCTGCTTCTTTGGTTTGTGATTGTATTTTTGACAGGGGATATTTTTTTTCTGTAAATCTTCTGCCTGTTTGTTCTTGGTTATTTATAATTTAGCTTATGATATCTTTAGGTTATGATTTTGATTTACATTTGTACTATTTTTGTTAGATTGCTTGTTTTTTTTGTTTCAGCGGTCTCTCATATAACCTCAATTGTGTTGGAAGAGACCTAAAGCAACAAACAAACAAACAAAAAAATATTCCGAGATGAAGATATTGGATTGATGAGACGGTTTCATACCAATTCATTCGTTATAACGGGTGGGACACATAGGAAAATATGGCAAACAATTACAGTATTCAACACACGGAGGAATGATTGAGCGAGTTTTTTGCACTCGGGTACATTCTTCTGTAAAATTTTTAGATATAGTAATTTACCAGTCAAGAGGTCCAAGGCACGTGTTCTATAAGAACCAAATTCTATAGTAGTATCAAGCATATGCACATGCTAGATGCTAAGTTAGCCAACGTAGGAACTGGTCCTGGGGTTGACTTTGTCCGATAGCCAGATCGCCAATAAAAATAAAATCAAAATGCCTTATCCGTCCTAAAGAGGACATTTTTCTTTCGGGTCCCTTCCAACTGAAATAAACAATACATACACCAGCCGCAGTACAACGCCACGAATTGATCTCGGTGCCTTTTGGCTCTGAAGCATAGATCCTACCAGTGTTCTGGGCTCCCCCCCCCCCCCCCCCCCCCGATTATGGCTTGAAACCCCGTCGTGTTTATTTGATAATAGCGACGCATTGCCGTTTTCACCATGAGAACAGAGACAAGGATGCCCAAGTGCCATGGCTGTAACTGCTCTGTTGCATCGTTGTAAATTGTCTTGTCGAAACAATGATTAGACATTGCTAGACGACAGGTTATACTCAATGTGCTGGAGTCGGACGATTTATTTGAAGAAGGAGGAGGAGGAGCAGGAGGAGGAGGAGATGAAGATAACGATGATGATGATGATGATGATGATGATGATGATGATGATGATGATGATGATGATGATGATGGTGTTGGAGGTGGTGATGGTGATCGTGATTACGAAGAAGAAGAAGAAGACGACGACGACGACGACGACGACAATGGTCTTTAATTAAGTCTGTCATTATTCTGTTGACCTTTTTATTTTATAATTCTAAAAAACAAATAATTGAAAAGAAAGCTCGTCATCTGTATTAATTTCTTTTTCTTGGGCACAACAAAAAAGTTAATTGACAAAAAACACAAGAAGACGCATGTCTATAATATATATACATATATATATATATATATGTGTGTGTCTGTGTGTCTGTGTGTGTGTGTGTCTGTGTGTGTGTGTGTGCATGTGTATGTTTGTGTGGGTAACTGGATTGAAACTGTAATTCTCTGAAATCTTCGATCCTGTTTTGTAAAAGTTTTATTAACCTTTCCATCTCACCCTTTCTCTCTCTCTCTCTCTCTCTCTCTCTCTCTCTCTCTCTCTCTCTCTAATTTTGTGTGTGTATGTGTGTGTGCACGGCCATCAAAGTTCCATCAAAGCATAAAACTAAGTAACGATTTTACCTACATGATCACCACTACAATTCATTCAGAATATCATAGGACACAGGATATACCATAAATAACCAAAACAATTTAGGACAAAATTAGCTTAAACTATATAGGAAAATGTAAAAAAGAAGTGTAAAAATGTAATATTAAGTTGTTTTCTTTTGTGTGTATGTGTGTGTTTGCATTTTTGTGAAGGTTTTTATGTGAGCATTTTCATGTACGTATGTGTGTGAGACAGATAGAGGAAAAAAAAACAAACAAAAAAACAAAAGGAAAATAAGTTTTCTGACCAAAATGAGTTCAGGGCTGTATAACACAAATTATCCCTTATCACTTATTGACAAGAGAAATGGAAGGTGTTGGAATAAATGATATTGGTTTTTCACATGTGACATGACATGAACAACCCGAGGTCATGCCAAGACGAGGCTCCCAAAATGTATTTTAGAAAATCAAATATTGTGCGAAGAACAAGCCTCTTTGGCTCCGACAATTTTTCATTATACATTTTTATATCTCAATTTTATTCTTGATAAAACTGCATTCCTGATGTTTAAAAAAATGCTATTAGAATGGCTGTTTTGAAGAACAGAGAGGACGATGTGTGTGTGTGTGTGTGTGTGTATGTGTGAGAGAGAGATAGATAATGTGTGTATGTGTGTGTGTATGTGTCTGTGTGTGTGTGTGTGTGTCAGGCTTGAAAAGATGGGACTGTGACAGTTGTGAGATCCTCAATCTTGTGCAATCGACCGTAATGATCAGCCATTTGACTTTATTGTATCCACACTGAAAAAATAATTGATGGAAATGAATGTCGGCCTATTATACTTGTTTAAAGAATTTGTAGTCCCCACAAAGATCACAAAAAGTAACTCAAATCTAAAACTTGACACCTCCAACATTCGCTGTTGAGGCAGGAGTTTCCCAATTAAAAAGGTCAAGGACTAAACTGTAGGAACAACAACTATAAGTAAACGACATCACCGACCTTGCCGAATGTCGTTCAGAAGGAAAGTCAGCATATGAAGAAGACCGAGAATATATATATATATATATATATATATATATATATATATATATATATATATATATATATATATATCGTGTTGGATAAACTATGGTATGAATAGTGCTCGACATGTAACAATGGAGCGAATTATATATATATATATATATATATATATATATATATAGAGAGAGAGAGAGAGAGAGAGAGAGAGAGAGGACGAAAGAAAGAAGAGAGAGAGCGAGAGCAAGAGAGAGAGAGAGAGAGAGAGAGAGAGAGAGAGAGAGAGAGAGAGAGAGAGAGAGAGAGAGAGAGAGAGAGAAATAACGCAATCGAAAGGCACTTAGTTTCGAACCGTAAATTATAATACTAAGCCCTGTATACCAAATTGAGTGCTTAATCGTGTTCTACTGACTGACGAACCTACAGAAACTCACGCAAATGAGTTCGGTTCTTAATCATGGATTTTTAATTAATTCTATTTTTATTCACTTACCATTTTTGTTATTGTGAGCTTTTTAAAAATGTCTCTGTTTTTTAAAAAATTACCATCATTTAAAATGGTCTAAATTTAATTTACCATCTTGGTAAAGGTTGGATTGAATTATTTTGCGGAATGTTTTGTCCGTCTACTGTTTGTCATTAATTTTCGCCGACAGTTTCTAGTTTTTAAAGGTTTTTGGTAGATATAATTTTTTAAAATTGAGCTTTAAATAGCGCAATATCCACTAAATGTGCTCAAACCGCTTTACAAGGGGTCCCTGGTCAACAGCAAAATTTAACATGTAGGACGGGACATGACGCCTGTTAGGCGATATTACAATTTTTCGGACAAAGACAACGCTGTTGACGGCTAGGTACTCATTTTACACCTGAGTACGGTGAGAGAATGTGAGTAAAGAGCCTTTTCCAAGGACTCAACTATGTGCCGAGCGCGAGGCTCGAACCCAAGACCTTCCGATCCAAAATCGAGTGTCATACCACAAGACCACATAACCGCACGTATATATACGATAAAGCAGATTACATATTCGTCTTTTATAACGTTTTTATTTTCTATCTCAGCCGCTATTTTAAAACCCTTGAAAGTCGCATCAATACAGATTTCACTATAACTCATAAAATAAAAACCGTGATAAAAGACAGTCATTTAGTATCTTCTATGTCTAAGGCTGGTCTGAACACACCTTTGTAACAATATCTCAAAGCACCTGTGAACTCTCTGCCTGCCATGTTGTTTATTTAAATATTTATATTTAAACGATATTATTTCCACAGCCTCTCCAATCAATATATTGTCAGAATTCAGAATAAACAATCTGAGTCGATGTTGAGAGATGATCGATACTGGTATTTGGTACGTCTATATCGAACTTTATTTCGAATACCCGATTGCAGAAATTCTCATTCGAGACTATTTATTTGATATGTGTAAAGTTGGAACATTTATTACGTTACCTTTTTTTCATAATTGCAATTTCCAATTCAAATAGTTTAAGAAGTCATATTCAAATGGTTTCAACAACAGCAACGACAAAACTATAAAAACCGATATTAGAATAGTTACCAGTTGTCCACCCTTTTGAAGACACCTCTGCTTTGTATAAAGTTCATAGACTCTTTAATAAAAAAAATCAAACACTTTGTTTTTAAATTTACGAGTTTACTTACTATAATGCTTAAATCGATGGCATTTCGTACAATAGCGCGCGCATGCACACACACACACGCATGCGGGCGCACACACACACACACACACACACACACACACACAAAACACATAACATGATATAGCACCTCTTTATTGTTTAATTTTCCTTTCCTTTACATACAAACATATTTTGAAAAGATATGAATATTATTATAGCGCTTCTCCAAGGATTCAGCATGCTCTAATCCATATAGTACAAGTATTCTGTTCGGCGTCCTTTTGTACTAGCACTCTTACAATGTCAATCACTGCTTATGCATACCGGAGTCAGTTGACGAGCAATGTAAGTGAAATGTCTATCCCATGGACTCAACGCTGGGAATCACTACTCAATTTAACAACATTCACCACCCCAGTCATGTGCACGACTGGGCTTGTTACCAAACTTTGGTTTACAAACACGGATTGGATTTCAATATCAGTACTTGGAAATACCCGGTAGTTCGAAATATCGGATATTACCCATCACTCAATGCCAACCATCCAGGCTCTCGTCTTCGAGGACACGTGCACTTCCATTGTTAAAGGGAATGTAGTATCATCATTTACGGTATTCTATTTAATTACTGCCCTGTAGATAACGATTGCTGATGCAATGATTATTATTTCTGGCATGGCAGCCATTTCCCGTTTTGTTTGCTTTCAATGTTTGGGCAGCATGGTGTGTGAACAAACTTTTTTTTATTACCTTTTTCTTATTATTGCATCTTCAATGTGCAGAGACGTAATTATTTATATGAGTCAGGGGTGCCTTGGACTCCTTCGCATCTTAGAATAAGTAAAAAAGACAAAAAGTAAAAACTTCCTTTATTCATTCTGAGGAAAATTTTCTTCGTTTTCAATATGGAAAATTGACTGAAGGTAATAAAGGGACCCATCACAGGAACGACAATACCTTATTCCCGATGCCCCCTTTCGCCCCATTCCCCCCATCCATCTCTCTATTGATGATATACGTTTGGGTAAAATACTCACGACTTCCACCAGTCGGATAAAATAGCAACGGAATTGACGTCACTTATCTCCTTGTTATTTATTTTAGACAGCCATGCTGATGATGTATTATATCAATCACACTTAAGCGTTCGAGGTTTCACATAGTTTTCTGTAATGGCACGTTGTATCGGCTGGCGAATGATGTGAGTGTTTTTACCTAAACGCATAAGCACAAATTACGAACCAACACAAGACTTGCATTTCAAAATACATTGATGTGAACATTTCCTTGGTCCAATAACAATCATTCAGCATGCTATATGCGCTTAAGAATCCAGCTTCATTTTTGCACTCTTACAAAATCCGCGCATGCCTATAGTGCACTCATTCACACCTGAGTCGAGTGAAGTAATATGTTTAAAGTGTCTAACTCATAACACGAAGTTAGCGCCATCACTTGTCTCCTTGTTATTTATTTTAGATAGCCATGTTGATGATGTATTATATCAATCAGACTATTAAACATTCGAGGTTTCACATACTTTTCTGAGTTGGCACGTTAAATCGGCTGGCAAATGATGTGAGTGTTTTACCTAAACGCATAAGCACAAATTACGCACCAACACACAGAATTATGAGTAACCTTAAACGTTGATAGTCTGATTGATAATATCATAATAGTTTAGTGAGAACAAATAATCCAAATGGCTATCTGAAAACTGTAACAAAGAGCGGAGTGGTCAACTTTGATCCTTCATATTGATGCTATGTGTTAAGTTAAAAAGCTCATAACAACAACCAGCCAGTCTGATATAACGTACCAGTACACAAAACTATATGTGTATGTGAAACCTTAAACGTTTATAGTCTGATTAATACATTTCAGTGGCTACTAATGAAAATGGCTGTCTAAAAATAATAACAAAGAGCTGAGTGACGTCAATGTTGGTCCTTAGATAAAGTCTTTATTTCTACACAAAACAGCATAGCAATTTTTTTTTAAATGTTTTGCTCATTAAAATGACCATAAAATTGTCAAAAATGTTGAAATCTAACACTTTAAAGAAATATCCAGTTTGCCATTTTTCTCACATTGAAGATTACTATAATCTACCGAAATAAAAAAAAGTGTTTTGTCATAGTATGGCAGTAAGTTGAATGCAGGCTTTTTACCGTTTAATGTCAGGATTTGATGGTTCAAAATCATGCCGTTTAAACAACAACAACGAAAAAAAAAAAAACAATAAAAACAGAGCAGCGGTAGAACTGCGATTTTGAAGCTGTTGTTGCATTGCTATTGCTGCTCCCTTGGTGAAACATTAAGTATGTACTTGTAGACATTTATAAAAATGGAAACAAAACAGCATAATATAAGTTCAGAATCAGCACAGTTTGACTATTAGAAATGAGATTCTTAATTTATTCTACACCCATAAAGTACTTCCAAACTAGCTTAGACTCAGCGACACACAATCTCTGGAGATAGAAGGGAGGGAGTGGTGAAAGGGGTGGGGGGGGTGGGGGGGGGGTGGGGGCGGTGTGTGCTCAAAAGCATTTGAAACAGGCAGATCCGCTTAAGCCTGGCTGGACTGCGCTCGCGAGTTAGCCGCTGAAATCATATGAAGAGTTAAAATTAGCAATGTGATTGATAACCTCTATGAAGGCATAGTATTAGTATCGTTTCGTGCTCAAATATCCAACCGTAAATTTTAAACAGTGACAAGGTGGTATGGTTAAATTAACAATTTAACAATGCCAAGTCGTGCTTAGTGCTGTCAGAGATAAGATGGTTAACGAAAATATCCGCAAAAATAACATACCCTCGGCTCTAACTTCGTGTTATGAGATAGACACTTTAAACATATTACTTCACTCGACTCGGGTGTGAATGAGTGCAAAGACATGCACGGCTTTTGTAAGAGTGTAAAATGAAGACTGGATTCTGAAGCGCATTTAGCTTGCTGAATGATTGGTATTGGACCAAGGAAATGTTGACATCAATGTATTTTGAAATGCAAGTCTATACAAGTAATTTTAAATCAAAAGAATTAAGCATGAAACATTCTTAACCTTTGTAAATATTATATTAGCCTTACCTACCTTGAAGTTTTCATATTTGTATGTATTATGATATTTGTAATTATAAAGCATATTGATTAAATTGTTTTGAAGCAGTATTAAGGAGGGAGGAGAAAAGGCGCGAGGGAGGGGGTGGGGGTGGGGGGGGGGGGGCGGTTAGACAACAGACCATGAGGATTTCAAAGAAATGGGTGGATTTGTATGGCATAATGGAACGAGGCTTAAACCGACTGAGAAAATGGAGAGAGGCAGAGAGAGAGAGAGAGAGAGAGAGAGAGAGAGAGAGAGAGAAAGAGAGAGAGAAGGTGATAGTGAGACAGAGAGACAAAGAGAAAGATACATAGAGAGCGGAGATGAGGAGAGAGACACAACGGGCTCACAAAACTTGAGCTTGAGTTAGGGCAATATCTATTAAATATGCTCAAAGCGCTTTACATGGGCTCCCTAGCCAATAGCAACATATAGGACGAGACATGTCGCCTGTTCGTAGTAGTAATTATTATTTATTGTCCACAAAGTGGACTATAGTGGTTTACATTGCTTGAACAAATATAATAAAGATTAATAGAACTGTGTGGATCTAATTATAACACGATCTCATAACAACTTACTTCACAATGCACACAAATATCTTTAATACAACAAGGAAAATAAGTTTTAATGCATTGAAATTAGGCGATATTACATCTTTGGAGGGACAAACACAACGTTGTTAACGACCAGGTACTCATTTTACGCCTGAGTAGAGTGTGAGTAAAGAGCCTTTTCTAATGACTCAACTAGGCGCCGGTCAGAGCGGGACTCGAACACAGGGCCTTCCGATTCGAATGCAAGACCACATAGCGCACAGACACTGACACACACACACACACACACACACACATATATATATATATATATATATATATATATATATATATATATATATATAGGGCGTAATTCGACACCCGACATTCGGGTGTATTATGTCACCAGATAATTCGACTCCCGAAACTCGGGTGTCTATTCTATTATCACCAGATAATTTGGCACTTGATTGTTGTTTTAGTTGTCGTTTCCAATGAATCTTGTCTATTCAAAAAAATAAAATAATAATTTTTTTTAAAACCTCGCAATTTCTACCATTCTCGGTTTTTCTCCCAGTACACGAACAACTCCCTCTCTATCATCACCATCATCATCATCACCATCATCATCATCATCATCATCATCATCATCATCATTATTATTATTATTTATTATTTATTATTATTATTATTATATATTATTATTATTATTGCAAAACATGGTAAAAATATACTGATGTAAATGATAGTGACAAATTAATGAAAGAAAAAAATGAAGAAAATGAAAGAATGATAATAATAAAAAGAACAATAACATATACACAAATCAATAAAAAAGATTTAAAGACAAAGGAAATAAAAAAAAATAGATAGAAGGAAAAAAAAGAGGTTTGGAAAAAAAAAAGGTTGGGCTTTGAACCCAGAAACTTCCAATCAAGACTCAAGCTGCTCAACTACTATGCTCCTCTCGGCATTCTAGGCTTTCGTGTCATTCAGACTGCATCCAACAAGGAACATACACTACATTCTGTTTATATGTTTAGCACTTTCTATACTGATGAAGGGTTTACATTCGAAATGTTCATTGTTTGCATCATTTCATCCCTAAGCATTCTAATTAGTCACTGTCATCAGACAACCATTTAGACATGCATCTTACGTCAACATAGCATTGCGCATGTGTCTCTCTTATAAACTAAGGAAATCTAAGTTATTATATACTTACTTTTATAAAATAAAAACATAACCAATAAACATATTTTGATGAAAAGCTCACAGCGATGCACCGATTAAATCGGTTCTCAGCGATCTTTTTGTCTGTGTTACCGAACCGCGAAGTCAGTGATTTAATCTTGGACTTGGGTGTATTCCTTATCATTTTTAATTCTTTGCAACACATCACTGTGAACGTTCCATCAAAATAAGTTTATTAGTTATATTTTTATTTTATTAAAATATTATATAATGAAACTTTGAAAAGTGTTTTCTCAAATATAATTTGATAATGTCACAAACAATAGATATTTCATCAGTTGATAAGAGAGACGCATGCGCAATGCTATGTTGACATTCTCTTTGTAAGGGCTTGTACCATTTAGCCCTGCTACCACCAAGCTGTCGAACAAGACACACCCGAGTTTCTGGTGTCGAATAACACTCCGATATATACATACATATATGTGAAAAGTAACTGAACGAGAAAAAGAATGCATTCGAACGTGTCAGTACCAAGGTATATTTATTAGAAATTCTGAAATCTGAAAAATTGCCTGAGCTACCGATAGGAAAGACGATGAACAAGTACCTATTTTAAAAGTAAACCAAATTCTTTTCAGGCTAAAGATTTCGTAGTTCTTAATTTCGTTCGAAATTTCCATTATTGTTTGGACGCAATTAATTGTTTAAAAAAATAAATAATACTATTCAGTTATGAGATTACCTATTTTGTACTTTTTTGAAGGTCTGATAAACCAAGTTCTTATGGGCTCATTGGTGGAATGGAAATACTCTCAAACCAAAACAAAATATACTCCATTACGACAATGTTAAATTGAGCCCAAAATCGCGTTCGGTCATCATACCTGCAAATAGATGCACGTTGCTATGATTAAATAATGTACCTACTGCCTTTACACTTTTGTATTTACAACGTCAAACAATAGACAACACTTAGATGCGATTGGGTAGAAGTGACTGATAAAAAACATTGGAGGTTTACAATCCTCTCTTCACTTATTAGAAGAATAAAAAATAGATACCTACATTTCATTCATCATTTAATCCTTTACATTCCTTGTAGTACACAGGGCTCCATCAGTACATCTCCTGTTGTTTTTTGTTGTTTTGTTTTTTTTGTTTTGTCTTCTTCATCTATCCCCAGGACATCCCAGTCAACTTCACCTCTTTCTCACAATACCTTCTCCATGTTTTCTTTGGCCTCCCAACCTTCCATTTTCCTTGAGTTTCAGGGTTCCAGTCCACAGCTTGTCTCGTAATAATATACGTTGTTTGTTTTCTGACAGTGTGACCAATCCATTTCCATTTTCTTGTTGAGATTTGTTTGCTAATTTCATCTTGTCCAGCTTTTAACCACAAGTCTTTATTACTGATTTTCTAAGGCCATCTGATACCGAGTATGTATTTATTTTAGTTGAATAATTGTTTAAATGGAAAACACGATTATTTAGCAGTATTGATAGTCTACGGCTTAAGACGTAAACATAGGCTGAAAGACATTGAGATTCCAGACTTTGGTACGCCTTTTTACTAGTGTTAATATAAGAGCAGACAATGTATTTGCAACCCCACGATGTCTAATCTCCTGGTTCACTATTACTAGAGGCAAAAGCAATGCATGTTACACATACACTGTAATTTGTTTCAGTAGGTAAGAATCATTAAAAATAACAAACATACTAACAAACTAAATGTTTATGTTATAATTCAATTCATCAAAATCATCTGGATGGCGAAAAATTCATGAGACGTGGTTTTACAAACATTTTAAATGTCATCCCTTAATTTAAAAAAAAAATTATTAGTTTTGCTAATAATATAGTAAAACAAACAAAAACAAAAACAAATTAAAAAATATTATCTTTATTCATCCCATAGGGGAAATTTATCTTTAGGGTCTGATCCAAAGAAAGACCGGATTAACCCAGGCGTCAGCCGCAGTGCAGCACCGCAAACTTAGCTAGTGCGAGGTGATTTGCTCAAGGCCCTACAACGCAGCGGGTATTCGAACTCGCTACCTTTCGGGTACGAAGCGAAGACCGTAGTGCTGAGCCACGCTGCCCCCCTCCCCCCCACAAAAAAAGCTTGTAGGAGAGATTTGTCAGCATGTTACTTGGAGCCTTTTAAACAGGTGGGATATGTCACCTATTATCTCCATACGGGGAGTAGAAATAACAATAGTCAAATGTAATGGAAGATTCTATTCAATGAATAAAGACAGATGAACTGGACGTTTCGGATTGCCCCTTTGTCAACATAATACGATGAATGAAACACATAAGACGAATGAGAAATGAAATAATGACTATAAATAAACGTCAGTATAAACAAGAAACAGAAGATTGATGTTTTAGTCTTTGTTGAAAATTTTATGTGAGACTAGTCTGGTTTATTTATTTTTTATGAATGTCATTGAATTAACGATAAAAGGTTTACATTCTGTAATTTTGTGATTTTGATTTTGAAATTAATCTTTAACATAATAAATGATGTCGAGTGCCAAAACATTCGTTCCAAGTATTTTCGTTTAAGTAATAAAATCGCCAGTTTTTAACGTGGGTTCCTTTTAAATTCCTGCCCCTCCCCTGTTCTCTGCTCTCTTTCTGTATTTCTTAATGTTTACAAGTAGTTCTTTATCTTTCTGTTTGCTGATAGAATTGTCCTCTAGGCGTCTGTCTCTGGAACTCTCTCTTTTTCTCATGTCTACTCTCTCCTTGTCTTTCTAAATCTAAAAAAAACCAGAGCATTTAATTATTTCAATATCCACTGAACGTGCTCAAAGCGCTTTACGAGGTGTCCCTCCCTACCCAATAGCAATACTTAAAACATGCAAGACAAGCCATGACGCCTGTTAGATAATAATACATTTTTAAAAAATCTACAGATAAGTCTGTTAACGGCCACGTAGTAATTATACACGTAAGTACCTTGATAGAGTGTGAGTTAACGGTCTTTTGAAAGAACTCAACAATCCGCCACTCAGAGAGGGACCAGAACCCTGGCGAGAGCCACCACACTAAACTACATAGCCGCAATCTCTCATTCTCTCTCTATCTCTCTCTTTCTCTCTCCCTCTTTCTCTCTCTATCTCTCTCTTTCTCTCTCCCTCTCTCTCTCTCTATCTCTCTCTTTCTCTCTCCCCCTCTCTCTCTCTGTCTATCTCTTTCTCTCTCTGTCTCTCACTCTCTCTTTCTCTCTCTCTCTATCCTCTCTCTCTCTCTCTCTCTCTCTCTCTCTCAGACTCTTTCTTTCTCCTCCCTCTTTTATCTTTCTCTCCTCTCGACTTTCTCTTTTCTCGTTCTCTCTTTTGATGACTTCTATTTTCTTCCCTTAAGCCTTATTTCCTCCTATTTATTTGAAAAATGACTAATTACATGTTGTCACACAGCATCATTTGAACCAATCGCATTCCATCCACCCAAATTGATTCTTATTGGATTTTAGGTCGATATCAATATTATATAATATTATGTTGCTTTAATAAATGGCTTTCCTGCCAAGGTAGACCAGGGATGAATTCATGCACGTAGATATAATTTCATTCTTAGAAATAAATATTCATTCCTCTCTCCCTCCCTCCCCCCTCTCTCTCTCTCTCTCTCTCTCTCTCTCTCTCTCTCTCTCTCTCTCTCTCTCTCTCACTCCCTATTTATTTCTCAATCACCTTTTTACATTTTGTCTCTTCAACCCTGCCAAAATAAACACAATTTTCCATCCTCTTTTACTGTCTTCGTTTACCTCTCCTTTTTAACTCATCTCCCTTTTCCCCCCCCCCCCCCTCCTCCTCCCCTCTATCTCATGTCTGTGTGTATTTTTCAGATGTGTGTCATTCTCTTTCTCTCTTCCCCTCTTTCTAATACTAGTGCTTCTCACTTAAAGAATGATAACAAAGACAAAGCATTAAAATGTTAAATATGTTCTTTTATACAACGTGCGCGCACGAGTTGAATACACTCACTTCAAACATTGCCGTTGATTTTAAATTCACTTAAAAAGATAAGCCGATTTAAATATAAATTGTTATAGAAACCTCAAATTCCGGTGCACTCTACCCAATTAAGAGTTATCCAAACGAAAACAACTAGCCCTGACCGAACTCAAAGCCAATTTATTTATTCTACGTCGGTCCCATAAAAGCGTTGAAGAATTAACAAGTTAACTGTCGCACTCTGGAAAAACTCGTATTGAACAATTTGGCTAGAAAAGTTGTCTTTCAAATATCGATCGATTTAAATGATATTCATATTGGCAAAAGCTTTCATACCTGGGACCTCGTGACGTCTCACGTTTGAGATTTTTTGCCAAGATGAGGGTCATTTAAATTGATCGATATTTGAATGACTAGTTTTCTGGCCACATTTTAAATACGTGTTTTTCTAGAGTACGGCAGTTAACTGGTTGAAAAAATATTTTTTAAAATGCGCTGGAATTGGATTGCGATGAGAGAACGTTATTTGCGGAAAAGTGAGACTACTACTAATGAATTTAACTCACGCAATACCAATTCAAGCAATTGGATTCACCTTTTCCGGTATTAATTTTGTAGTTTAATAAATATTTTAAAAATATCTGAAGAATAAAATAAAGTATTTTTCCCCATATGGTTATTTTCATCCAATTCCGCATCAAAGTTTATAACGGCAAGACTTTTATGGATGCATGCAACTTAGAACTCAAACCCTGGACCTTCCGATCTGAAGACGAGTGTCATACTAAAAGACCACATAGTAGCCGCACATAAAAATTAATGTAAATGAATACATTTTACAATTACACATAGCAGTTCAAACGATTTTTGATACAATACGTTTTATTTTGCTCATCAAGTTTGCAGTCGACTACTGATTTCTGGCTATGGTAAAATAGAATTTACGGGTGAAGCATAATCTTCATTAATTTAAACAAACTTCAAGTCTTCACGACTATGCAGTTTAATCTCAACTTACCAGTACACTGTGGCAAAAAAAGAAACAAGAAAAATAAACATAACCAACACACAAACTACACGTGGACTTTAAACATAATTCAAAGGCTAGAGGACAGAGTTTAGTGAGACACAATCATATTTCTCTGAGTCTAAATAGAATAATAAAGAATTGAGCGACCTTCAATCTACCTTTGTGTTTTCAGTTTAGTTGGATATTGTTTTGATATTACTTCATGTCATAGTTTGCTCACCAAATTTATGGATTAATTCATTATAATTTGACAATGATGGTGCGGCTATGTGGTATTGTGGTATGTCACTATCCTTCGGATCGAAAGGTCCAGCGTTCGAGTTCCACTCTGCAAATTCACTCACCTTGCTAAGGTTTAAAAGGTGTAATTAGCTATTAACACCGTTGTCTCTGTCCGAAAAAGGATAATATCGCCTAACAGGCGTCATGTCTCGTCCTACATGTTAGGTGTTGTTGTGGGCTAGGGGTCCCTTTGAAGAGCACGTTTAGTGGATAATGCTCTATATAAAATGTTCTAATGCTCAAAACTGCGTTAAAATCACAAGATATCTGCTATTTCAGATGTTTTACTTCAGCCTCTTTCATCCCTGTTATCCAACGTCCATGGTTAACTTAATGAACTATGTATATACACTAATTAGCTTTTTACCTCCACTGTTGCTTGCAAATATGCTCTCTTAGTGAAATATATAAAAATATATTTTCAATGAATGGTATCATTCGACTCATGTTCAATTTTGTGTTGCACAATAACAAATTGAATTAAACCCCGTTTAATAAGAAAAATATGTTTACAATTACTGCATCTGTTTTACATTAAAGGATCTTACATTTTTGCTTTTTGTAATTCTGGATGTGTTCCATTCTCGATTTTTTCCCTCCCTTTGTGGTCACAGTTGCTGTGTCTTCTATCCCATATCTGTTTCCCTTTTCCATGTTGTTTTTAGTCTTTGTCTTGGAATGAGATCTCGATGTTTATACCATCGCCCTTGGCGGAGTCCTTTGCTGGGAGGGAAATGGTCAAATGTATTGTAGTGGGAAATGATATTTTTGTCCTTGTAATTTCGATCAAATTGATCTAACAGTATCGTCTTATTACTCCGTCTCTATTGCGAATTAATTACTACATTGTGGTAGATTGATAACCAAATACTGGCGATATGGAAGTTGTTCTTTAAATGAATAGCTCAGAATTAGACATGAAAAATGACTTAAGATTTTTAAAAAATATTAACTGGTGGATCTCGTTCGAAATAAAACTGTGACCCCATCGTCTCAAAACGGCATTCTGTCGGGACAAACCCGACTCAGAAAAAGTGAATTTAGAAATAGATTGAAATAAATACGAACTTCTAGTCTTTTGCAATATAAGAAATAGTATAATTTCTCCATCATAATGAGATGATAGTTACTCTAAGTTTCATGTTTGTGGCTATGAATTCAATTTTTGGCAAGTAATTCATCCCTTTTTCAGGCGATACATCACAAATGGCTCCTTTACAATCAACACGGAGCGTAATATGAAGTAGAAACACATAAATGACCAATTTATAGTTGTGAACCTAAAGGTGAATTTATTGGATAAATAGATAAATCAAATCTACGTTTTAAATAAGATATAAAATCTAAGCACAACGATTTTTCTTTAAAAAAGCGATCTTTAAATCAAATAATGAGCTAAACTTCCCAGCGATAGTCTGAGCCAGATAATTACCAATGTGAAATATTGGAAAGAGATGTTTTATAAAGACTATACGTAAACAAATTCAATCCATTCAGAATTAGATTGTACGTCTTTGGTTTTCCTGAAATTAAATACGGACATTACCCCGAGGCTAAGGTTGACTCATGTGTCCGATCGGATCCAGTAAAGACAATTTCCGGAATATGTCTGTACATGTTGATATATGCCATTGATGTGGCACAATTTTATAAATTGAGCTCATTACCGTGTTTAATAACCCAGTATTAATCACAAGTCATTGGGCTGGGACTAAACCTCGCTCAAAGAAAAAATCGCCTTGGGCTGATTTCCAGAGATACCTAAATCAAATGTGTTGATTTATTTTCATATTCCAAAAGCTGAAATGCTAATTTCCGACTGAGGCGATTTTCTCAATTTCTGTGCGAGCAAATTACAAAATAAAAATTATTTTGCATATGAGTTAATGAAACGCCAATCAAAACCATCACCTTCTCCACCATCCTCGACATAATCATCATCATCATTATCATCATCATCATCATCATAAGCATCATCATCATCATCATCATCATCATCATCATCATCATCATCATCATCATCATCATCATCGTCATTATTATTATTATCAATAATAATAATAATAATAATAATAATAATAATAATAATATCATATCATCATCATCATCATCATCATCATCATCATCATCATCATCATCATCATCATCATTATTATCACCGTCATCATCATCATCATCATCATAATCATCATCATCATAATAATCATCATCATCATCATCGTCGTCAACATCGTCGTCATCCTCATCATCATCATCGTCATGATCATTTTTAATAATATACAATCATAATATCATTAAAATATTCTTCCGTCATGCCAGAATTTCAAAAATTTTAAATATCTATCTGTTAATTTACCCCCAACCCAAAGGTTACACTAAGAAGAAGAAGAATAAATGGGATAAAAAATAAGTAGGAGTAGGGGGAAACGTTGGCGGTTTTGAAGGAGAGATAGAGGAAAGAGGAGGGTGAAATGAGTAAAAAGAGACAGAAGGGAAGAATGAATATAAACAGGAAAACAAATGGCAGCAAAATAATGAGAAAATTGCGTCGTTTGTTTAGTCTCGTTTATGTTGCAATATGGCCTAGCCATTTCAACCTCTCATTTTCTCCTCTTTGAAAGCAGAGTTGATTCCACGGTTGACCCTTTGTGCTAGACTTAAACCTGAAATCATTAGGAAAGATAGAAACGAATTTGATGATGATGATGATGATGATGATGATGATGATGATGATGATGATGATATTGATTATGGTGGCGGTGGTGGTGAGAATGTTGGTTGTGGTATCAGTAGTAGTGGTGGTGGTGGTGGTAGTAGTAGTAGTAATAGTAGTAGTAGTAGTAGCAGTAGTAGTAGTAGTAGTAGTAGTAGTGGTAGTAGTAGTAGTAGTAGTAGTAGTAGTAGTAGTTAGTAGTAGTAGTAGTAGTAGTAGTAGTAGTAGTAGTAGTAGTAGTAGTGGTAGTGGTAGTAGTAGCAGTAGTAGTAATAGTCGTAGTAGTAATAGTCGTAGTAGTAGTAGTAGTAGTAGTAGTAGTAGTAGTAGTAGTAGTAGTAGTAGTAATGATGCTGACCGTTTCATTTAAACGTAATGTTTTTCCATTTGATTAATTTAGTTGGGCGTTCCGTTTTGGAACGTGGAATGCGTCGTGTTGGACTTAGAAGTCGGAGACCTGTAGCAACAACGTTTTAAATGAAATGACGCAATTTGAAAAGGCACAATAACTATAAATTTTCTTACACACGACGGTTTCTCTCATAAACCTAAAAATGACTTAACACAAGCCATTCATTTTCAATGAGGCTGAACGGTATTATGAAACACGACATGCAATTATGGCAATGAATAGATGTGGCCAAGTTTAATCATCATATCAATGCTACGTTGTGACAATTGTATGAATTGATCCAGTCATTTATTTACCTGTTACATCACACTGTAATGCAAGCAAGAGTTTTTATCCTCTTTCTTCTTCTTCTTCTTCTTCTTCTTCTTCTTCTTCTTCTTCTTCTTCTTCTTCTTCTTCTTCTTCTTCTTCTTCTTCTTCTTCTTCTTCTTCTTCTTCTCCTTCTTCTCCTTCTTCTTCTTCTTCTTCTTCTTCTTCTTGTGCTACTAATGTTTGTTTTAATTGAGCTTTTTATATCGCGCAATCTCCACTAAACGTGCTCAAAGGGCTTTTACAAGGGGTCCCTAGCCAACATTAACACGAAACATGTAGAACGATACATGATGCCTGTTAGGCGATATTACAATTTTTTTCGAACAGGGACAACGCTGTTTACGACCAGGTACTCATTTTACACCCTAGTATGGTGAGAGAATGTGAGTAAAGAGTCTTTTCCAGGACTCAACTATGCGCCGAGCGAGGCTCGAACCCAGGACCTTCCGATCCGAATGCGAGTGTTAGACCACAAGACCGCTACTACTACTACTACTACTACTACTACTACTACTACTACTACTACTACTACTACTACTACTACTAATGGTAATAATAATAAAATAATAATAATAATAATAATAATAATAATATAATAATAATAATAATGATGATGATGATGATGATGATGATGATGATGATGATGATGATGATGATGATGATGATAATAATGATGATATCAGTAATACTAATAATAATAATAATAATAATAATAATAATAATAATATAATAATAACAATAATAATAATAATAATAATAATATAATAACAATAATAATAATAATAACAATATTACAACAATTTCTACGACTACTAATCCTTGTACCTCTTCTTCTTCTTCCTTTTCTTATATCGTTTGATGTTAGGAGTAAAACTGGCTAAACTGTAAAAGAAAAAGAGTTTCTTCTTAGAACGAGAGTAAAGACATGGTTGATTATGCGAGTAATGTGTAATATAAGATAGATAACAGTCGACTATTATAGCTGGCAAAGGCAACTTGGTCTGTTGAGCCGGAGGAAAGATCAACTCTTGTATCGTGTTTTGATTTACATCAATGAATGCTTCGATTCTATGTAATTCTGCTAGCCAATGAGAGAAACAACTTGTTTATATCCTACTTTGGCTCAATATTTGTTCCTCAATTTTTTTTTGTTGGTGGGGGGAGGGGGGGGGGGTATTAAATGGAGCTCAGGGCATTCCGATCATATCTTTGCCTGGTGAATTGAATCGAGCGGCAGGGGCGATTATACTTTTATTTAAAGTTTAGCTGTTGTTGTTTTTGTTGGGTTTTTGTGATCGTTTACTTTTTAAATTTGTTTTGTTTGTTTTTGTTTCTTTAGTTGTTTTTATCGTAAATCTTCTCGTTGTTAAAATTTGTTAGTTTTAGCAATACGAGCGTCTTCTTTTCGTGTTTCACATAGTAGCTCTGTCTGAGTCCTAAACAAAGAGTAGTCTTATACTTGGCATGTTGAAAGATGTGTATGTGTGTGTGTGTGTGTGTGTGTGTGTGTGTGTGTGTTTGTGTAGTATGGCACTCAGTGTGTGATCTGTAAGTCGAAGGTTCGAATCGGGCTAATCGTCACGCAAAGCATGGCCTCAAAGAGGCTCTTTATTTACATAAGATTAGTAAACCAATTCTTCTTAGGTAATCGTGTTTTCCTGTCAAAAAGAAATTATAGTTATGCAGACTGCATATTTTGGCCAACACCATGAGTATTGCTGTTGGTTTAGGACGTCTTGTTAAAGCGTTTGGACGCAATAAATTTGTATTGCGCTAAATATGAACTCATGCTATTATATGATAAGTCCCATGTTTCTTGTCGTTTCTTTGACTGTAATATAATTTTGATACATAACTACTTGACTGTCCCATCACCAACCATTTGCTCGAGTGTCAACGTCTTGAAGACCTGCGGAGGCATTTTCCTCCAACCAAATCCAAGTAACAGTAACACACAGTATTGTCACCTGGAACAATTACAAAAACAGACGTCTTTTTACGTCATGACATAAGACCGAACGGCTAGAGTTCAGCTGGTCGCTTGTTTGGATACGTAAGAAGACTGTCCGATCAAATTCCTTTGTCATAGACTCATAAATAACCTAAATGCCCTGAATTCCATTTAATTCCTAAAAACAAAAGAAGAGTGGTCCTTTGTCCTAGTATTGTATTCCAAAATTATTACGATTAAGTACTGCCGTATTGGCAGGAGCTGGTGGGGATTGGGTAAATTCATCCGTGTGTCAATCACAATGTCTGTGACATACCCTCTCATTCTGGTGTTGTTTCGTCGGATAGGATTAGGGTACACGGTATGGACCCGTTTTGGGGGAAAATATTCAATTCTCAATAAAATGCTATTTAACTCGAACTCATAAGATTCCGATTTTGACGCAATGAACCGGCAACAGGCATCAGAATTTGAAAACTTCATTCATTTTTTCTTAAATTTTTCTGAAACATTAAAAAAACCCTAATAAAATTGCCTTTATTTATCTCCAAGAAGGAATTTGTATCTCGGGACAATTTCAATTGAAGACTAGAACATTCCAGGCGTCAGCCGCAGTGCAGCGCGCAACGTGAGATTGGTCGAAGTGACTTGCTAATTGCCACACGGCTTGGCGGGTAGTCGAATTTGATACCTTTCGATTTCGGTTACGAAGCAACGACCATACCGGGTAGTTACACTCTCTTTTCTCCCCCTCCACCCCCCCCCCCCCTTTCACCCCAAAGTCCATGTGTGACAAAGTTGACGCAAACCTCATTTATTCCATGAGCATTTTATATACCTTCTGTACCAAATGACCATCTCCGTGTGTGCCCGTGTGAGTGTGTGCCCGTGTGAGTGTGTGTGTGATTGTGTGTGTGTGTGTGTGTGTGGGTATGTTTGTGTGTATGTGTGTAGTTATGAAATTCGTTAATCGCTATTCTTTGTCTGCTTTCAAAATAATGTTGCTTATCTATCTAAAACGATGAAACGTATTGAGTTAGTAGCTTGTTACTATTTTTATATGACGTTTAGCTCTTATAACTCGAAGAGACGTTCTTAACTCTGAATGGATAAGTTGGGGAATGAAAACAATAATATCGACCAAAGAAATAATCCGATGGCCTTCCTTTTATTAAAGAGAAGCATACAAAAAGTATTAGAAACATTATTGAATAAACGCAGACACATGCATATAATATTACGCATAATATACACAACCCACCACACAACACGCATGAATTTGAAACAGAGTTGAATAAACACAAATGCATATAACTTTCTAATCACAAAATGTATTTTTCATTGCGTTGGGTTTTATTCAAAGTAACACGCCCGACCAAAGGTTTGAGTATGAAATGTAGTATATTACATATCCACTTTAATATATAATGATTACATCGATGACGATCAATTACTATCCACAGACGTAACACCCTTCTTGAATGACAAAAGGACATTCACTTTATTATCTGTGCATAAATTAAGATGATCGTTCGCTTGACAAACCGAATATCTATCAACATTTTAAGAATTGTATTAATAATGAAGTAATCTTATTCAATTATAATACAATAGTTACATGACATTGGAATATATTGATTATAAATCTTTCTTTGAATACTCTCTCGTGACTGTCAGAAGAAAAAATCGCAAACAGGCAATTGGAATGCTAAGGGCTAGCAGAGCTTCAAGATCACTCAAGTGCCATAACTCAACCATAGTGCGCCTCCTTCAGAGATTGCAAGATCTTGGAACGGTTAATTATCGTCCTACATCTGGTCAACCAAGAGTTACCACCCCTCAACAGAATCTATACGCCGTCCTCCAGCATCTTCATTAGCGATTCATTCCCGCAACTGGAAGAACAATGGGATCCTGTGGAATGGTCAATCCAAGAATAATTAAGCGGCGTCTTCATGACTGGGAACAGATTCGCTTTGATCGAAGGGGGCATAACTCCGCAGCAAAGAATCAACAAATTGAATTGGACTCGACACCATATCCATTGGCCACGCCTTGACTAACGATCTGTTGTCTTCTCTGACGAAAGCCGATTCAACGATTGGAGATGTCGGTTTTGGAGGCGCCAAGGAGCAATAATTTCTCCAGCCTGTGTTGTTCCGCATAATCCTTATGGTGGTGGCAGTGGGTATGTTCTGGGTGTGTTTTCGTATGCCGACCGAACTCCACTTAATGTATTCAGAAGAAACTTCACAGCAGCTTTCTACGTTGAAGAAGTATTAAACAATCTGATCGTGGCCTTTTTTAAGAACATGAAGAAATATTCATTTTCAAATACGACAACGCAACGCCCCACGCTGCAATCCAAACAGGAACTTCTTGCGGGACCAAACCTCTTATCTCAATCCAAATGAGCATGCTTGGCATGGAACGAAGATTATGTCAACGAGTATTGTGAATTTTCAGAGCTTGAGCACGCTTAATTGTTGAATAGAACAACATCACACAGGAATATTCCCCAAACCTCAACAACATTACATAAATGGCCCTCAATGTTCCTCAAAAATCACGATAATCTGTGGAAATGTGTACAAATGGACAAATAATATGAACGAAAATATTGAAACAATTCGCTGATGCGTTTTTGAAGTCCACTAGTATTATACTAAAAATATGAAAACATTTTTAGAGCATTTTCACAGATTAAATATGTTCAATACCCTATACAATTGTTCATCAATTTCCCCAATCAGGCCATTTAGAACTATATTTCCATTTCCTACAGTACGTATCACCTGTTAGGCGTCGTTATTATACTTAATATCCAACATGTCACTGCCTTTAGCCAGGTACTTTTTAACACATGATTGAAATGGGGTAATTTGTGTCAAGGAGGTCACGACATTGGGGCAAGAATTTTCAACGATCACTCTAACCCAACCGACCACTGATTACGCTCAATATTGTTTGACGTGTGAGACAAGAAGAGACACACAGAGCGCTTAGCCACCGTGTCACATAATACAGTTGTGAGACGATTGGTTACATTTACAAATAAGCACAATGACACGATCACAACTGGATTAACACTGAAGACCCTGCAAAAAATGTTCAAACAAGGAATGAAGTAAGTAGAGGAGTGCCAAAGGACAATAGAATAAATGGAATAAAAACGTCTCTGCCCGCTCCACTCACTTGTTAAATTGTTCCCTCCTCTCTTCTATCTAAAAATTGCACTCAAACGAAAACAGGGTAAAATGCATCGCTTGAATTGAAAACCTATTGCTTAATTTATCACCAGCATTATGAAGCCAAGTGTATTTTGAATTTATCATTCAACAAAGGAGTCAATCAGGCCAAACTTAAAGCTTGATTTTGTGCACTTTTGAATTCAAATTATAAATCGTTTTTTTTTTTTGTGTGCTGTCGGGTTTTCTAGGTATTATAATACAGAAAAGTCACGTTTCTATGATCCAGTCGTTTTTATTTATAAGAAAAGCCCATTCTTGCAAGTACAAAAAGGATGTGAGAAAAGGTCATATCCGTGTCCTTTTTGATTTAAAGTCATAATTTTGAGTTGGCTTGAAACGATATGTAAATAATGAAAATAGCTTGTTTTCATCAATTTTTTAAATTTGAAAAGAGTGACTTTTCACCGTCATGCAATACTATATTATGTTTGGTTTTCTCATCTAAATTTTAAAGTGGGTTATATGGTTTATACATGCATTGGGTCACGGAATTCTCCAAAACCCAAGTTCAAATCTAAAGACAAATTACAAAACGTTTCTTCATGTTCCAACAAGTTTGTTACTTGAATAAAGTCCTCTTTTCAAAATATTGGTGTAGAAATGATCTAACACCAAGGTAAGCTGGCTAAAATTGGTTGAGTACCATCATAAAATACGGAAGCCTCTCTGATTTATTCCTCTGTAGCTCAGAAAGGTATTTTTTTTTTTACACAATTGAGTCCGACTGCCTCGAAACGGTAGTTTATAAATAATATTAAAATAAATTTTAAAAATAGAGCATTTATATGGCGCATTATCCACAACACGTGCTCAAAGTGTTTTACAAAGGGTCCCTCGCCAACAGCAGCACTTAACACGTGGACGAGAAATGACGCCCATTGGGCGAATTACAGTTTTGTCGGAATGATATTGAAGATGAGAATAGAAACATGTCCATTGGTTTTAAATAGGAGAATGATTATATTCTCTTACTGCCCAGGGGCATACCATTTTATATTTTTTTTAATTTTTTATATTTTATATCAACTTTATTGTTCTATCCCCTTCATCACGACACAGTTTGACGTTGTGGGTTATATATTTCCAGCTTATTGAGATCTGAAAAAGTGTGTATGCAACAGTGCCAGATAAAGCATATTAAAAATACATGAAAAAAATAACATCCCAAAAAATCTCAACTGATCAAACCACAGACTTCTGATTAAACAAACATGTTCATATCTTTATCAATGCCTGCTCCCTAATTTGTCAGATTATTGTGAGGTGATTTTACACCCTAAGGATGACTAATCACCTTTACAAGATTTGGCAGGGTGTAATTTATATCGATAGGGTAAGTTGATCCCCTCTTTGAAAAACGAGGATGTTAATCTGAGACTTAATCAGAGTCACGACTCCAGTCATTTTAACATCTTTAGAATCATCATAATATTTGGATGTGGTATAATTTTGAAATATAAGCTTCGTGGCCAGAATAAGCCTCGCAAATGCGGATAAACATTGCCAGAAAATAAGAAAAGACATAAAAACACGAAAATAAAGAGATTGATAGTATCATTTATCAAATTAATTTACTCATCTCAATGCCTGCCCAAATCTAGGGGTGAACTGTTCCAGAATACTTGTTTCTTGGCCATCTTCCACCATTGGGGCCATGCCAATTCTGGTTCTTCCCACTACTGATTCTCTGTCCACCGATCGGCTGTTGTATTCTTGTTTTGATTAACTAGTTAACTGCTGTAACTGGAAAGACACGTGTTTAAAAATTTGGCAAGAACACTAGCCCTTCAAATATCGATCGATTTAAATGATCCTAATCTTGGCAAAAACACTAAGACCTGGGACTTTAATGCTGACCTAGCGAGCTCCCAGGTTTGAGAGATTTTTGCCCAGATGAGGGTCATTTAAATTGATCGATATTTTTCTGGCCAAATTTTCAAATATTACTTGTATTTCTAGAGTACGGCAGTTTACTTGTTAAGGTGATATAAGTAGAAATAGCTTAATATGTGTCATTGGGATATTGCTCTTTATCTGCCAAGTCATGAGTACCATATATTTTGACCAAGTATAAATCAACCATGCCCTGATATAACGATCCTTTTCTTTTGGCCAAAAATATTTTACTTCAAAACCTGTCAATTGTTTGTAAACTTGAGATTTCTATGAAGCCTCCAATTTGAGAAGTTTTACAAGTTGAGCGCAAATTTAATCGATATTCAAGGTAAAGAATATTATGACCAAAAGTAGGAAAAATCATTTGATAGTGTATGTAGAGATTCTCTCTACACACACACACACACACACACACACACACATACGCACACACACATTCTCTCTCTTTCTGTCTCTCTCGCTCTATTTCTTTCTTTCTCCCCCCCCCTCCCTCTCTCTCTCTCTCTCTCTCTCTCTCTCTCTCTCTCTCTCTCTCTCTATCTTCTTTCTCTTATCTATCATTACTCATTCCTTTCTTTTCGATGTTTCTCTCTCTCTCTCTCTCTCTCTCTCTCTCTCTCTCTCTCTCTCTCTCTCTCTCTCTCTCTTCTTGTATGTATGAGTTTGTTTTTGTGTTTATCGTGTCGTGTGTGTGCGCACTGGTTATTGTCGGGAATTTGCTCACAGCAATCCAGGACACTTTTATACTACTTATTATTCAGAGGATGAGCAGTAGTTAATGACCACTTTGACTCTTACATCCAATGTCACTATTTGTTTTTGGCGGCGTTAATCGCTGTTGTGTACAAATACTGTTGTATGAAACAACAGAAAAGGTCGATAAATAACGATCTATAACGTCGGACGAGACGATTTACCAAACATATCCAGTTACCGTTTGCAACTACTCAGCTATATTATTATCGAAGACTGATGGCCCGTTCGTGAAAAGCTTTATCATTTCGCTTTCTGAAAATGGTTTAGCCATCTGAAAGGAATGTTATTAAAGAGGCGGGATATCGCGATTCTTCTAGTTTAAATTCAAATATTATACAAAAAAAGGAACTCATTATTCGGTTTATATAATCGGGAACAATTTAAAAAGGGGCGGGGGATTCGCGTCAAATTGCTGTATGGACTTGATATGATAAAATGGTAACAAATTCAATCAAAATACTTTTTTGAAAACTAGAAAAATAAAATAAATAAAATAAACAAAATAAAAACAAACAAAAAAAAACAAAAAACAAAAACAGAAACCATTAGACATGGGATTATTGTGTATTTGTGTCCGGTCGATATTATGTCGGGATGGACTAGGTGATGGAAATTGATTTTTAGCCACATGAAACTTGGGGTTAACGTTTATTCGTTATGGTGGATGGATGATAAACTCAATGTCTTACTTTCCAAAAATCGGAAAGTTCATAGTTCAATTCTAAATTCACTTTTCGCTTCTAAGTCATCCTGACATAATACGGAGGGTCACTTTTATTTCGAGCCTTAGTCGGATTAGTGAGCAACTTAAATCCTATTTTTAAAATAGTTGTACCCCATGATTTGCTACGATTGATGACAGATATCCCTTAATTGATGCCGGGGTTAGTCAGCTGTACTTTTAATGTGACCCACGCCTCAAAACGGTATCATGTTGGAATGATCTAGGTGATGAAAACTACCCATGAAGGTGAAATGCTAGGAATTGAAAATAAAGTTAGCTTTTTGAAGTTGACGAAACCAAACTCACTCTTTCCGGTCAAGGCTTGGATTTTAACTTTTTTTCTTTCTTACCATATTAAGCCCAAAATTAAATTTAAAGCATCATGTCCACCCAGACACAATACTCTTCTTGGGTGATGGGTTACATATAATGGGACTCAAACACCCTTCAAGCTTAACATTTAGCATTCTGCGGACAAATTAATACCCTAGTATTTATTGTTGAGATTCGAACCTGTGTCAAGGAACTTGGGCACAACCCACAGAAGTCATCAGACTGGTTCCGTCGACAAAACACCGTAGCCGTCATATTAATTTTCAACTGAGCCAATACCTTCCCCCCCCCCCCCACCCGCCCCCAAGTCAACAAAAAAGGGAAAAATGCTTTGGATTAAGAGCTTTTATATAGCTCAATATCCACTAAACGTGTTCAAAGCTCTTTACAAGCGGCCCCTGGCCAACAGCAACACTTAGCATGTAGGACGTGACATTTCCCATTATCAAAGCGATTAACGTAGTGTAACATTTCCCTTTATTTGTGGTTATAGACAGAGAGTGTTAACTTTACGTTGCCTTTATTTTATTGTTTAAAATGTAGGGAATCAATGGGGAACAAAAGTAGGGAACAAATACAGGTTCCAATCTCATTGGAAGTGTAAGGCAAGTCCCCTCGAGTACTGGCTACATACCTTCTGTAACTAATCTTTTCGTTTCAGGGTAATGATATCTTGTTTTCTAGCCTAAATACAAGCTGGTCGTCAATAAAGATCATCCATACCGGCTCTTTTATTCTCGTAATCTTAAGAATCTGCCTATACACCCTGAAATTAAAATGATTATGCCACCTTTTGAATGTAACCTATTCATTGCTAGTCTTCTGAAGAACTGATTGGTTACACATTCAAAAGCTGGGTGGGTTGGATTCCTGACCTCCCATAGTGGGAGGCACTTACTGTGTCTTCTAATTTCTATCCCCCTTTATCCGTTTTCCAACTTACTTTCTGTCTTGATCTTGGTCTTGGAATGAGATTACTTAAGTTTTGTCCCGGCCCTGGCCGGAACCTGGCTTTGATGGAGACAGTCAAATGTATAGTTTAGGGAGATGATATTTTGACCTGTAAATCATCTCTCTGTTATGCACTGTATTATTTCTGTTATACATATATTATGATTTATAAACATTTGAGTATGTTCCTTTTAGTTGAGGCCCGTGCTTTTGTCAGGATGGCATTTAGGTAATCTGAAACTAAGTACATTGAATCTACACCTGTTCTCTATGTGAACTAGTTCCCCTTTCGTCTTACTTTTACGTTGCTGCTTTAATTGTAATTCTAGTACTTTATGACTATCCCATTTTCTTCCTTTTTACTGGCGATGATATGACATAAATGTGTTGCAAGCACCGTAAAATCATTGACACCTTTCCAGGGAGTTTTGGGCCGACAGAGAGGAAGTTATGACGTCACGTCTTCTATGCTCTATCCGAAATTTGATTTAGTCTACATAAATCATAGTCTGTTTCTGGCATAACTGCCTTACTCTGACAAAATGAATTTCCTACTGTTTGAAAACGTTTGACTTCACTTGATGGCGCCCAATCTGCTTAAACTTCTTAAACCCGAGATAGCTCAGAAGACTTCTTTGAAATTTAACACTTTCTGACAAGTTTAAGATGATTACATGATCTATTTTCTTTCTATCCAAAATGAAAAAAAAATAATTTCGTAACTGTATGGTATTTTGAGTACTTTTTGAAAACAAATTGCTCAGATTGTCGAGAGTAAACCGGGTTTTGAAAAACGACGAATGTTGTCTTGTCCATTGTGCGCGTTGTTTTGGATACAAAATCTCTCTCGACTCAGGCGTGAACGAATATCTAACTGAAGTGCCGGATGTTTCTTATTTTGATTATGAAAAAGGCTGCCTGAATGGTGCTATGTATTCCATGATATCTAGATAGATAGATACACCTTTCTTGATAAACACATTGAATCGAGTTGTGCATGTAAAGTCTATCATGATGCCTTTTTTGTAATCCTTCAAAACCATGAGGCCAATAGAGTCGGAGTTTACCCCGGTTTCTATAGCGTAAACGAACAACGGCTACCCTTCGTACAGGACCCTATCGTGAAGTACCTTCCGCCAGATCTAACAACCCAGCTTCCTAATCCCTTTGCGTGTGAAGCGAGTACTCTTCCAATTGAGCCATCGAGACCCCCGACCATTGCCTATTTGATTGACCTTTCTGTTATCAAAATATCAAGGTGATTTCAGACAATAGATATAAAAATATATGTTTTTCAAACATATCAAATCTAAATTAGCTCATCAGATGGGGTTTCAACCTTTGGCCTTCAAAGTCAAGTACTTGTTAAGGAAAATGGCGTGATTATAGCACTGGTGCATGCTATGTGTTCTGTGCATTATTCGATTCTGTTGACCCACCTGTACTTATATCGACCATTCTAATGACTTAACACGAACCAGATGGCTGGTCTTTTCTGTCTTACAACGACAAAATAGATTATATTCTTACATTTTGCCAAATTGTCAAAATAAATTATTTTATATGTTGAAAAATCAAGATGAGCCCCATGGTGTGCGTAAGTCTTTAGATTAAAACTGCCTGACTGCTGGATTCTGAAAAAAAGGCATTAAAAAAATTTTGACCAAAAAACTCGTCCTTCAAATATCGACCGATTAAAATGTCCCTCACCGTGTCAAAGACTCTAAAACCAGGGACTTTATGAAGATATTCAATACAGTCAAAGGTTTGAGAGTCCTCGACAAGATGAGGGTCATTTTAATTGATCGTTATATGAAGGACGTGTTCTCTTGCTTACATCTAAAAATGTGTTGTTTTTTTCATGGTACGCAGCTTAGAGGGATTGGATTGAAGATATTTTAATATTTTGTGGTCTGTCTTACTCTCTTCATGTAATATTATTTTAAAAAGTATGCCCTTACCGCACGACATCATACGATATCTTCGCCTAGGCATTCCACGAAGAAATATAGATAATTCATCAAACAAGATGTCTGATGTCAACAGGAATCACCCATGTTGTCCAAGTGAGCAAATTTGGGGTTAATGATCTTGCTTAAGGAAAAAAAAGCGAAAGTGCCTGATGCGGGGCTCGAACCCGTGACCTTCCGGGTCACAGTGCAATGCCTTAACCACTTGGCCACTTCGCCCCCCCCCCCCCCCCCCCCCCCCTGAAATGTTATAGGGAGAAGATTACTCCGAGCAAAATGTGGAGAAAAAAATACCTTTTGTCATTGTACGGCAACAACACCATTCTAATCGACTTTTCTTTGTTTAGGTTTTATTAATAAGGAAAGCAAAAACAAAAGTGTTCGATTTCCAGACTTGTGAATTGCAAGGTAAACGGGCTTAATGATTGGTACGCATTGAAGTTAACTTCAGTATTTGTTTACAAAGGTTACAATTCTAGAGTAAACTGCAGCTATTTTGATGGGAATGATGATGTTGATGATGATGATGATGATGATGATGATGATGATGATGATGATGATGATGATGATGATGATACCGTTTATTCCCTTTTCAACAACTTGAAGGAGTAACTGCTTGTTTTCCATTGGATGGGACAATGGTGTATCTTTTGCGAAAACAACCAAGCTACTTTTCTCATTTGTGTTTTTTATTGGGGGGGGGGGGGGGTTCTATCTTTTTAAATTGTTTTTTTTTTTTGTTTTTAATTTGTTTAATGTTGTTAACAGAGTAGTATTTTTATAAACTTCGTGTTTAGTTGGAGGAATAAGAATTACTGTGATGTTTATGCGAGGGAAAGCATGGGTTCATAGTCGAATCCGCAAAATTTAATTTAGTCCATGACTTTTCTTGTGACACCGAGGAAATCCATACCAATTCTTTAAGATAATTACTCAACAAAATTATCTTGTTGAAGGATTGAATTTTGTACAAATCTAATGATTGCACGTGGTTTTAATAATCAATAGGGTTATGGTTGGATGTATTCACTTACCTATCTGGCCTAAGTGGTATTTCAACACTTCAGTCTCTCCGTCTCTCTGGGTCTTCCATGTATCGTATGTTTCTGGCAAAAAAAAATGACTTTATTCCCTTGTCCTAGAGTGAAGATTTTCAATTTTGCTCAGCCACGTTGGCACTTCCTGCTGAGACAGAAAACGGTAAAATCTACTTTGCAAAAATATACAGAGTGATTCTAAAATAATACGCTAAAATAATTACACAGTTGTTTTAAGTCTACATCATTGCAGTGGACTGAATTAGTAGTTATTTGATAGAGTAGTTATCTAAGTTTGATTAGGTGTCAATTTCACCGCTGTCCTTACAATAATCTCCGGTTGAGCTGAATTGTGACATCTTGTGATGAGAGCTTATTTGAATGAAAACGTTCCTCTGAGTTAGATTGAAATGGAGGTACTAAAGACCTTGCTCTCTGTGCTTGGCCTGCCAGATCCCCGGACATTACTGTGTGTGACTTTTTCTTGTGGGGTTATGTTAAAGACCAAGTTTACATTCCACCACTTCCAGCAAGTATCGATGACTTGAAAGATAGAATAACAGCTGCAGTCAACATTGTGAACGTGACATTCGTTTGGGATGAATTCTCATATCGGCTTGATGTTGTCCCCGCTGCTGGTGGTAGCCACTTGAGCATTTATAAAACAGGAAATAAAAACTTGAAGGCATGTACAACACATGTGTCCAAGCTAGTGTTTTCTATTGTTTTTTCTATTTTGTAATGTCGCGTGATATCCTTTTTGAATCATCCTGTCTTGTTTCACTGTAAATGATATACCAGCTTTTGTTTTGGAAGTGTATACAATTGTAATGTTAAGAGTGCATCATATTTAAATTTTGCCAGCCTTCTCTTCTGGTTTGCAGTTATATGTAGTTTGAGATAAGGACCAAAACTAAATCTTTTTGGATTCCCCTTTAATTGTAGTCTTGAATCAGCCCTTTTGTCTCTTTTTCATTGGGCGCATCTAGATCGAAGTAACTTCCAACATTTAAAATACTCGGTATGATATTATACGCTTTTAAGAAACTAAAAAAGTCATTTTCCTCAAGTGAGAAAATAAGCCGAGAGCCAACTTTAAAAAAAAAAGAAGTTTCTGGTATTTTTGCGCACTTTGATGTTCATTGTGACAAAATCAGTCATACATTTTACCATTTCATTACAAACAAACACCGCAATATTATATAATATTCTATACTATAAGTCAACGTTCCGGTTAGTCCTTCTTGTCGATCCTGTTAGAACAATTGCACACCCATTTACTTGTAGTATTAACAGTTCAATGACGATTTTCGATTCTTTTGCTTATTATTATAGCTCTTTATATTTATCATTTTTTTCTTTCATTTCGTTATTATTTGGTTATCTAATGGCGTGTAGACGCATCACGCCAGTTTTTGGGCGGTCTCGTCTCTGAAAACAACCTTAAATACATGTTTAAACCATGTAAATATAGGGAAAATCGGAACAATTTCCTGCTCTTATCGAACTTGTTCGGGGAATAATAATGGGAGGACGCAATAAAGGTGGTAGCTGACGTTTACTCCGTAAAGGATTAATGGCGATGAATTAGGGGAGGGGGCGGGAAGCGTAGAAAATATTTCTGTTTAAGCAATGTATATATAAAACCATGAAAACTAAAACCATGAAGTAATAGAACTCAACTTTTTGAAATAACGAGCTATTCATAAAATAAATCAAGTGTAATGTTGTTCAAGCATTCCTTATCTTCAGGGTAGCAAATGCTTGAAACAATAATATTGTAGAAGTTGAGAAAAGAACATTTTATTATTATTATTATTATTATTATTATTATTATTATTATTATTATTATTATTATTATTATTATTATTATTATTAATATTATTATTATTATTAATAATTTTATGTGTATACATATATGTTATGTGTGTGTTGTGTGTGTGTGTGTGTGTGTATGTGTGTGTGTGTGACCAATAGCTCAAATACAATATGGTGTAGGTGGGATTTAATGCTAAAAAAACTAGATTTACTAAATTATTATTTATTAGAGTTTGATTAAGTTTTCTGTTTTATTGTGGAGAATTTCTTAAGGTGACATATTTCTTGTCATTTAAAGTTTAAAATCCCCATTTGACATTTGATTCACCACTACACAATACCGTTATAAGCCGATGGGTCACATATACGTAACTCTCTCTCTCTCTCTCTCTCTCTCTCTCTCTCTCTCTCTCTCTCTCTCTCTTTCGTGTGTGTGTGTGTGTGTGTGTGTGTGTGTTACGAGGGGAAGAAGTTGATGAAGAGGGGGAATAAAACAAAAATCTTGAACAAAGGACGGAAATGAGTCTCGCCTCACTCGGGAGTTGTCTGCCCTCTATCAAAATTCTGGCACCCGCTCTACAATAAAATATATAAATAAAACATAAGGAAGAGTTTTCAGATTTATAGATTTTTTTTGGTTACCTATTTCTTATGCAATCGAGGTGATTTCGTGTTTCTTTC